>NW_011888928.1:1488850-1491168 GCF_000151845.1 Pteropus vampyrus
CAGTCATGGGGTTCCACTTATCCTGGACTTTGAATACTTCTGGACTTACAGGTGGAATTGGGTGGTTATCAGTGCCATCCAATAGAACTTTCTGTGATGATGACAACATTTTATATCTGCATGGTAGCCACTAACTACATGTGCCTACTAAACACTTGAAATGTGATTGGTACGATCAAGGAAGTGGATTTTTTATATTATTTACTCATAATATATGTAAATAGTCCTGTATAGCTAATGGCTATCATATTAGACAGCTCGGATCTAGAGAATGGGGGTTGAGTGATGACGGAAAGAATTTCTTAGTTCTTTTATTCTCCCCCTATTCTCTCTTCCCTCCTGTCACCTCTCCCAGCCCCAGCTATTCAGTCCCCTCTCCATTGCACTCCCCTTTCCCTCCTTTGTACTGGCTGGGTTCTATGCAAGGCAACACCAGGGACTGTGACAACCATATTTTTATATACCCAGCAAGGTGAAACAAACTCCTTTGTGATCCCTGTGTTGAAAGACAAGACGAATATCTGCTATAAATAAAGCTGAATAAAGATCCTTTTCTAGATGGCTTCCATTGTTCCCTGTTCCTTTATAGTATTCATGCTGAGATAATTTCCAGCTTCTCAGATCATCAGTAGTTATAAAACATACCATTACCTCATTTTCACTTCATTAGATTTACAGGTCGCAAGACTACTTTGATCCTTACCAAGTTCACCATTAATGGTTTCGAAATAATGGTTCTTTCCGTTTCAGCATGAGCCCAATACAGAACTTCCTCTTTATGTATTCTTTTATCTCCTGCTTCCTACTTTTAACTCTCTGTCTAGACAATACCAGCTTATAGAGTTTTCCAAATGCTGGTGTGTATTTCACATCCAGGAAGATGCTCCCTGCACAGCTCTGTAACTCCACAGCAAATGCAGTAAAAGTAGTCATTTCTTTCCAAACCACCTAATCCTGATGGATGGCATGAGAAGGTCTGCCTACGTCATAGATCTGATCAACCATCAGCTCTCCCAGGCTACATTTCCATGATACCTTTAGTTACCTCCACAGGGTGCAGTGGGGTACATGGGCTTTGGAGCCTGATAGAAATTGGTTCGAATCCTGACTTTGTTGCTCAACTGAGAAATTTATCTTCCTCGAGTCTCAATTTCCTCATCCGTAAAATGGAAGAATGGGATATGGATATTTACTTTGTAGGGTAGGGGAAGGACTAAGAGGATTTGTATGAAAAAGCAGGATATTGAAGTCCTTAAGAAATATGGATTCCACCACTAGTATACTGTTCTGTGATCTCAGGTAATTTTCTCACTTCTCTGAGCCTCAATTTTCTTATCTACAAAGTGGGTATAGTAATAAGACCTACCTCTTAAGGTATTGGGGAATTAAATAAAGATATATGTATATATATATAAAGTCCTCAGACACTGACTGACTCAAAGAAAGCACTCACCTCTTAGTACGCCTGAGGAGAGATTCTCATGCCAGTCATTGACTACTTTCTTTAGAGCAGGATTCTTAAGTTTTTTAATGCTGTGGACTCCTCTGACCATTTGGAGAAGCTTATGAACCCTTCTCGAAAAAAAATGCTTGTAAGTGCATAAAATATGAGTTACAAAGAAAACCAATTATATTGAAAAATAGTCATCAAGATATTAAAAAGACAAATGTGTGATATAGCACTGTATGTGCTTTTATATTGATGGATTAAATAATAAGATACAGTGGCAAGTCTAAAATTTCTATAATTTCAAAGTAATGAGGAATGCAAACAATTATTCAAGATATCTGCAATGATGGTAATGTGATATGAAATAGCTGTACTTTCTATTGGAGACAACATAGCAGGCTCTGCTAATGCTACTGTTTGCTGCCTACATTTATAATTGAAAGAAAGACTTAATTTCAGTCAGAGGTAAATGAAAATAAGAAGATAGGTTTTTCCCATCCAAGTTCTTGAACCCCAGTTAAAGGATCCTGCTTTATAATATATTTAGCACTCCCTCACCCTCAGCTGTGCATCCAAAGTGACAAATTAGGAGGTAACCCGAAAATTCTCCTCACATTTCATTACATGGCCTCTGACTGGAAAAGTAATTTCAAGAACAGAAGTGCACAGTCCTGCAAGAGTGTACATACGACGGGCTAACAAATATGACTAGCTAATGCTTACTGAGCAGTACGTGGCAAGCGCTCTTTTAAGTGTTTTACAAATGTTAACTCAGCAACATTCACAATAATTCTTTGAGATAGGTCCTATTACTATTCCTGTTTTACAAAGGAGAAAATTGAGGCACAGAGAAGTTAGGTAACATGCC
>NW_011888928.1:1491218-1501717 GCF_000151845.1 Pteropus vampyrus
ATATTAAAAAGACAAATGTGTGATATAGCACTGTATGTGCTTTTATATTGATGGATTAAATAATAAGATACAGTGGCAAGTCTAAAATTTCTATAATTTCAAAGTAATGAGGAATGCAAACAATTATTCAAGATATCTGCAATGATGGTAATGTGATATGAAATAGCTGTACTTTCTATTGGAGACAACATAGCAGGCTCTGCTAATGCTACTGTTTGCTGCCTACATTTATAATTGAAAGAAAGACTTAATTTCAGTCAGAGGTAAATGAAAATAAGAAGATAGGTTTTTCCCATCCAAGTTCTTGAACCTCAGTTAAAGGATCCTGCTTTATAATATATTTAGCACTCCCTCACCCTCAGCTGTGCATCCAAAGTGACAAATTAGGAGGTAACCCGAAAATTCTCCTCACATTTCATTACATGGCCTCTGACTGGAAAAGTAATTTCAAGAACAGAAGTGCACAGTCCTGCAAGAGTGTACATACGACGGGCTAACAAATATGACTAGCTAATGCTTACTGAGCAGTACGTGGCAAGCGCTCTTTTAAGTGTTTTACAAATGTTAACTCAGCAACATTCACAATAATTCTTTGAGATAGGTCCTATTACTATTCCTGTTTTACAAAGGAGAAAATTGAGGCACAGAGAAGTTAGGTAACATGCCAAAGGTCACACAGCTAGTAAATGGTGTAGTAAGGATTTGGACCCAAGTAGTCTGAATGCATAGTCTGTGTTCTTAGCTACCTTTCTATATTATCTCTCTACTCTGAGTGTGGATGGGAAGTGAGATTTTTAACTAAAACTTCAGGAATAGGAGTTAAAGAGGTGACAGAGAAGGGAGGAGGGAGGATGGAGATATAGGAAAGAGGCTGAGAGAATACTTTAAGCAGAGGTAATGAATGGGAGGTACAAAGGCCCTGAGGTGGAAAGAATGTGGTGACTGTAGGACCCAAAACATACCAATGGGGTTTCAGGTTGGAAAGCAAGGGGAACAGTGGCATAAAGTAGTGCTGGACAGCAGAAAGCTTCTAGACCTTGCACGGTCTTGAAAGCAGCTGTATCATTATTCTAAGTACAATGAGGAGTGATGATCAGGCTTGTTATATAAAGTCATCACTCTAGCTTTGAAAGAGAAAGAATTAGAGAGAAGAGAAAGAATTAGAGAGAAGAAAACGTGGAAGCAAGGAGCCTAGTTTGATGGTAAGCTAGGAGTGATGATCATTTAGGTAGTAGCCAGGGAAACATATAGAAGGGGGACAATTGAGAATGGTCTGAGGGAAAGGATCTGGTGCACTAGATGTGGGGGTAAGGGACAACTCTGTGGCAGACTGTTTCCCAAAGATGGCCACAGCTGTACCTCCCATCCGCACCCTTCTTACAGGGGAACCATGCTATTCTTCCCATCGAGAGGCAGGGCCTATGTTCCCGCCCTTTGAAACTGACCAGACTTATGGGCTATGTGATTTCCCAGGCTATGTCATAAAAGGCAGTATAGCTCCTGCCTGGTTCTTTCAACCACCCTCTCAGAGCCCTGAGCTCTGTGCAAGCAGCACAGTTGCTCTGAGGCTGCCATGCTGTGAGGAAGCCCAAGCTAGCCCATTCAGAGAGGCCATGGAGAGTCCCTGGGACTATGTGAAGAGAGATGCCCGGCCCCCTGCTGTTCCAGCTACAGCCACTGTCTCACTAACTCTGAGGCAGAATGGCTCAACCAAGCCTTCCCCGAATTCCTGATTCCCAGGAACTATAAACAAGAATAAAATAGTTGTTTTACGTCACTAAGTTTTGCCTCTAGAACACTCATCTTTCAGATTCTGTCTACTGGCTCAGACAGTTATTCAGTTCTAACCCTCATAAAAGATATTTAACATTCTCAATTTGGATTATCTGCAAGGGCCCCTGAAACATGGTAAATGACTTTTAGGTATGTTATCTCTGCAGTTTTAATTACCCAGCTCAGTGGTTTGTAAAACTAGAAAGAGCTTTTTTAAAAAATATATATATATATGGATTCTCAAGTTCTACCCTAGACTCACTGCATCAGAATCTCCAGGAAACAGTGAGCCATTGACTCAGCTAACCTATCTTACTCTTTGACATTATCTTTTTACCGTTTTTATGATTATTATACCTATATTCTATCTCTAACCCCAATATATGTAGGCAAATTAGGAAATGGAGCCTTTGAGAATTGCAAGTGAAGGTGGGGGTATTACTCAGATTGCCCTAGTCATCTGAGTAGTGGAAATAAGATTCACTTACATACATCAAAGATAATTCTCTTTAGATGTTTTCACAAGTATAGTTCACATGGCTCTGGAAATAAAATAACTAAATGTGTCCCATCTAGATAATTGAATAATATTTGAAACAGTGTAAATTGCTCCAAAAAGAAACAGAGATATTATGGAAACAATGAATAGCCCTGAATATAAGTCTTAAAAAAAAAAAAAAAAAGAATGTTATATGACAAAGAGATGCAAAAATGGTTTGGGGCTATTTGGTGTTGAGATAGCTTGGAGAAAGACAGAATCAAATTCTACCTACTTGGGACAGCATACAGCAAAATCAAATTTAATTAAATTAAATATTTAGTTATTAAAAGGGAAAAGTGAACCATGGTAAAATTAGAAAATGAAGAAACATATTTATTAAGTTTTCTGGTGGGAGAAAAGTCAAAAGTTAAAAACGGGTCAGCAAAGCTGTGTTCCTTCTTGAGGCTATAGGGGAAAATCTGTTTTCTTGATTTTTCCAGCTTCTAGAGGCGTCCTGCATTTCTTGTATGGCCCCTTCCTCCATTTTCAAAACCAGCAGTGTAGCAACATCTTCCAGTATCTCTTTCTCCATATATATCCCTCCCCGCCCCCCGCTTGCTTCCATCATCACATCTTCTCTGACTCTGACTCTCTTATAAGGACCCTTGTGATTACATTGGGCCCACTTAGATGATCCTCCTCATCTCAAGATCCTTAACCTAACGACATCAGCAAAGTCCCTGTTGCCATGTAAGGTGATACATTCACAGGTTCCAGAGATTACAACATGGACAAATTTGGGGGGCCATGATTCTAATTGCCACAGTTGTACAAAGCTATACAAACATAAATGGATGTGTCACAGAGGCTGGGCTCCCCAACGGGCTGCCACTTTGTCGGCAGATGCTTGCTTTATGGAGTTATTAGCTCTGTTAGGGCTCACCAGGAACTCAATATCATCACAACAAAGTCCCCTCTACCCCCACCCCAATGTCCTGGGGAACAAGGACTCAGTGATCAGCTTCCAGTGACATTTATTCCATTTATTCCACCTGTGAACAGAGTAGTCCATGAAAACCTAAGGGCTTCTGTGTTCTAAGGTCTGTTAGCACAAGCAAATCTACAGAAAGACACAAACCATGGTGTCATAAAATGAACCTGGAAAATATGAGATCTATAGACTAATGAGCTCATAGGATGAGCCAGGCACGATTCTAAGAGCTTTATGCGTGATATGTGTTACCTCTTTAATTTAACTTAATTCATACTGACCTGAGGAAGTATATACTATTCTTATCCCCATTTTACAGATGAAGAAAATGAGATGTGGGGAGGTTAAAGAACAGCCTGAAGTTTTCCCAGCTAGAAGTGGTGGAGTAGAGTTATGATCGTAGGCCAGTCTGGGTCCACAGCCTGTGTTCTGATCCACCAAGACTTCACAAATAGTAAATTCCCCTAATAGAATTGAGCCAAGAAAGTTGGAGCATCAGAGGTCTGTTTACATGATGCACTGGATAAATCCCCAAAGCAGCACAGGCAGGTCCTGGGGCAGTTGCGAAGCCTGTGCAGTTAAGGTGTAGACCCTTCTGCTCCCACTCTCAATGCTTCTCTCTTTCCCTCTCTCAGACAGTCCTGTTGGCCAAGGACTTCCACCAAGACCAGCACAGAGTAAGGAAGAATTTCTTGGCCTTTATTTGGTCATGTGAACCCTTTTGGGAATTGGAAATAAAGAGATATTAATCCCTTTGCCTGGAAAAAATGCATTTATGCACATAATATTACAGAGAGTTCCAGTCAAAAGAAAATTACTGGCTGAAAAGGACACAGCATCACTTCTGTGTATTCCTGCCAAAAAATGTATAACCTGAATTTAACAATGAAGAAACATCAGACAAGCCTCAATAAGGGATGTTCTATAAAATAAATAGCCTGTACTTTTCAGAAATGTCAAGGTCATGAAAGACAAAGAAGACTGGAGAACTGTTGCAGACTAAAGAAGACCAAAGTGACTTGAAAATGAAAGGCAACATGTAACCCTAAACTGGATCCTGGACCAGGAAAAAAAAAAATTGTTTCTTTTGCTCTAAAGAACATCAGTAGGACAACTGGACAACTGATGGAATTCAAATAAGGCCTGTAAATTAGCTAGTACAGAGATAATACAGAGAAAGACACACACACACACACACACACACACAGATTTATAAAGCAAACAAGTAAAATGTTCAACATTTTGGAAAAATGAGTGAAGGACATTCAGGAATTCTTTGTACTATTTTTTGCAAATTTTCTTTAAATTTGAAATTATTTGGAAAATGTAAAGATATTTTTAAGAATCCAGAGTGCTTCATTATGTAGTAAATGAGAATTGCATGTAACCTGCAGCCTATCTGAGCTCTACACATCCTCTACATCTAAAGAAAAAGACTGAGAAGTGTTCTCATGAGACAACTAGCAGAACAGGATGGGAAGAAGTTCCTAAACTGCAGAGTTCAATTCAACTCAAGGGTCAAGAGACCAAGTCACTCACCTCCAGTACTCTGTGATCATGGGCAAGTCATGTAAGCTTTCTGTGTCTCAACTGACTCATCCATAAAATGGACATAGTAATAGTATTAACCAAGAAGACTATCGATATGACATTAGGAAAAGGAAAGAATTCTTAGGCAAGACACGTAACACTACAAATCATAAAGGGAAATGTTGAAACATATGAGTACGTTAAAATTCAAAACTTGTGAATGACAAGACACCATTAACAAAATTAAACAACAAACTACAGCAAGAAGACCTCACTCTAGTATCTGGTATCCAGAATATGTAAACAATTTCTATGGATCAATAAGAAAAACATAAATAAACCCAATAAAAACATGGTCTAGAAATACCAACAGGCAATTCATAAAGGAAGAAACCTGAATAGCCTGTAAGAAAAGATGCTCAATATCGCTTAAATTGAGAAATAATATTTATACATTGCTGCCAAGAGTATACATTAATACTTGTTTGGAGAACAGTCTGGCTAAACCTCCTTAAGTTCAAGATGCAATATACTACAAAGTCAGCAATTTCACTCCTAAGCGGGTATCCTAGAAAATTTTGACATGTGTACCCAAAGAGACATGTACTAATATGTTCAATACAGTACTCTTTGCAATAGAAAAATATCTAACTATTCCCTAGTACAGATACATAGACTGTGGCTGATTCATAAAAGAAATACTATAGCAAATAAAATGAATAAAATAGAGCAGTACTAAAATTGTATGGTACATGAGAATCACCAGGAAGACTTGGTAAAGGACAAATTGCTGGGTCCTACCCCTAGAGTTGCTGATTCGACTCATCTTGAGTCGAGCCAAAATTTTGCATTTCTAACAAGTTATCAAGCGTCATCGATGCTGCTTACTGGTCCAGGGAACATACTTTGAGAACCACTACTCTAGTTATATGTTTCAACACAGTTAAATCTTGAAAACTTAGTACAGTTAAAAAGATAAAAGCAAGTTGAAAAAGGATACAGAAAATATATCTAAATACATTAAAACAATAGCATATAGATTAGGAAGAAAGAAAGAAAGAAAGAAAGACACATATCTTTATGATAAAAGTACAAACTATACATGGGAATGTATTTCAGGGAAGTGATTATCTCCAGGAAGGGAGGGGAATAAGATGGGAGGAGAGGCTTAGCAGTGAGTATAAAGGCATGTGTAATATTTTATATGCTTTAATGTATGTTTAAAATGTCAAGGAATTTTTAAAGTTTAAATTATACAGTATCTTATCTCATGGGGTTGTTGTGAAGAGTAAATGAGATCATATGAAATTTCTGGGTGGGTACAGTAAGATGAAACTGGGTTAGAGAATCTCTGTCCCTATATATCTAACCAAAAAAATAAAAAATTATCAAAAAAATTAAGACAATCAATTCAACCAAATGATAAAAAGGGTACAACTTTATAGCACAAACATCAAAAAGGGGATAACCAAGGAAAGAAACAAGATTCTGAACTGAGTCAAGTGTGGTTCCTAACCTGCCCCACAAAAGTATACCAAGAAAGCAGGTGAATCCAAAAAATCCTGAAAATCTAACGTAGAGTGAACAAGCTGGGGGAAAGTAAAGTAGTCTTCTTGGTTAATCCCTGGGAATAGAAGTCCCTATCTGCTCCCCAGGAGCTCTCAGCAGAGGCAGGAAAAATCACCCAGCTTACATTTCCCCGGGTGCCATGATGAATTATGGTAAGGATCTGAAGGCCAAGCATTATCTTCTCATAGACGTTGGACACACCCTGCACTATTCACGAGGTGAAAAACTAGACAACAGAGTGCATCCCTGTTTCTTTCAGGTATTTACTTGTTTGCAATTACACACTCAAGTGTGATTATTCACCTAATTCTATCCCTCCACTAGACAGCAATCTCTGAGATAACAGAGATGGGCCTGCATTTGCTCATGATCATGTCTAGCAAGTAGGTGTATAATAAATCATAAGACCACTAATAGGTGTATAATAACCTTTCCGTTTGGCGACTAAATGAGTGAAGGAGCGAACATATGAGTGAAGGAGCGAACTATGAGTGGTTGTCAAAGAAATCTGACTTCTAGTGTTCAAATTCCACAGCCACCATTTTTACTTGGCATGTACTATTCACAAAGAGAAAAACTATACCCCGTGGGGTCTGAGGCATTTCCTAACTAATAAAAGAGCCTACCTGACTCCCATAGCGATAGCTGTGGAGTATTTACAGTTGTGTGAGCAAATTCTATTCCCTACGACATTTTACATGCTTCACAGTCAACATTTACATTCTGAGAAATTTATTTT
This sequence comes from Pteropus vampyrus, assembly GCF_000151845.1. Lineage (NCBI taxonomy): Eukaryota > Metazoa > Chordata > Mammalia > Chiroptera > Pteropodidae > Pteropus > Pteropus vampyrus. The sequence continues at coordinate 1,498,302 of NW_011888928.1, forward strand.
TGACATTGAATATTCCCAGAAAAATAAATAACTCAAGAAGAAACTGATTATATCACCAAAGCCTTTTGCCTCTTGTCAGTGAAACTAATAGGGTACATACACAGCCTACTGAAATGTAAATTTAAATAGAACATTTTCTCTACCTCTCTGCTCCCTTTGTTCCTTGTGATCCAGAAGTTACAGGAATATATATATGTACTATTCTCCAATACACACATCCAAGGTGTTTTGTTTTTTCAGTTTTACGCAAGATTAAATCACAGTATTTTAGGGTTTAAATGATCTATTTTCACAGAGAAGAAGGAAGGAGCTCGGAAAATTAGAAGAAAAGCGAAGCCCTTCGGGGTGGGGAGACCCGGCCTAGGACACAACCACAGCCGGGGACGCCGTTACTAGGCAACCCCTCGCGTTCTCAACGGCCACCCGGGAGCCACTTCCCCGCCCTCCTTGCTAAGGAGATCGACACCCCAACTCAGCCCTGCCGTAAACCCGCGCGCTGTTGCGACATTGCTGCGCCTGCCGCTGCGTGCGCGCCCTCTGCCCCCACTCTCCGCCCCGACCGCCATTGCCTCGTGCCCGCGCCGGTCGGTTGGTGGCGCCTTTGTCCTACAGCGGGCAGGTGGGCTGAGGCGGAGGCGGCGGCGGCGGCGGGCCTGAGGCGAAGGAGCGGCCGGGAGCCCGCCGCGCTGGTAGCGGTGAGTGTCGGGGAGCGGTGGCCGTCCGCCGAGGCGTGGGGCTGACGGGCAGGCGGTTGACTTGGACCCGGGCCGGATGGGGAGGCTGAGGCGGGAGGGCCCGCTCGACGCGCGACCGCTGCTGCGGCCTCGGCTCCCTCCGGGTACGCGCGGGGCTGCGCATGCCCGGTGCGGGACGCGGCCTCCTCTGGTTCCTGTCAGGCCCAGGCCCGGCCATTCGGGGCGGCCGGGGGTGGGCTCAGGTCCGGCGGCGCCGCACCGCAGCCTCCTGTCCGTGCGCCAATCGCCGACAGTAGCCCTCCAGGCTTCTCGGTAGGATAGGGCTGCACACTTCGCGCCCCTTTCTCCAAATGGCAAAGTCGCTCGCCTGCAGGTCCTCAGCGAGCCCAGTGGCGCAGTCGGGATTCGAACCGGGGCGGATGCGAGCCGCCTCACCGGGCGTTCCGGGGCGTAGAGCGCCGTGCGGCGAACCGAGCGCTGTCCCTGATCGCCGCTGCCGCCTCGCGGCCCCTCGACAGCATCTTCGAGGCGTCTCCTTGTCATGTGACACCCCCACCCATTTTATAACGCGGACCCTGGGCCCCAGAGAACGGGGAAAGAAACTGTGCCGTGGTTACCCCGGAAATTAGCGACAGAGCCAGCGCCCAACTTGCAGGCTCGCCTGCGTCTTGATCCATGGCACTTTCCACTCCAGGACAACCTGCCAGGGGCTTTTTTTAGGACGGCGTTCCCCAAATTCCAGGCTCTCGCGTTGCACCTTTATGTCCGGGTACCATCTGTACTGCCGTTTGTTTACCGAGTGTTAATTTTTTTCCTTTAAATTTCCCCCTTCCCCCCCCCCGCCCTTCTTAAGTATATTTGTTTAAGGTGGAAACGTAAATCACAAACCGTATATTGGAAACCAGTTATTTTTCTAATGCTCATAAAAAAATAAATATCTGTCTATTAAAATAAACAGTGCGTCCTTGTTCCTCCTGAAATTATTCTGCATTCTACGCTTTGGGAAACGCTGCCCTAGGAGTATGGGGTTAATTGTCATTCTGGCTTTTGCTCTGTGCAGTTTTCCCTGAGGCATAGCAGAATCTACGAAATGCTCCAGGATCTTCAGGGTTGATCATTAATATTATAAGCTTTCTCGTTGTAAACCGTTCTCATTATTGACTTACAAATGATAGTCCCAGGGAACTGTAGGAACTGTGCGCTCAAGTGTGTGCTTCTTCAGTTTTCTTGTAGCATTGTGGTGTGGTAGTCACACTACAGTTTCTAAAAAGATGTTTCTGCGAACGCTGATGGAGCAGTTTTGGATTTTGACAACTCGAGATTTAATGTTTTCTGTATGAGTCAGTCTGGGTGTGAAAACTATTTTCATGTTGACTTTTTCAAACCAGTAAAGCCCAAACTTTGCATTGTGGGTATTGGAGATCACTTGGCTATTTGCTAACATAAGTTTCTTCCTTCATTCTGGATTTTTGCCTTTCTCTTAGCTCATCTGTCATCCTCCAGATATTCTTTGAAACCTCTAACAAAATCTTTTAACCTAAAACATAGAAACAGTGATTTTCCTTGTAGAATGTGCTGGAGAAACCATATTGCGAGTGGAAGGAATGTTTCTAGGTGCAGTTTGCTCAATGTCCCGTGCCTGTGAACACCACATGTTTGAAGGAGGCATTAACTAATTTATTTGTAAGCTAACAGTCTAGTCTCTTCTATTTGTAATCTGTTCATAAGCTCTGTTTTTGTGTGTGAGAGAGCAGATTTACTTTTAGTGCATTGAAAGGTAACTCTGAAAAGTCAGCTCTGGCCATTCAAGGATGTTTTTCCTCAAAGGCTATATTTAAAAAATCTGTATTCCTTGATTACTTTGATATGAGCACAATGTAGGTATATAAAACTAAGGTAATTTTCTTCACATTTCTAAACAGCAGTCCTGTGTAGAGGACAAATGAGTCAGTTACAGAACTTCAGCAAACAGAGCCGCATCTACCATGCTCAAAAGCTAAGAATAAACATCTTTTGGAAAGGCTTTAAGAAGTCCGATGAGAAAAAGTGCCTAATGGTTTGAAACTTCTTTTTAAATAACCACTGCAAGCATTCCATCTCTTTAGCCTGCAGATGGCAGTACCTTTGTATGACTTGTTACTACTGTGATATTACTGAAACTTAGTTGTGCTTTTAAGAATGAAAACTCTTTGGAGGAAATATATTTAATATTTTCTTCCCTTTAGTTGTTTTTGACTCCCATGAAGATTGAAATGTCTGTTTCTAAACTCACTATTACTCTTAGTGGTAATGATAACATACGGTTTATGTGCTCCTGTCAGTTATCTTGTGAGATAGGTAGACTGACATTATATCATTTTTGCATATGAAGAAATGGTGGCTCGGAAAGATTCTATTTCTTGCTCAAATCATGTATAGTAGAACGCATTCAAAACATTGAAAATAAAAGATTTTACAATCAAACAAAATTGGGACATATTGAGGTAAAGTGATATCCTTACTCCAGAACTTCTCAGAGGCTTTAACGTGCTAAACATGTGCAATGTAGAGGTCCAAGAGAGGAAAATATCATGATGCCTTTATCTTAATGTCTTCCCATGAGTGTTTTGAAATACCAGCAGTACCAATACTACTCTTTCTCCTAAACCGTTTCCTCTCTGTACCTTGTGGTTTACTAATGATTGCTGTATGTCTTTAAGACAAGTGCATTTAAAGCTCAGT
>NW_011888928.1:1501767-1522033 GCF_000151845.1 Pteropus vampyrus
CTTGCTCAAATCATGTATAGTAGAACGCATTCAAAACATTGAAAATAAAAGATTTTACAATCAAACAAAATTGGGACATATTGAGGTAAAGTGATGTCCTTACTCCAGAACTTCTCAGAGGCTTTAACATGCTAAACATGTGCAATGTAGAGGTCCAAGAGAGGAAAATATCATGATGCCTTTATCTTAATGTCTTCCCATGAGTGTTTTGAAATACCGGCAGTACCGATACTACTCTTTCTCCTAAACCGTTTCCTCTCTGTACCTTGTGGTTTACTAATGATTGCTGTATGTCTTTAAGACAAGTGCATTTAAAGCTCAGTTAGCTTTTTGGTGCCAAAAGATTTGTCCTGTGAACAGCATATTCATTTGTCTAGACCAGCAGTCCCCAACCTTTTTGGCATCAGGGACCAGTGCTCCTACGATAATCTAATCCCTGATCTGAGGTAGAGCTGAGGTGATGATGTTAGCAGCTAGGGAGCTGCTACAAATGCAGATGAAGCTTCACTTGCTTGCAGGCCCAAGCCGCTCACCTCCTGCTCACCTCCTGCTGTGCGGACCTGTTCCTCACAGGCCATGGAACCATATGCAAACCCGGGTTTGGGGACTCCTGGTCTGGACTATTCGACTTAAGCAGAGTTAAAGTAAACTGTCGAGAAGTTAAAATGGCAATAACCAACAGAAAGTTACCCTCTATGTTATTCTTATTAATGAGAGGCATCAATGAAAGGATCAGGGTAAGGCCAGTGTCTAAAGCAGTAGCACATTAGGGAAATATGAAGTTCACTGACAGCTAAATATCTAATACCAGCATGCCTGCTGCTTTTTAAATAGTGGTTTTATTACCACCAGATATGAGTGTTTATAGGGATGGTCATTTTCATTCTTTATCCTGTCTCTAAAAACCTAAGAGATAATAGTCAATTGGACCAAATATTTTTATATTAAAATAATTCCCATCAAAGAATCAGAACTTTCCAGACCGTAAGACTCTTCCCTTTATTTCATGTTCAAAACATTATTGTTGACCTATATAAAGACTAACAACTTTAAGCAGTGATCACACAGCTTAAGTCACGTTGGAGAACAGTTATGAAGCAAAGTGTCTCATAACTTTAGCTCTATAAAATATCTTGAGTGGTCCCCTGGTTTGGATCTGGAATGATTGGATTACTGAAGATTTGGTTGATCCTGGAGCTAGTGGGCAAGCTTTGGAGAACTTTAAATTTTAAGTAATTTGGCTTTAAGTGAGTATATTGCAATTGGAGATTGAGATAGTAATAACATGTATTTGGGTCAGGGATGATACAAGAAGTTTACTTTTAATCCCTCTTCAAAAATTATTTTTGATATCCAAAAGAAAAAATGGGGAAAACATGATTTTCATTCAGTTTTAAAATTTAGGATTACAAACATGTAACTGAACCTTTTGCAGCCTTTGAAAAACTTACATTAGGAGGACAGCATCAGAGTCACTAGAACAGCTTGTTGGAAATACAGATCCTTGGATGCAGCTCCCTACCCCCCACTTTCAAATGACATCTCTGGAGATGGGAACTAGGGAATTGCCTTTCAAAAGCCACCCCTGTGGTTTTTATGTACATTAAAGTTTGAGAACCCCTGATTTAGGACTTTAGAAAATGAATTTTCACTGGAAATAGAGGTTGAAGCAGATTCTAGTACTAACCTATTCATATCCCAGATTACTAATAGGAATTGACAACTTTGGTTTGTGGTTGGGTTTACATTAATGGATTCATTTTAAACAAGACTTTAATTTAACTATAAAATGTTTTCAGCTTCATAATTTAAACTAGAGGTAATAGGAATAGTTAGAATATCTGTGGAGTTTTCAATATTTTAATTCCTTCCATTCAGTAGGCTGCTTTCACCTTGAGAGCAAAGAAAGCAGACCTACCCAGATTCCAGAGTTTGCTTATTAGCTTTAGATTTCCTCCATTTTGATTTTAGTGGTGTGACTGTGAAATTATATATGTGGCCATTTTTTCTTTTTGCAAAGAGTTGCATTTAGATATGAAAACAAAATTCTTCAGAAGAAGCAGGAGTACTAGCCCCTGCCAGCAGAGCAATAAAAACAGCTCTAGTTTGCAGGATTCGGAGAACTTTAGTTGGAAGTTTGCCTTTTATTAGCCAAAGAAATGGGTAACATGCTATCAAAAAGTAGCAAACTCAGTGATTGATATTTCCTGCCATTTTGTAACTAGGTAATTGGAAAAAGAAGCTTAGATTTTCAGAATAACTTTTTAAAAGATCAAATGAAATTGAAGAGAATTGGTGGGCTACATACTCCTCCCAGGGGTGGAGGGTACCGACCTTATTGGATATTAGTATTACTTTTAGCACTATGGAAACTTGGGTTCATGATTCAGTTTCTTTTGGAGGTAGCTGTGTGATTATGCTTTCTGTACTTTTTTCAGAGAATATACTTTTACAGATTTTAGCCATTGTCATAATTTTTTTTTTTTTTGGTAACATTACAAGTTATTTTCCCTTTAACACAGAGATTTCTATATGGAGGACTTAAGTATATGTTATGTGTACGCTAAAGAGATAAATAGATAATAGAGTAGTAGTTCACAATTACCTGCCTAGAATCACCTAAGAAACTTGTTAAATACATATTCCTAGGCTTCCTCTTCAGATTCTCAAAGTTGGAGATGGGGCCTGGGAATCTGATTTTTAACCATCTTACCAGGTGGTGCTGGTATATCTTTGTTGAAGAAATGGACAATGAAAAAGATACACATGTAAATGAGATGGGAATCGGAGTTGTTTAATGGATATAGAGTGTTTTAGTTTTACAGAATGAAAAATTTCTGGAAGTCTATTGCACAACAGTGTGAATATACTTATCAGTATTCAACTATATGTTTAAAAATGGTTAAGATGATAAATTGTATATTATGTGCTTTTACCACAATTAAATTTTTTTAAAATTTATTTTAAAAAAAAAAGGAAAGGATGGTTGGTCATCTTTTTCTTCCTGAACAGTAGGTCAAACTAGTAGATCATTAGCTATTCATCATTACTGACTCCTCTGGCCATCAGTTCATTTTCTGTCTCTTTATTGAAGAAAAAATGGTAACCTTTTAAATATTTTCTCCCACCTGTTGCCTGCAGTGTCAAACTGCATAATGAAGAACTGTATAATGAAGAACATTTTAATGGGCAATATTTTAAACGTCTTAGGTTAAATAGTTCCTCCTCCCTTTTTTGGATAACATGCGTACAATAAGCCTTCATTATCTGGCTTCATTGAGGTTCTGTTTGTGGTAGTTCAGTTCATAGCTTCCTGACAGGCCCTCTTGCCACCATTTCTTCCTTTTCCATAGCAAAGTTTTTTGTGATCTAGTCTAACTCTGGTTTGCATCTGTAGTTCCTCTTTCTCTTTTCCTCCTAGTCTCCCAGTCCTTACATTAAACTTCTTCTAGTATTTCTAACTCATGTCCTTCACATCATTCTTTTACCTTTGCATGTGCTGAAATGACTTCTCTCTTTCTGGTAAACTCCTACTCATCCTTCAGGACTCAGTTTAAATGTTACTTTTAGTCCTTCCCTTCCTTCTCTACCTCCCTCCTCCCCTCCCGGTCTTCCCAGTTTCCTCTCTGCCCTGCTCTTCTCCCGGGCCGTACACAGACACATAGTTAGGCCTTCATTATCTCTGCCGTAATCCCACTTTAGATTGTATTGTGATTGTATGTGTATATGTGCCTTTCTCCTTTATTAAACAGTGAATTTCTTCAAGGCAGAGACTAATTTAGCCTTGTTATTTCCATGTCTTAAGGCTTAGTATAGAGTGTGACTCAGTAGGCAAAGAAGTATTTGAAGTACTGATTATAAAGAATCATTTTCAAGTTTATTAATTTAGTTCTCTAAGGCTCTCCACTTGTACAGTTGAAATTTTATGTTTTTAATAAACCTGTATTTTAAATTTTTTGTAGCTCAGACTTTTTACTAATTTAGATCAGCACAACCTTTGTGAATACAAATTAGTTTTTTCTCTTAGTTGATATTCTCCTTGAATCAATATAACTAATACCCATTTTGTCAGGTTCAGAGAAATCAAGTGACTCAACTAAATCCAATCCTACCCCTGCCTCCAAGTAGGACTAGAACTCGCATTTGCTCATCCCAGCCAAGTGCTTTTTCCTCGAAAAAAAAATAAAAAGGGCAGGAAATTAAATTTTTATAGAAAATTTTTGTCTGGAGAGATGAAGTGAATAGAATGTCAGCAAAAGCCAGAAGCATCGTAATTTGAGGTGATAGAAATTGAAGCGATAATTGAATAGGTAGGTACTACCATCTTGGGTGTCTGGGGCACTTGAACATTGGAGTGACTAGCATAGAGCACACCTTTTCCAGGTTCCGTCAGCATTTGATCAGGGAGTCCTACCTAACAAGAGTGTTAAAAATGGAAACCATGTCTTTCCACTCCTTGTCGGAGGCTGCAGAGTATAATGTTTAAGCACTCTGGTGTCAGACAGACCTAGGTTTGAGTCCTAGCTCTGCCTCCCAATCATCGTGTGACCTCAGATAAGTCACTTAATTTCTCTAAACCTCAAATTTCCTCATTTGCAAAATAGAGATCATAATAGTACTTAACTCCAAAAGTTGTAGGAAGGATTGAATGAGATAACATGAATAATGTTTAGTACAGGCTCTGGTTCAGAATAAGCATTATGCAAATGTAAGTTATCCTTGTTTCCCCCATTTCTGTACCTGGGAATAATATCCTAATACAGTTAAAGATAATAATTACTTTAATTAGAGAATGAAAGAGATAATCAAATCGGAGGGAATGCGTAGATTTCAAAGCAAGGGTAATGGTTAAAGCAGAACATTCTCTCACCCCTGACTAGTTAAAATACAATTTGTGATATCGCTGACGTTACAATATACCATCAAAGTCATCTTCATAAATATAGTTTACGTGAGAAGTCCTGTTTGTTTCCCTTCCAGTTTGGGAAGTTTAATGTGTGATATCCACTGTCTTGTCAGTATGGTTTTCCAAGTGTCATTATCTTTATCATCATGTATGTCCAACATAGTGATACCTGATTGTTAGCTGGTTTTCAACTAAGCCTTTTGGGGAGTTTTATTTTATTTGTAATCACTTATTGAAATTGTATAGGCTTCTGGATTCTTTCAACAGCTAATGGTGGTACTGTCACTAAGTGCTGTGGTTCATACTGCAGTTGTTCAGAATAGTCCTCGTTTTCCACTGTGATAGCTTGGAGTATAAAAATTGATTTTAAAGTAAAAAGAGTTGTTTTATAGTGGCACACTTTAAAAAAATAGAGCAAAGCAGCTCTCCTTACTGTGAATGAAACATGCATATATATTTATAGCATCATCCAAGGACCATTGTGTGAACCTTGTCTGGCATATTAGTCTAAAATAAAATTGTAGATTAGGCATTGTGTCTTTCTTTGAGAGTTCTTTACGCCATTCTTTTATGATTTAAAACAGCTCTGCCACTTCCTGTATAACGTCATGTTTTCTAGATTATTTTCTGTGGGTTTTTTTTTTTTTTATGTAAATCCTTTCACTTGGTGCTATTTTTCTTGTCTAAAAATCCTTATCTGAGAAGTGTTTTTAACTCTTTTCAGAAGACCACTTGGAAATTATAGATATTCAGGCCAAGGTTAAGCAGCTCATGGTGATGGTGATTTTGAATGGTATTCACATTGCTAATATAACTAAGAAAATAATAGAGGTACCAACCAAGCTGAGGTGGAAGAGACACGTAGAGAATGTGGGCTGGGATAAAATATGGCAGGAGGAGAAGGAAACACCATTTCTTGCCTTTTCTGTGCAGAAAAGGCATTCCACCTCTCTTTGGGGACTCCCAAGTTGCCACTACCCTCTCTTGATTAAATTCTCTCCAATTGTGGTTCCCCACCTAATGTTCAGAAAGGTCCCCACATTGTCTTTCCATCTTTTTTCCCTTCTTCTTCGCATTAACATTGTGTCTATTTCCTTTGTGTAGATTATATTTTTCTATAAAGATTTAGGAAGACAATGATATTCAACGAAATACAAAAGCCCCCTTTACAAGTCCCAGTATTTGCATTTTCAGAGAGAAACTTGTTCAAATCAACCTCCAACTGATAAGTTTTCAAATTGTGTGACAAAAAATTGGGATGGGGCATGGCATTTTTTTCTTGACTGAAACTAAGTCTTTGCTATACTGTGATCAGCTCCTTGAAGTTGTTTATATTTGTGGTAGCTTCTCTGCTCTTAACTGTATTTCCGAACTCCTAGGTTTTCCAAAAGTTCTGTATGCGCATGTCAGGATTTTTTTGTGTATGGGGATTGATGTAGATGACAGTTTTGTTTTCATAACTCACTGAAAACCCCCACAACATTATCCTAACCTGAGCAGCCCTCTTGGATGGCAGCGAGACTATCAGAAATTTTCAGGTCTCATTTTCACCCAAGACAGAGATTTAAGGAACTCTTAAATAGGGGTGAACAAACAAATGACATACCACACTAAAAGATTGCTAACTCCTAAACTTAATTGCTCTGGACTACTTAATAAATATAGATACTAGAAGGCAAATTACAAGCAAAATGGCTTAAAGATATAATCTTGAATTTTTAAATAATCTTTCGAATAATTGCCAAAAAATTTTTACCCACTTCAAAGTAAAATATTTACTTCTTTCATTCTAACTGGAAGCAGTTTTGACCCAAAGGTATATAATGTATGACTGCTTTGGTCTCCCCAGCCCTATGTGTAGGCACTCACAGAACTGGATATAATTATACAGTGTAATAGTCCTTTTCATGTGATGAGGGCAAATTACATAGTATTAATAGAAACTTAACAATTCAAGTAATACCATATGTCCTGTACTCTCACCTTAGTGTTATCCAAGTGAAATCATTGTTGAGATGAATATTCTTAATTCACAAGACCCATTTAGTATATGGAATCCTGCTGGAAAATATGTTACTTATTTAAAAGAAATCTTCACACCACTCCCACCCTCAGTGTATTCCAGAGATACTTTGAAAACTACGTAAATCATCAAAGACATCGCATTTCTTTCTGAATCATAGTCACCCTATATTAGAAACCAGTACAAAGTAAGTGAGCATTCTAGGTCAGTAGGCCCCTCTAAACCTGCGCCTATCGTTACGTAATATGTAATTCAGATGTTAGTGAATTTCAAAGGTTATAAATGGCGAAGTGCTATATGCAGTCCCAAAGTCATGGTCAGATATTACTGGCCAAATCCTACATAGAAAACATTTCCTGATTGTTTAAAAATAGAGAGATTATAACTTGTGTCTTAATGGAAAAGGTAAGAGGCAATTTAGGTAGAATATGCTTGTCTGAATATTAAGATTTATGTTACCTTCAGTTTTGTCAAAAGCCATTTTTCTAGGCATAATAGAAAGAGACTTCTGACTTAAAATGGAATCGAAGATCATTCTCACTTGAGCAGGAACTCAAAAGAAAAGTGGACAACATAGCAGGGTAAAGTCAATACCAGACCTCTTAAGTTTTTTGTTGTGGTCTTTCACATGATAGGACTCTGGTTGAAATTTTTTAAATACACAATTACTCTTTTAAAGCACTCTAATTATATGAGTGCTTAATACCATTTAACATCATTAGATACAGTATCGGCAACAAAGCTACACTGCAGCAGGTAGTTGAAGTTACATTTCAACTATAGTATGAAATTTTTAATGCATTTATGTATCTAAGTGATATAAAATTGTCAGGTGTTATCTTTGGGAATAGATTGCCCCATTTCCGTAGCTACTTTAATTCTTATTAAACATAGTGTCTTTATTATTCACTTCAATTTTTACAGAGCTAGTTTGTTTTATTTTTAGCAAGCAGGATTTAACTGCACGGATTGACTTTTCTATAAATTCTGATATGATTCCATCATTCTCACTTACCTAGTTGTATATGCCAGGCTTCTCGAATAAAAACTTCTTAGGGATGTTTTATTACCTAACCTTACTATACCAAAGGCCAATTCTTATTCTTAGGTACTTATCTATGAGGGTTATAGATGTTAACATGTCATGTACTTCGTTTAGAAAAAAAAATAATCCATTTCTTTCCTACATCTCATTCTGGAAGATTCTATCCAATGGAATACAACACAAGACACACTAAAAGGAGGCCCTGCTTCATGGAATATGGAAGTTTTAAGACAATGGAGTTCAGCTCTTATTTGTAACGTAAAATAGAATTATTTGCCTTTGTTCTTTTTTTTTTTTTTTTAACACTCTCTCCTTATCTTTCTCCCACTCTTCTCCCCTCAAAAAAGAATCTTACAGCTGGCTCTCAGAGTTTTGAAGACAACCTTTTCCCCTTTTGGAGGGGACAGGCATTAGGTTTAGAACTTGACAGTGTTAAAGCATTGACATAATCAGTTTTACACAAATTATGTGTTAGCTAGAAAACTGAGGAACATTCCTTACCAAGCCGTGACAATGTACTGCCGTAACTTAATAAAAATTGCCCAAGTGACAGTGTGTCTGCTGAATGGATTTTCCTTCACCATCTGGTTGTCATTGTAGTTTTTTTGTTGTTGCTTTCATTTGAAATGTGCTGATGATATTGTTTTTATTCCGTAGCATTGAACAGATGGGTTGATTATTCTTTTCAGATATTAATAAGGCAGCGGAAAGAAGAAATATGAATACGGCTCCATCAAGACCCAGCCCCACACGAAGGTAAAGTACCCTGAAGCAGTGAGTTACCTTGGGAGAGTTGGGCTCTGGGGAGTTAAGCCCAACTTCGTACATCAAGGGTCTTTTCTTCCCCCCAACAAATCAGAAAAGCTCAAGCAAACAATAAGAACATGAACCATGTGTGAAGGGCCTTGCTGCTTTTGTTAAACATACATCAGGAGATGCAGAGGAAGCATTGTGTTTTCGGTGGCAAACCCAGCAAGTTCAGTTTGCAACATGAGTTGCAGGCGATTGGAAGAGGATAAACCTCTGTCTGTCCCCAGCTCACGTGTCAATGAGAGCCTCCACAGAAGGAGGAGTGTCCCAGGGTCGTTGGTGTGTGTCACGCTGCACTGCAGCGGGCAGCAGAGATTCAACTCTTCATTCCAAATGGCTGACGGTCCAGCTGATAACCCAGGTTTATGGAAAGTGCTGCTTGAGAGATTGCTACTGTCTGTGCCTGAGCTGCAGATCCCGTTTGCGCGCATGCGTGGGTTACCTACCGAGGGTAAATAAAAAGGGCGAAAACACTCCACCTCTCAAAAGTCTTCCTTTTTCTTAGCTTTCCTGGAAATAAAGGCATTTTCCCAATATATTTTGTCTTCCAGTATATACAAAAGAGATAGTCCTGATGTGTACCTGGAGATATGCATTAAATTGGCCCCTTCTCCCAAAGAAGAGCCTTATTAACGTTACCGTTTACACCAAAGATGAGTATATTGTGGCCCCATAACAGTACACAAGCGGATGCACTGTGTGCAGTTTTATGTGAAATGAAGACCGATATATTTCATACCTGGTGTCTCTTCATGGCCCAAGTGGATTTTGCCTTTGTCCCTAAGTAAAAATGCCAACTTCCCACAGTAAACTATATACCAAAACTACATACTACAGTAGACTATATTTCCTACAATGAACTGAACACTGCTGATTACCATGAACCCTAGTCTGTACTGGTAGCTCCACAGGTCACCTGGGAATATACCAAGCTGAGCACTTACACATAACATACAGCTATCTTGCTTTGGGACAAAAACCACCTATGTTTTGTTACCCACTTATAGGAAAGAATTGCTGCTGTATGTTTGATGTATATGTCCCCACTTGGATGTGAAGGGTGGGTATTTTCTAAGCTACGAGAAATAGATTACACGATTCTGATCTGCAGAGTTCAAGCAGACTCTAGGGGCAAGGTAATGCTGCCGATTGCAGTTGTATTCTTTGAGCACTCTGCCTGCTCAGAGGAGCTGAATCTTGACACCATAGCTACAGCTACCCCAAAGCTATCAGGTGGATGCCCCAGTCTCACTGCAGAAGTGAGCATATACATTGGCATGCTGTCTGTTCTCTCTGACACCATAAAGAATGCCTGCAACTTGCAGGTAAATATTTTGTTGGTTGATTTTTGCGGGTATGTTTGACTATCCTGAAGAACATAAATGAATCCTGCAGAACTTCAACGGTTCTGTATAATATCTACTTTCGTTATGCTGCATCTAACCGTGCTGCAGATGTTGGACAGTCCCATGTGTGTTGCACCTCATTGCCGCAATAAACATGGAGTACAGTAGGCTGAGTTTGCATCTAATGGTCAGAAATATGGACTCCCATTGGAAACTATGGTTGCCAAATGGCTCGAAAGGAGGTAGGATGTGTATCCAATTTCCAAGGAGCCTCCAATGTGTATGTTTCTGAACTAGGTAGCTTATGAGAAAGAATGTGGAATTGATAACTATAAAGACACCGACTCCACTAGTAAAGTCCCCCCCACTCTGTTGTCCCCATGATGCTTATGATATCTAGATAATGTCTGTGTGTTTCTGCAAAAAAAACAAGCAGACCAAAAAAAAAAAAAAAATTGCAGAATACAGAGTAGTTCATGTTTGCGATAGGAATTGAGAAGAATATTTTATGTCATCCTATTAATGATAGTTGACCAAAAAATGCTTTTAACATTTTCAATTGATTGTAGCTTTCAACAAACATTGGCAGTGTTGGGGAAATAACAAGCTCCCCTGGTTGGAATCCAGTGTAGCCATTGCCAGGTCATTAAATTTAAAAGGTTAATTTCATCTGTAATGGAAGAAATCGCTTTGTGCCTTTTTTTCTTAATACTCCCCACCACCCACCCAAAAAAAAAGACACAGCATTGTAGGGCATTTTTAAATGTTCTCCCTCCCAGATACATAAATATATGTCACTTTTATATACCTTTTAAAATAACACCTTCCTCAGAAATAAATTGTAAAACGAGGTTGTTGGGGCTGTGGATAGGGCAGTGGTTTCCTGCTTTATTTATAGTCAGTAGAAGGGAGAGAGAGGCTAATTCAAATTCCATTAAGAATCAGTCTTCCCCTGGGTGATATGTCCCTAACTGGGCTCCTCAGCATGTTATTTAACATGGTGAAGTTTCATACAGTCATGCTTAATAAGGTTCAGGGAAGAGGGATGTTCACATTTAGTAAAATCTATTTCGAGCTTCATCTAAAACCTGAGCAAAGAGTCCCAGTTTTTTACCATTAAAAATAAAAATTTTAAAACCCAAAAACCAGACAAACTGAATATTTTATTCAAAATAGAACAACATTTTGATTATTGCCGTGATCATGCATTATCTCGTCAGATATACCAGTAGGGCAGGAATGAAATGCAGTTAGGCAAGATGAGAGAGTGGTTAGCCTGGAAGGGGCTGACCATTTCCCTGAAGGTGAACACCGGACATCACTCTTTCTTTGAGTGCATGCCTCCATTCAAAAAAGCCTTGAAGTAAACTGAAGTGTGCCAGTATTTTGACAGCAACCAAACTGCCTTCATTTGGCAATCATAATCATTTGATGCGCCCCCAGCCACAGGGAATGCAGTAGGGACTGGGGAGTGTACGACACTGCACCTGTGGCAAATATTTCCTTCAAGCTATACCTTTATGTGTTCAGTGCTGCTACTTTTAAATTGTTTTCAAGCATGCTGGCAAGACCTTTGTAACACCTTGTATTGCTGGACTTTAACCTTGAGTGTTAAAACACCTAGGTATCTTTGGGAGTTTTCACAGGATTATCACCTCTTCAAATGTCTCTGTAAGCCACAGTTCTGCTGGCATGGCTCTCTGTTCAGTAATGTGTTCCCTAATGACTCCAGCTGTCAGTGCGTAATTCTGACAATATTGGCCCAGCCAAGCACAGAATTCTGCATCAGAGATCCCTGTTCTGGACCAGATTTCAACCTGAATTCTCATCTAACTCTTGGACCACTTCATTTGATTCCTTTGGGTATATTGCATAGTTACAATGCAAGTTGTCTAGCATTGGTGCTAGGCGTTAGTCCTTCTTCAAAGACTGGACCATGATTCTGGTTGTACCTCAGATGTTCTCAGTTTCCATCCGTAGATCAACACTTTGGCAATCCAGGTCTTGGAGCATACCCCTACGCAGCCATGGCTTCCAAGTGAGACTGAATTTCTTCAACCTTCCCATGTGACCTAAAGAACAAACAACTTGTCTACATCAAAAGCTCTGCAGAGAGTTTTCTTCATATTTTCATTAAGGATGTTAGGCCTGGTACTTCTTTGGTGAATGTCATCGAGCACTAGGTTCATCAGAAATAACCTACCTGTAGACAAGTTTCTTATATGGCCTAAGATGGTTTCTACCTATCCACAGTGTTAATTCTTTTGATAACTGCTTGCTCCTTGGATGTTTGGATGTGAGACAGCCCTAGCTCTAGGTGGGCCTCACAATTAAAGATTCCAGGCTCCGATTACCTCTACACTGACACTTAAGAAGAGTCTTCAGTTCTCAGCAAGTGCCACCTCCACCAACAGAAAAGTCATAGTTGTGCTTGAGAAGATCATCAGCATGCTTCCAAGAAAGAGATATGGGCACTTACAAAATTTGGATTTGTAAAATGTGCTATATCATTGCACTCCATATCCTACCTGGACCTAATGGCAAAATTTCGCACATATCTATTGCCTCCGTTTCTGACAGTAGCATGGAGCCATCGTGGTGGGGGATCAGCATCACACAGCAGCCAGCCATTTAGATAATTATATTTGTGGACAGTATCTGTGACAATAGAAGTACGAAGAGCTGATGAAGGATTTTTTTTTCAGGAGCAAAAAAAAAAAGAAAGGCTGGCCCTCCCAAGGAAAATATTCCTGTGAACAGAAAGGAGATGCTGACAAAAGGACAGAGGCCTTTCTTGACTTCCTGAACAGCCAAGACCAAAGAACCGTCCTGGGCTTGAGATTTCAGCCTCTGGCCAAAGACAAACTCGAAGTCCGTCACAGTCTTCAAGAGAATCATCTGTCTGTTCTTACTCTGTAGACTCGCAAATGAATAGTACCCTGCACACCCTTTTAGTCCCCAGGAAGCAAAGCCGCAATACCGGAAGCACATCACTTGCCTGCCGTTTGAGCCATGGCTTTTCCCTTCACCCATCCCTCCCTCCCCTCTCAAGTGTTTCCAAACGATATGACTATATTTCTCTCAAAGCAAAGAGCATTTGGCTATTTTTCCCTACTGAATAGATGAGAAATACATAACAATTTTAGTAGTGTTTGTCACCTGTCTTCAGTTTGTGAGTGCCAATGCTGAAATTAATTTAACCACCGTTTAGTTTCTTTTTAGCCTCTAAGTGACCTGGTACGTGAGAGTACACTGCATATGGTCTCCAGTAAAACACCTCTGGTGCCATGGGATGATATTGTGAACCTTCTTATGTTCCAGAAGCTTGCTTCTAACCCACTTGGTATCTGAGATCAAGCATCTCATTCAGCAGGCTTCCTCCTTGGGGCACCCTGACTGCTGCACACTGTACCACCCTTTTGATAGCTGGTTGTTGCTTTGAGAAGGATGTTGCGGGGCGGGCAGCAGCAGGAGCCCTTGGAGTCCTTTTGTCCTGGGGGAGTTCTTTGTTTGGGTCATAAAGTGACCCTAAAGGGTTTTTTGTTTTGTTCTTGTCTTCAGAAGAACAGCAGTCTACCATGCTGCTCATCTTTTGAAGAAAGGAAAATAGCTTAACCTTTCTTTTCATTTTAGAGAATTATTATCTTCTCTGTCCCTACTCCTACTATTCCTTTGGTTTTTTTTCTCCCGTGTGAATATCATCTCTTCTACATTTTTACCCAGAAGGCAATCGAAAGGGAATTAGTAGCTTTGTTGCACATGGACTTTCATTGAGGGAAGGGGGAGTGCTTGCCTTCACAAACTGGAAGCATGAACCCAGGCTTTGGGAATTTAGGTTATCGGTCAACCTCCAGGAATGAACTCTGACAGGTAAGTAAGGTATTTTCAGTGGATTCTAAAGAATGAGAACCAAATATGGCATAATTATCCTAAAGCTGTGAATAACCATGCCGTGACATGGAGTTCTTATCTGCATCCCCACCCCTACTTCCACCAGCCTGAGGCTTTTTGTGTGGTCTGTGGCCAGTCAGGCTCATGATCTCTTTCATCTCTGATTGCCAAGAACACTTGAAATCTGATTCCACCTCTAATGACTACTTCTAACTGCTCCCCAAGGCAAGTTTATCTGATGATCATTAATCCAAAAATACTTTACAGTTGTCTCTTCCCATTGGGTTTTGAGTGTTTGCCCACATTATATACTATACAGATGTTACACACGTTGGGAGGATTATACGATACAATAAGAAAAATTGAAGTAAGAATCTTGCTTAGTCTGTACTTTGTTCTAATAAAAAAAAAAAATGTTTAGGTGTCCTCATTTAAACTCCCTGATGTCCTCTATGTTTGCTTCCACAAATCAGGAGTACTTGTGAGCCTTAAAGCATATGACAAGGACTTTCCATAGGAGCAAAATCGGCATTTGAATTGTTCTTGCTGTGTCCAAGTGGATGAAGTGAAATTGAGGTTTTCTACCAAGCTAATGGCATCATGATGGTTGCCTAATATGTGTACTCATGGTAGATAACAAAAAGATAAACAAAACAGGACTCCTGCTCTTGAGAGGCCTTGCAGTTTAGTTGAACAATCGATTAAACATTTCATGAACTCCATGCTGTGTCCAAGGAATAAAAAGCCTCTACTGTTTAGTAGGGAGGCCATGTAAACAATTACAGAACAGTATGATAAGGGCAGTAATAGAAGTATGTACAGGAGGAAGAATCATTCAATGTATTCTTGGGGCATCTGCATGCCAGACATGGTGGGGTGGGGTTTATAGTGGAGAGTAGGACACAGACAGACATTGAACAAGTAAGTAGGTCAAATTGTGACAAATGAGAAGTAAAAGCAGTGCTATGAGAGGATGTGGCCAGGATTTAGGGGCAGAAGATACACTTTTAAACTAACAATCAAGGAGTGAGAGAGAATTAGGCTGAGACATAGAAAATGAGTATGCATCCGTGCCTGCCGCTCAAGTTAAGGCTTCAGAAAAAACCTTGGCTAGATATAGCTGAAAGATCAGTAGGGCAAGAGAGCGGTAAAATAGAGAGAGGGTGAGATGGGGTTGGAGAAGACAGGCCAAGATTTTAACTAGCCTTACTAGAGATTTTGGATTTAATTCTAAATAATCTTGGGAACCAGGGAAGGGTTTTGCATATTTAAAAGATCACTCTAGAGTAATCTGGAGAAAGACTAGAAAAGAGGCAAGAGCAGAAATGAGAAAACTACTTTAAAAGACTTGCCGTGGTTTTAGGGAAGGCGATTGTGGATTGACATTCAGTGGTATCACTGGAGGTGAAGAAATGTGGGCAGAATAGATAGCATTTTCAGAAAAAGAATGAACAAGAGTTTGAATATGTGATTGGAAGAGTGAATGGGGCTTTAAGGAAAGGATGACATCCAGCTTCCCGGCTTGAGTAACTAACTGAGTAGATAGATGTGGCATTTATTCAAATGGAAAGGACTGGAGGAGGAGCATATTTGTTGGGGAAGATCAAGAGTTCAGGGCAGGTTTTATGGAGGAGGTAATACTTAATGTGGGCCAAACTAGAAGACATTGTAAAAAGGTAGCTACCAGATCAAGATGAGTAATAGAAATAAGTGCTCTAAGAGTTGAGCAGGAGGAGAGATCAGTAGTTACTAGAGAAATTAGAGATCATTTCTTGGAAAACATGAAACATGAGCTTGCCTGTGAGGATTGGATGATTCTTGGATTAGTGCAGGAAAATATTCCAGGTCGAAAATCATATGAACAGAAATACTGAGATAGTTATGTCGTGCGAGTTAAATCATAAGAACAGCTAAGTAGGACCAAGTAAGTTGAATCAGAAAATGGAGGAGAGGTAATAGTTGGAAAGAGGCCAGATTTGTTAGGGAGGAGTGCCCAGAAGAGTGAGAGTCAAGCTGCAGTTGGTAACAGGTGATAATTTGGGTGATTGGTATGGTATTTCTGCATTGAATGAATTGAAGTCTGGAAGGCTGGTTTTTGTTTCTGTTTTTCGGAAAGTTGTTGCTGCCAGGATAGATACAAGGATTTGGGTTGAATTTATGAATCCAGTGAAAAGGAGAAACGAACAGCATTCAAGTGACTGAACGAAGATAAGGAAGGAAGAATCAAAGTTAATTTTGAAGAACTTAAACCTTGGTAACTGGTTAGGTGATTTTTGGCAGAAGCGAAGAAGTCAGGAATGGGACTGAATGGGTTGAATAAGAAATTTAATTTTAGATATGTCGAGGTTGAATTTCCAGTGGAGTGGAATGTGTCATGAAGATTACTGAATCAGAGCAGGCCCAACATATCTGTGACTTCAAATGCTGTTTAAAAAACAAACCTTGGCAAAAAGGAACCAGGTTCTACATAAACCTAGAGGAGTATATTTGCTGGGGAAGATCAAGAGAGAGAAATTGAGAGTGACCACTCTCAGTAACTGTGAGAAGACAAACTGAGTGTTCTTATGCTATTCTGTGTGGATCATATTGTATTTTTTTCCCTTTAATTTGATTATCCTGCTAGACATTTTAAGTGACGTTTTCTGCACTTTAAGACAACTCTTTCGATCACCATTACTTTGTATGAGATTGTGCCATTTGTTCCTTTTTTCTTCATGAGTCTTTTCCCTTACTGTGTCCCCCCCAACTTTTTCTCGCTTTTAAAATCTCTTTCAAACAAGTCTGGTGGGAGAAAATAGGTTCTACGGGAAAGACGCTTTCACTTTGAAAACCTGTTGAGATTGACATGATAGTTTGGCACGCATAAGGAATACCGAATTACTTACTCCCTGAAGCCTGATAAATACTGTGACTCTAGTCAGAACCTTTGGCTTTGGGTCATACATTCTTCCTTTGTCCTAATCTTTTGAGATCTTAGAACCTACTAGTCTTTATTTGCTGACCAAATGGGTGGTTGTCCTTAAAATTTTAGTCACATTCTCACTGTTTGGCTGCCATGTTTTAGAGGAAAAACGCTTGGAGGGTGAGAGCTTCCTCCAATAAATAGCTGAAGGGTTAGCTACCTTCATTTTCTTTGTCTTAGCATTTTTTTGCTACCTTCTACAGAGATCCATATGGCTTTGGAGACAGTCGAGATACAAGACGTGATCGATCCCCAATTCGAGGAAGTCCGAGGAGAGAGCCCAGGGATGGCAGAAATGGGCGCGATGCCCGGGATAGCAGAGACCTGCGGGACCACAGAGATAGAGACATTCGTGACCACAGAGACAGCAGAAGTATGCGTGATGCTCGGGACATGAGGGATCTTAGAGACTTGCGTGATCTAAGAGACTCTAGGGATTTTCGAGATCACCGGGACCCCATGTACGATAGATACAGAGATATGAGAGACTCCCGGGATCCCATGTACAGGTACAGATACAGCTATTCCGCTTGTTTTCTTAAAACAGTCTTTTTTATGTGTGTTTTGCTAAATGAATTGAAAGCTCTGAAGGGCGATGACTTTATCAGCCTTGTATTTCCATTATCTTTCAAGTGCTAGATATGCTGTTCAATAAATATTTACTGAAATGTGTGAATGTTTGATGAATTGTGCTTAACAATGAATGTGAATATCGCTGTGCTATGAAGGGCAATGTTGTGCAGAAGGAAAAAAGAGTCCAAATTGTTTTGGTAGTATATAGGGGCACAGGGAAGGCAAACAAACGACCAATGAACGCATGAAAAGATGCTCGACATCATTAGTCTTTAGGGAGATGCAGATCAGAGCCACAGTGAGATACTACTTCATACCTACCAGGATGGCTTTTTTTTTTTTTTTTTTTTTCTTTTGAGAAAACAAAATAGCAAATGTTGGTGAGGTGTGGAGAACTGGTAGGTATGTAAAGTAATGTGGCCACTGTGGAAGACATTTTGGTGGTTCCTCAAAAAGTTAAGTATAATGGAATTACTATGACTCATCAACTCCACTCCTGACTATACCCAAGATAATTAAAAGGAGGGACTTAAACAGATACTTGTATGTGAATGTGCATAACAGCACTGTTCACAGTAGCCAAAAAGTAGACACAACCTAAATCATCAGTAGATGAATGGATAAAAAATGTGATCCATACAGTAGAACATTATTCAGCCATAAAAAGGTTTTTAATTCTGACACCTGCTACAACATGGTTGGACCTTGTAAACATGCTGAGTGAAATAAGCCAAACAGACACAGAGGACAATTATTATACCACTTATACAAAGTATCTAGAAAAGGCAAATTCATAGAGATAGAAAGTAAATTAGAGGTTACAGGGTTGAGGAATAAAGAGTTAATCCTTAATGGGTACAGAGTTTGTGTTCAGAGTGTTCTGTTCAGGGTGATGAAAAATTGTGTGTGTGTGTGTAATTTTTTTTTTTTTTAACCACAATTTTTAAAAGGCACAGAGAAGAGAAAAGGAGAAAGAAGGAGGCATGGAATGGTTCCTCAAAACTAATATCAGTAATTACTATCAGTTATTTTGTAATTACTTTATGGCAGGGACTATGCTGAAAGCTATCTGTACATCCTCCCCGTCATTTTGCAAGCCTGGTTAACTCAGTAACAGCTACAGAGTTGATAAGCAGTGAGTCCCAGATATGGGCATACCTTGTTTTATTGTACTTTGCAGATGTTGAAGTCAAAAGATTATGACTTCCTTTATTGTAATACTTGCTTTATGGTGGTCTGGAACCGAACCTGCAATATTTTCAAAGTGTGCCTGTACAAACCTTGTTTGTCTAATCCTAAAGTCCTGTGTCATGCTATGCACACTTCCTCCCAGGGGACTGGGTCTTGAAGAATTCTCTATATCAGATTTTTGCAGGATAGGACAGTCTTAATTTTGTGCACATTTCTTTATAGGAGAGAAAGCTCTTATGACCGATACCTGCGAATGGATGACTATTGCAGGAGAAAGGATGACTCTTACTTTGACCGTTACAGAGATAACTTTGATGGACGAGGCCCTCCAGGCCCAGAAAGTCAGTCTCGAGCAAAAGGTAAAGTAACAGAAACAGTTTATTCCTGTTACTGGTAGAACACTTTACAAAAGAAAGAATAAACTAATAACCAATGGAAAAGGGTCTGATGACCTGGCTAAGCAGTTCACAGAAGAACTACAGATAACCTATTACAGATAGAGAGCATTCAGCTTGAAATAATTTTTAAATGCAAATTGGTATCATCATATGGTTTAGTCATTCAGTAAGAAAAAAATACAAAATTCCAACAATAAAATGAACAAAAGATTGGAGCTGAAGTGCTTGCTTTTTTTGTTCATTGACCAAACAACTACAACTATCTGCATTACCTATGTAGCATGTGGATTTATTATTTATAATTTTTACCTAACAGCATCTCTTTTTTAGGTTAAAGACAAACGTTTTTTAAAAGCCTGGTTTTCTCAATACATCTCTAAAGATTTTTTTAATTGTTTCATACCTAGTCAAGTTAAGAACCTAATTTTTAATTTGTAACAAAACTTTACTACCCGATTTTTTTTTTTCAAAAACAAATTGTAAGTGCTTGTCAATAAAGGGTCTTAAATAGTTGTCCCAAAAATGCAAATTAGAATAATGATGAAATACTATCTTTTACCTGTCAAGTTGGTGGGAATTTTTAAGCAATATCCAATGTTGACTAAGACGTGGAAAAATAGCACTAGGTGATCTACCCTTATGGAAGAATGTATCAGTAAGAGCCTTTCTAGAGGGCAGTGTGGCAGTATGTATCAGATGAAACATTCGAATGACCACATCCTTTAATCCAACTGTTCCATTTCCATGAATTTGCAATAGTGAAAAATAATAATAACGGTTATTTTTAGGAGGTAGTCTAGAGCAGTGGTTCTCTTTTTGGCACCAGGGACCAGTGCTCTTATGAGAATCTGATGCCTGATGATCTGAGGTGGAGCTGAGGCGGTGTTGCTAGCACTGGGGAGCTGCTGCAAATACAGATGAAGCCTCGCTCGCTTGCCAGCCACCCAGCTCCTGCTCTGCAGCCTGGTTCCTAACAGGCCGCAGACTGGTACCAGTCTGCAGCCCGCGGTTTGGGGACCCCAGTCTAGAGAATTAATTCAGAGTGCGTATGTAATGACAGCCTTTGCCTACAAATAGTTCAGGATTCAAAGTAAGGCCTATGACTTATTTTTATAGAAAGA
>NW_011888928.1:1522644-1535718 GCF_000151845.1 Pteropus vampyrus
TTACATTCTTTCCTTTAAGAAACAGAGCAGAGAAGCAGAGGGAGTATAGCAGCTTGCAGGCTTGGCAGTAGTGACGTTCCCTTTCCCCGGGTGATTAGTATTTCTAGCAGTTTGAGGTTAAAGAGCTAATTCCAAGGCAGAGGCTAGGGAAATAGGTGTTGAGATACCAAGCAGCAGGCAGAGTTCACAGGCTCTGGGCTGCCTTGTTTAGAGGTAGATGCTGCTTTAACTGTAGACGTATTTTTTTGGTTTTTTGGCACGTTAACAGCTATTACTTTCTGAGCACCTACTCTGTACCACCCCATGCTAGGCACTGTATGTAAATTATTTTTAATCTTCACAATCATGTTACGTGTGTATTCATTCAGCAAATTTTTGTATATGTGGCAGATGCAAGGTACTGGGGTTGTAATGGTAAGCAAACACACAGCCTTTCCTCTTGTGGAGATTACACCCTAATTGGGTAGATGACCAAAATAAATGTATTGGTAATGAGTCCTTTGAGAAGAAATATATCAAGGATCTAATTTAGATTGGAGAGAAGGTCAAGGAAACAGCATACAAGTTGAGCCATGTATTCCTGTTTTATTGGTAAAGAAATTGAGGTTTGTAAGAGGTAAAAGGATCTGCTTAAAGCTTTTCAGCTTTGCAGGTAAAATGTTAAGGCTGGAATCCCAACCCATCCTACTAGCATTAAAGCCCATGCTTTTCCCACTATGTTATGCAGCCTCCCCAAAGACAGATAACGTGCCACAAATCTTAAGCAATAGGATGGTGTTAAGGAAGGACCACTGGACTAGAGAATCAAGAGAAGGACCTGGCTACTAAATACTGTGCTACTAGCAACTTAATATGTGACCATTCTGAGCCAGTATAAAGAGAAGGAAGTGATTAAGCTCCTTGAAGCCTGAAGATACTGGTGGGCTAGGATTTGAATTCTCCATAGGAGCACATACAGCTGGCTGAGGTACAGTATTGTGCAGATGAGGAGCTGGTCAGGGAGTGCTCACCTGGATTCTGTTTGTTTCTACAGAGATTATGCTGAATCTGTGGGGCGGAAGGTGCGAGACCTAGGCATGGTAGTGGACTTGATCTTCCTCAACACAGAGGTTTCACTCTCACAAGCCTTGGAGGATGTTAGCAGGGGAGGGTCTCCTTTTGCTATTGTCATCACCCAGCAACACCAGATTCACCGCTCCTGTACAGTCAACATCATGTTTGGGACCCCACAAGGTATGGAGGCCCCAGAGGGTCAGAATTCCAGAGGTGGTCACTAGTCCACTAATTTATGCCTTACTCAGAACAAGCAGGTGTTGGTCAAATGACTTGTATTTCAGCTCACATATGGTAGGGCCCTTTGATAAGTGCACTGGAGGAGACTAACATAATCATTTACTCATCTGATTTTCTTTTAATGGATAGTTATTGGGCCTGCTATAAGACATTGTATTTAACCCTTAGGTATATATAGTGGTATGCTGGCAAATGTTTAACAATCAGTTCTGGGTGGGGAGATGGCAGTAATGTGGTTTATCTAGCATTTGCTAATTTGCATGGTGTAAATACCCTCACTGTGTCCTATTTCAAGCCACCAACGTGAAGTTACTTCAGGGAGAGTTGGAAAGAGGTGCATACAGTCGGCTCTTGCCAGTGAGGGGTTCCAGCACACCTCTGGTACATACTACACTAAGTGCAACAGAATCCTAGCTTTCACCAAACTTTCTAATGAGGGACAGAGAATACAACAGACAATTAGGATACTGTTTGTAAGTGTGCTAGAGAAGTAGGCAGAGGGACCGTGAGGATAGAGAAGAGTCTCTGACCTCTTAGAGACCTAGGGTAAGTTCCTTGAAGTCTTTCCCTAAAGTGGCCTTTTTAGTACTTTGCACCCAGACTATTGAGACTCAGCAAACTGATGCCCTGCTTACTGCACAGACTTTTCCCTTTAGTCACCACATTCAGGATCTCTATATGCCTGACATTACACCCATATCCATAAAATGAATAAGGCTCTCCAGTGGGTCATTTGTCTCTCTGAGGAATAGGCGTCATGAGGTGTGTGGACATTTATATAAAGTTCCGAGGAGTCTTCTCACCACTCTGTAAGCCATGTTGCCCAAGGGGAGGAGAGGAGGTTATTTAGGGCCAAGTTTGGTCTTAATCCACGACCTTTGAACTGATGAATTCAAAAACAGTAGATCAGCTCTATCCTGAGAAGCACAGTGGAGAGCCAGGCTTTACAGACGGGCTTTTTGATCCCCTGCAGCCTACCTCCCGCGGTTATTCCCCACGTGGTCCTTCTGACTCTGTGGGAGACTGTCATGTTTCTTTGGTTTTTACTACAAGTCTGTGATCTAGGAATTCCTCAGAGAACCAGCTCTTTACAAAGGTGTGTGTTCCCCACCACAGAAGTCCGTTCTCCTGTCTTCCCAACTTCATCTCCTACCCTTCCCCATCCCCCACCCCAAGGCTTTTTGTCACTGAAATGATTTTCTTGCTGGTTCGAGGTTAGGGAAAGCTTGGCAGAGTCTAACAGGTGGGTACTGAAATCTGTCATGGGAGAAAATAACTCACGTCATCCCCTCCTACAGAACACCGCAACATGCCCCAGGCAGACGCCATGGTGCTGGTGGCCAGAAATTATGAGCGCTACAAGAATGAGTGCCGGGAGAAAGAACGTGAGGAGATTGCCAGACAGGCAGCCAAGATGGCCAATGAAGCCATTCTACAGGAAAGAGAGCGAGGAGGCCCTGAAGAAGGAGTGCGTGGGGGCCACCCTCCAGCCATCCAAAGCCTCATTAACCTGCTGGCAGACAACAGGTACCTCACTGCCGAAGAGACTGACAAGATCATCAACTACCTGCGAGAGAGGAAGGAGCGGCTTATGAGGAGCAGCACCGACTCTCTGCCTGGTGAGCTACGTGGCAGGGCCGAGGTGAAGTTCTGACTCTGCATTTCTCTAATCCCCAGGCTCTGTTGGGAGGGTGTCAAGCCCAGGGCTCTTTGGGGCGGGTAATGGAAGTGAGCCCATCCCTTGGGTTTGCCCATGGGCCTTCGTGCCGATATAAGGATAATTAAGATTTGGGCACGGAATTCTGATACCTGAAGTTAATTCTCATCCCTAAAGTTAACAGACTAGTGATGCTGGCTCCCTGGTAACCAAGGTGGATGCCCTTTTTTCTTTAAGTAGTTCTCTGGGGAACTAGGCTGTCTTCTGGAGATAGCCCAGACCATGAAGTGACCCCTTTGGAAAATCGATGTTATAGTCTTTGTACTGTGTGATTGATGTGATCAGTGATTGTTGTTCTTCCCTGGGCTGCTAAGCCTCCTGCCCATGGTAGGTACTTTCAACCAGATACCTCCTCCTTCTGTCTTCCAGGCCCGATTTCCCGCCAACCACTCGGGGCGACCTCGGGTGCCTCGCTGAAGACACAGCCAAGCTCCCAACCGCTCCAGAGCGGCCAAGTGCTCCCCTCTGCTACACCCACTCCAGCTGCACCCCCCACCTCCCAGCAAGAGCTTCAGGCCAAAATCCTCAGCCTCTTCAATAGCGGCACGGTCGCGGCCAATAGCAGCTCTGCATCCCCTTCAGTCGCTGCCGGAAACACCCAGAACCAGAATTTTTCCACAGCAGCAAACAGCCAGCCTCAGCAAAGATCACAGGCCTCTGGCAATCAGCCTCCAAACATTTTGGGACAGGCAGGATCTGCTCGGAACATGGGCCCCAGGCCTGGGGCTCCTTCCCAAGGGCTCTTTGGCCAGCCTTCCAGTCGCCTGGCACCTGCCAGCAACATAGCCAGCCAGAGGCCCATGTCTTCCACGGGTATCAACTTTGACAATCCAAGTGTACAGAAGGCTCTGGATACCCTGATCCAGAGTGGCCCTGCTCTCTCTCACCTGGTTAGCCAAACCACAGCACAGGTGGGGCGGCCCCAGGCACCCATGGGATCTTACCAGAGGCATTACTGAGGCTCAGTCTCTCAACTACCCCCAACCCCCTCATCCCTGGCCGCCTCCTACCTATTGCGTTTAAATAGAGTTATTGGAGGATGTTCTCTGCGCCTATCCAGGTCCACATCGAATGTCATAAGTTTCTACCACCTGCTCTCTTCTGCCCAAGGCTGTGTTACTTATTCCTTCCAGAGTCGAGAGTTTATACTGCATTTGGGGCTGTATTTTTGTTGTTCTTGTTGTTGTTGTTTTTGTTTTTGTTTTTTTTTTGTAGAAAATAAATATCTCTGGGGTCACTTGGGTGGCAGTATAGGTGTCTGGGCTCAGTTTATATTAAATGGGTTTCTCTGGTCTCTGTCAGCTGGATGGAGGGGAGTGCCCCAATTGGCTGAGTTTGGAATGGCATTTTCATGTCAGTAGCCACTGCCTTTGTTCATTTTGAACCTACCAAGGTTTTCCAGCCTCGCACAGGCCAACCAGAGCTCGAGCTCCTGCCTACAGCTCCTGCCTAGGGTTGCATAGTAGATTGGGCTTGGCAGGCAGGGCGGCGTCCTGCCCCACCCCCTATGTTGGGGGATCTGCTTGAGGATTCATAAATCGGCTTCCCTGGAGTTGTTGAGGAGTGTCCGCAGCCACGGAAACAGGTACTTTTCTGCATGACCCAGGGTGGTTCATTTTGGATTTTCTCTTTTTTTTTGCTTTCATGTCATTGGAGGATCTCCAATGGACTGAACAGCTCTAGTCACCAGCAGTTTAACACAAACTGTGACTCTGGGCCCCAGCCACTCTACCCCCTTAACATTTGTCAGCCTCTCCTTCTCCAGCAGTAGTTTCGTGGAGTCAGGATTGAGACGGCAACTCTGGACTCTGGCAGTGAACACCCATTTTTTTAGCGATTATTTTGAGCTCTTGGCTCAAAAATCAGGCTCTTGTTTTCATCTGGACTCTTGTTCTATTTTCTGAGTAGCAGGAGGTAGGGACCATTTTGGTGTCAGACTTTTGGTAGCTGGACATGTTCTTGATATAGGCGACTGTTCATAACTTTTGAGCCAGAGAGAGATTATTAGAGGGAGGACTAATGGCTGCTGCTCGAAGAGCCCAAGGAAACTACCCTCTCCCTAGGGATGGTGCTCATTAGAGCCCTGTGGATCGCAGTCTCAAGGGACCCCTGGCAGGGACAAGGGAGAGCAGTAACTTCAGCTGGGTCCCTGCCAATGGCAGAGCAAACAATGGTTTCAAAACCTCAAGGTCCCCAGATGGCAGCGTTTTATGTTCTGACCTGTTTGTGTTATATAGTGTTTTTTTTTTTTTCTCTTTGGAACTCTTGTGTTATTAATGAGATGAGATGATTACTTTTTAATTAAAATGAAAAAGTAAAAGCTGTGTCATCTTTTTTGGGTGTGACTATCTATCTGCAGGACCTGACGCGGCCTTCCTGCCCAAGGTCGGAAAGTGAGGGTTCCTGACGGAGCACCGACTGGTTTCAGTCTGCATGAGGCCTGCCCCCTCCTGTCCTCAGCCTGTGTTCAGGCCTCAAAACCTCTCTTAAAGCCTAACTTTTCTTTCACAGCTCACCTAGTTAGAAGCTTTAATAACAGTTCAGAGCAAAAGCCTGCTGGCAAATTGTAATGCTGTGTTACACATTCTTGTTTGTGGTAGACTTCCAGTGTGTCGGCAGGCTTGTCCTCTTATTCTCGGAAAGGGAAACAGGACCATGAGGAGGCCATTTCTGGCCGATGGCCAGTGGAGTAGGGCACTCCTGTTTTGATTTCATCTCAGTTGCCACCGTCTGTTCTGCCCGTTATGCAGGAAGTTGGCACAACCATAGTTACAGAAGCTGTAAGAACCTTGGAGAGCATTTAATGGCCTCATCAAGAAACTTGGGATGGGTGTGGTGAAGTGACTGGCAACAAGGCCTCCAAGTAGGGTAGGGACCAAAAATGCAGACAGCACTGAACCTGACTAGTCAGTGCTCACTACCTCAGAGGAGATGTTAGTGCATTGCTCCCTCTACCAGCCCCTGCTGGCAGTTCCTTTGTCCCTCTAGGACAGCCCCAGGACTGTCAGTACACTCACGAGACAGCTAGACCTGGGTGACCAGCCCATCCCTCTTCTGTCAGTGAAGGTGTTTCTGGGGTCCTCCTGGAGAGCAACCTTGAGTATCCCTCTTCCCACCTACTGATTCTTACCCTTTCATGTGTCCCAAAAGTACATCTCAGGCTGTGAAGGGTATAATAAAATTATTTTTATTGCATTTTGTGCAGACGGGAATCTAAAAAATACAGTAAAAGCTGTAAAGCATTAAATGGGAGCATTCAACAATAAAGGAAAGAACCAACCCTCTCCTTTTCATATTGGCACAAAAAACACAAGATCAATACTGAGGCAGAATGCGGAATACTGAAACACTGAAAATTAAAGGCAGGCCTAATAATAGTAATAAATACTCTTGATTTGGTTTGCAACCTCTCCTATTTACAAGGGTTTTCAACTTAATTGCATTGCCCTGCACGGAGATCGTCTAAAACAAAAGCAACACTAGTTATCACTACAAGGCTATTGAAATATTGCACTCGGAATAAAAGTCACTTGGATGGACATGAAACATCTAGCTACAATGATTGTAAAGATAATTTGATGAATGACGTGATAACATTCATAACAAATATTGCACATGTAGCACAGAAAACTTGGGTTTTTGTTGTAGGATGTTCGTTTTCATCAACGGAAACTGCTCTTGCCAACCAGACAGTCTGGGCCCAGATAGTGCAACTTTGGTTCCCTAACTGATAGTGATACAGCCTCCTCCCTCTCCTGCCCAGCCACCACTTGAGCCCAAAGGCTTGGTTGGGCCCCTGGAAGGCTAGACCCAGCCATGATTCTCAGAGGTCTTTTGTAAGAAGGTGGTAGCAGGGAGGGCTGGTGTCTAATATCTCCAACTTCCTGATTACCTCCTGGAAGAATCTCTCCAGCCCCCTGATCAAATCTCAGAAGGGCCTTGGCTTAACTGGCAGATGTCAAGACCTACCTCCAGCCACACCTGACCCAGTCTAGATGGCATCAGCTCCAACTCTGGCTTGGGCTCAAAAAGGAAAAGAGATGGTGAGGTCACAAGTACCCAATAGCCCCAGCTCAGGGACGTGGGCAGGATGTCTAACTAGGTGTAAAAGTCAGGGCCCTGGGGCTGGAGGTACTGTACCCAGTCCCAGAGGGCGCTGGAACGAGCATGCAGTGCCTGTCCCCCTTAGTAATGTGCCCTGGGGGAAGGGAACCTGGCCGATGTGCCTTCTCTAAGAATAGAGGGCACCTCTGACCCGGCTGGTGGAGCAGAAGCGCCAAGGACTGGAGTTGGAGAAGCCAAAGGCCTTGGGTCCCAGTTGGAGGAGGGCAGAGAGGCGCTAAGAACAAAGCACATGGCGATTCCAGCCCTCCCCCAGGCCCAGGTGCCTGGGAGACGCAGCTAGAGGCCGCTGCTAAGCAGCGATGCCCGCCTCGGGACGCGGAGAAGGTGGCTGAGTCCCCGAGGCTGGAGCTGCCAGCTGCTAAATGGGGACGGGCGGGAGCATCAGGGGCCGCGTGGGGCCTCCCCCGTGGGCAAAGCCCCCATACCAAAACCTCCCCTATCCTCCTTCACCTGTCCCAGGGAAGAAATTCCGGGGAGGGGACGCCCTCCAGCTCCCTGATTTCAGTCTTTGGCAAGGAGCCACAGGATAGGGGGAGCAGGCGACAAGCCTACTGAGGAGAGACGCCTGCTCCCCCAGCGAAGGCACCGGGGCGGGGCTACCCGGGTGGGGCGAGGCCTCTCTCCCTTGTCCCCTGAGGAGC
Source organism: Pteropus vampyrus (assembly GCF_000151845.1). Classification (NCBI taxonomy): domain Eukaryota; kingdom Metazoa; phylum Chordata; class Mammalia; order Chiroptera; family Pteropodidae; genus Pteropus; species Pteropus vampyrus. Next base: position 1,530,421 of record NW_011888928.1, read on the forward strand.
GCCCACCCCCCAACCTGGCCCCAGCTTGCACAAGAGCCGAGGAGACGAGGCTGCGCGCCTCTCTGCAGCCTCAGTGGAAGCTCACATCCGCTGGGAGGCGAATCCAGGAAAAGCTGGACACTCGTCTCACCTCATCTCCTAAAAGAACTAGAGGGAAGGGTCGGAAGCCAAGGGCGCGCGGAAATAGCAAGGAGGCGAGAGCGGGGCGGGGGTGTCGAGGGACCAGGACCACGACTCCCGCCTGGGCCTAAAGCACTTTTGCTCTCAAACTCTCGGACGTCCAGGAAATCCCAGTCTCCCGAGGCCTCCGCCGCCCCCGGGCGCCCCCAGCGGGGGCGCTCCACAGCAGCGAGAGAAGTCCGTTGCGCTTCTAGTCACAGAAATATGGGGACGTTAAAAATACACGCGATGTTTCCTGTACACTATGTATAGGCTCGGCCGGCCCGCGCCCGGAGGCTCCGTGAGAAGGGGCGGCGGAGAAGGCCAAGCGCAGCCGCCCCACTCGGCTCCCGCGCGGCCGCCAGGAGCCGGGAGCGGTGCGGGCGCAGCGCACAGCAGGACCCACCCCGGCAGGGCGGGGCGTGGGAAGAGGAGAAGGGGCCGCGTGGACTACCTAGGGGTCCTCATAGCCCCAGCTCCTCTCCACGCCTCCTCTCGCCCTTTATTGCAGCTTCTCCAGCGGGGCGAGGCCCGGCTTAGAAAAAGGGCAGCGCAGCCGGTGCGACAGAACGGCGCGCGCCAGCTGGGGACTCGGGGCTCTCGTCTCCGCGTGGGGGGGCGGTCCTCTCCGAGTCAACCCCGATGGACGTGGTCTCCGGGCTTCAGGCGACGGGGAAAGGGGCCAGGGTGCGGGCACAGGGTCTGTATGTAAACGGTGACAGCGGCGGGGGGCGCGGCGAGGGCTCCGGGGCCGCGGGCCGGGCGCGCTAGGGCCCGGGTGGCAGGTCCTGGCTCTCAGGAGTAGATGGTGATGACCTCGCGGCCGCCGCCGCGGACCAGCATCACCCGGTCCAGGTGCTCGGTGAGGACCTCGAGGAACTCCATGTCTGAGTGCCGGTCAAGGAGAAAGACCTGTCCCATTCCCTCCCGATGGATTTGGGTCGCGTTGGGCTCCCAGGGAATGCTAGACCCGCGTCCCTGTCCGAGGTGCTGATCCTGAAGCCAGACCTGATCAGCTCTTCCATCCCAAGGCTAGGGACCAAAATGCACTGACCTACACCTCCCACTTCCCCTCAATTTTAAGTCCAGGATACAATTTTCATCACCGTTGCGGTTGCGGGGAGGCCCAGGCATGTTCAGCAAAACAAGTTTGGCATCTCGGGATTTCTTCACGATGACCTCGTTCAGCCGCACGGCCGTGTGCATGCGCCGCACGTTGGACTGGTTCCTGCGGGAGGAAGAAGGGGAGGAGGGCGCGTGAAGCCTGGGAGAGGGGAGAGTTGGGTCCAGGTGCACTGGGCTGCTGGGACCCGATCCTTGCAAGCCAGGGACCACCAACCCCAGACCTCTCCAAGCTGAGCTAGTCAGAGACCCCAGAAGTCAGGGGCATAAATTGAAGGTTCGTGGTAGAGTGAGGTAAGTAAGCGACACTGACCAACCAAGGAGAGAGAATAAAAAATTCTGTAGCACTTACAAGTTCTCCCACTCCCTTCAGGAAACACAAGAGAAGCAGAGAGGAAGAAAAAGAAAGGGGTCAGAAAAAGCAGGAGTGGCTGGGTACATGAGCCAACATCATCCACCCTGACTACACACTGGCCCTGCTCTCCCAGCCTCCGCAGGCTTCACCTTTCCACTGTCTGCACCTGGGAGTTCTGACCCTTAGCAATCAGGCCAGATCCCCAAGTCCTCAGATGGGGAAACCAAGACAAGGTCTGGGCTAGGTCTTCCAACTGCCAACCCAGGACACCTTCTGCCCATTTGCTCAGCCATGGGAGCAAAGACTCTGTAGGCTCACCCCAGACCCCAGCCCTTAGCCCCCAGCCCGTACGGCTTCATGCTGAAGAAGTCCTTGATGCCCTCGGAGGAGACAGGACTGGGCCCCTTATTCTTCTCTGCCACCGACTTGTCCTTGGTCCAGGTGAGATGCACCTTCTCAGGATCTGCCTCCCCCTCCCCCTCAGGCTCCTCCCCAGGGGATGGTGAGCTGCTGGGGCAGCTGGGAGCACTCTGGTCATGGATCAGCTGCACCTGAGGGATGAACAAAGGAGTGGCACATGACCCCTTTGGAGGCCAAAATTCTGCTCCCACTGGCTGGGGCCAAACCACCCCAGCTTCACACCTCTTCTTCTGGTTTCTCCTCACTGTCACCGGCCGTCTCTTCTGGGACATTGAGGCGGAGCCGAGTGTTGGCTGGATTCTTTCTCCGGATTGAGCCACGAGACTCATCTGTGATACTCTGGATCTAGGGAGAAACAAAGGTTGGTGCCAGCTCTGCTGGGAGTCATCACCCATGCGTTGCAAAGAGCTACCACCAGAGCTGATGTTCAGCCAGGATGCACACTTTCCGGAACTGTACCAACGTTAACACACTGCAGTGCTTCCATACCAAATAGCTATTGCCTCACTGACCTGGCCACTGCAATTCCTCTCCAAAACCCCTCACCTCCCTGCCATCTGGCAACCAAAGGATTAGCATGTGGCCCTGCAGGGCTCCACCTTAGCACTATGGTCCAGTGTCAGTTCTGATTGGTCAGTGCATACGCCATTTCTTATGATTTTTGCTATCACCCCTGGATAACATCCATCTTTCTCAGATCAAAGAGGAAGCCATCAGTCATCCTCCTGAGGATCTATCAAACACTATCTGAGAAATATATTATCCACACCTGGAAGACTCATCAACCATGGTCTGTCACCTTCACCTATAAGATCTGCCATCCATTCCCCAGGCAACCTGTCACTCATCTCTGAGAAATTTCTATCCCCAGCCCTGAGGTACCATCATTCATTTCCCCAAGGAGCCCACTCCCTGGGGAGGGACTTTTATCCAAACTCCAGGACACTAGTGGTCCCATATTACCCCTACATAGGAGATCTTACACCCATACCCCATGGGAGGCTCATCATCATTACCCCTGAGAACCCATTCATCACATTCTTGGAGGTTTACCCCTAACTCCCACCATCAGCTACATCCCTAAATATCCATCTGTTACCCACTCTCTGAGGAGCTGTCACATGATCCCTTGTCTCCTACACAGGCAGCTCATCCATCGTCCATACGTATTTAGGATCCCTATTCTCCCTTGGGCCCCAGAAGTCATACACAGAGGGGAATATACGTCACCCATGCCACAGCCCCTCTGCATCCGGCTGGGGGGCGTGCTAGGTGAAGTTCCAATATGTAACCCCACTGCCAGTGAGCCCAGTGCCAGGAGGAATAAGGGTGATGAGTAATGCTCTAGGTGAGGATGACAGTGCCAATGGCCAAGAGTGCCAACCCTGAGCAGACCCAGAGCTGGCAGCAGCTTGAGGTTCTGAGAGCCCAGCGAGGGCAACCTCACCTCCCGCTCCCGCTCGTTCTTGGTTAAATGCATCTGTTTGAGGATCTGGGAACGCTGCTCCATCACCAATGTCTTCTCGTAGGTGTAAGCTGAGATGTCACTCTCATGCTGTAGGCAGACAGGGAAGAGGGAGGGGTGAGGGGGCATGGGAGCAAAGCATGAGAGCTGAGCTCAGGTGCAAGGCTGAGGGAAGGGAAGCAGGCCCCCTTCCTTCTGCCAGCCTAGCGCTTCCCTAGCCAATGACCTAGTTTAATCGACAATTGTCGGAGGCAAGGATAATGCTCCTTGAAGGCAATGGATCTCATTCCCTCCTCAGCCCAGCACAGGACCTAGCATATGAACAGGTGAATGAATGAATGAATGAATGAATGAATGAATGAATGAATTACCTGCATGAATAGAAAAGAGAAGAAATTAAAAAGGAGCAAAGAGATGAATGAATACATACATGAATGAATAGATGGATGAGTGAATGACTACATTAATAAACATATGGGTAGATTAGTGAATACACAGAGGGATGGGTGGATGGATAAATAAACTGAGGGTAATAGATGGATGAGAAGTTATATAGTGTAATCCTAGAGCAAGCCTGCCTGGCTTTGAACCCTGGCTCTGCCACTTAGTGTGTATCGTTGGGCAAATTATTTAACCTTTCTGTACCTCAACTCCCTAAAATGGAAATTCTAATGATTGTATCTATTTCATTAGTTGCTACGAGAACCAACATATATAAAGTACACAGAACAGTGCCTGACATATCATGAGCAGTATTAGACATGGCTATTCTTAAAAAAGAAGAGAGGGAGGGAGGGAGGGAGGGATGGATGGACGGACAGATGTACAGACACTTGGGTAAAAGTGTGAGAGGCTAAGAAGTGGATGTGAGGGAAGGGATCCATAAGCTGATGCGAGGGAAGGGATCATAAGCTGATGGTTGTTGGGGTTCCCTTAATTGGTGCTAGGACAGAGACGAAAGGGGGCCAAGTGGGTGGGACTCCGAAACTTCAGGGGTGACTCCTGGGCGCTCACCATCTCCACCACCTCGACCTCTGCAGTGATACGTAAATGGTACAGAAATGTGGTCAGGTCCTTCTTCATCTGGATACTGTTGTCATCCATCTGGGCCACAGTGAAGATACGCATCTTGCATTTCCGCCAGACCTAGAGGGGAGAAGGAGACCCAGAAAGGTCCAGCCCTGATGCAGTGAGGAGATCCAGAGCCAGAACCTAGAGAGGACCTTGTCCCTCTCCCTTCCCACCCACCTTGCCACACATACATGCAGACTCAAATCCTCGACCTCAGTGGCCACTCCCTACAAAAACTCCCCTGCAGGTGAGGGTCCCCCATTAACGTGTCACTTGCTTGGGCTGAGCATTGCTCTCCTTTACAAGGCAAGGACACCTGCAAGGGAGACAGTGTCAGTTCCTAACATCAAAATAGAGGAGGTGATCATATCCCTTTGCCAGGAGCTTACAAGGAGGCCGGCCCTGGCCAGAGCCTGTGAGCCTCGCCCACAGACATGTGCACATGCACACACACACACACACACACGTACACACACGCACACACACGCACACACATACACTCGCCTTGTGATGCCGCAGCAGGAAGGGCAGCAGCATGAGCATGCCTCCGTCGTGCACGATCCACCAGACGTCGATGCTGCCCTCGGAGAAGCGCTCGGGGTTCCCGGGAAACATAGAAACGTTCTTGGTGACCAGCAGGGCCAGGTGACCAGCAGTGGTTTCCCGGACCAGCTCTAGGGGAGGCCAAGGAGAAGGTCAGACAGGA
>NW_011888928.1:1537753-1580744 GCF_000151845.1 Pteropus vampyrus
AGCACCTATCAGCATCAAATGAATTGAGCGCCTTCTGTGAATGTTCCATCTTCCCCACCAGCCCTGAGTGACCACATTGAGGGCTATGATTTGGTCTCATACATCTCCATCTCCCCCGTGACTAGCTCAGTGCCTGGTGCACAGCACATCCTCAGCCACTGCACCTTGAATTAAACTAACCAGTGGAAGCCTCCAGCTCTGGGCTCTGACAGATTGGTGTGAACGGCCCAGTGAGGCAGAAACAGCAACTGTCATAAGCCATTAGGGGTGCCCCTACCCAGATCACCTCATCTCACTCAGGCCCCCTTTCCTCTCTCCACAACTGGTCACAGCCCGAGGGGAGAGAGACCCGAATCGTAAACAGAACCCACTTCCTTTGCTACCCACCGGGTTCTGACAACCGTTAGTGCCTCTTAATGGAGACGCTGGCCGGCCCAGCCCACATGGCTCCGTACACCGCTCTGTGAGCATGGGCCAGTGGAGGGGGACAAAAGCAGGTGACATGGAGCCAGGGACCCATGTTCGAATCCTGACTATGCTTCCAGCCAGCTTTGTGACTTCCAGCAAGTTGCTTTCCTTCCGTGCTCCATAGTTTCTTCCTGTGCCAGACGTGGCTACTCACCTTGCTGACTCCACAGATGTGAAATCACTTTGAAAGGTTTAACTTTGGCAGGGAGAAGTCTGGAGTAGGAGTCAAGCAGTCCCAATCTGAGTCTCTGTTTTCTGTCGAGACCAGGGACCTGGCTTCTCTAAGCCTTAGTTTCCTTATCCACAAAATGGGCCCCTCTGATGGTCTTTGGTTCTGTGAGTGGATTCTAAGGAACTCACTCCCTAAGCCCTTAGACCCCTCTTCTAAGTAAAAGGACAGTAAAGTCTGAGCCCCCATTGATCCCACGGGTGGGAAGGAAGGAAAGTATAAAGGGGCAAAGACTGTCATCCACCAGGGCCTCCACTCACCTCCTCTGCCCGCTGGGCCTGGGGGTGGTTGTCCAGAAATGTGCCCTCAAGGACAGAGCCCACAATGGTCAGGCCCTTGCCTGCCTTGAGCTGGGATGTCAACGAGAGAAGCTGTGGGTGTACCACATTCTGGTCTTGATCCACACGCACCAGCACCAGCAGCTGTGGCCTGAAGAGGGTCCAAAGTCACATGATCCTTCTACTACCCACCCAACCACCACCCACCATACACCTATACACCAGTGAGTTCATTAATCATCCATCTTCTATACCCACATCTACCTACATTCCCATCGCCCATCCATCCACCTAAATAGCCACCCACCCATTTCCTTGAATATCAACCCATGCAACCTCTCCCACACATCCATCCGTCCACTCATCCATTTCTCCATCTACCTCACTCATCCATCCATCCACTCAACCACCCACCCATCTATTTTATCCTTCAGTCGTCCACTTATATCTATATTCATTTACCTATACATGCATTATTCACTCAATTACCCATACATCAACCTACCACCATTGATTTATACATTTATCTATTCACCCAACCACCCTCCCATATATATATGTACACGCATAGCCATCCACTTGTCTATTTATCCACTGATTTTCTTATTCATTTATCCATCTTATTCATCCAACCACCCATCAATTTAATAGCATTTTTAATAAGCACCTACTCTGGGCTAGACCCTGCACTAAGCATTTGAGAATTCACAGACAAATAATTCGAAGCTCTGGTCTTTGGAAGCCCAGTTTAGTAGACATCAGCAAAGACAAGACAATGATGTCCTAGGTATAATTCAGAGTTCCAGGCTTTGCTCTTGGCAAAGTGAACCTGAGGGAGGTAAATGAGGGGTTGGGCTTGCACAGCAGTTGGTTAGGAAGCACCCTGGGCTAAGATGCAGGAGTTGATGATGCTGGTTCCAGTTCTGCCTTTTATGACTTCTGAACCCTCTCTGGTCCCTGACTTTCACATGAATAAAAATGGGGGGCGGGCGATTGTTATAAATCTAGAGATTTCTCGGAGACCCTATAACTCTCAAAGTGGTTGATCCCACCTCTCCCAGAGCAAATGCTACATGATATTGTGTTTCTCTGTCTCTGTATGCGCCTTCTTCACAGAACTGTGAACTCACTTTATCCCCAGACCAGAAGAGGGCTTGGCACATTTCATGCATTCATACATTTTTTAAAATAAATAACAGAATAAATGAATGGATGACTAGATGGCCAGAAAACTGGAGTGGCAGTTTTGGAGAACAAATGTCTGGCACTCAGCCCAGCCTCGGTGCTGTAAGTGGGAAGGTTTTGGATGGAGCTGAGCTGAGAGGCTGAGGACATACCACTGGGGCAGGAGCACCACTCAGCAGAACCAAGCAGGTGAGGTAGGTCAGGGCCTGCTCCCTTCCTCACTGAGCCTTCACACATGTGCTCCCATGCTTACCTCCAGTTCTTGGTGTGCGGAGGCCCTTCTTCCAGGCGTAAGAGGGCATAGCGAGCAGCACTGAGAGACAGGCCTCGGATCCCATCGCCCCACTCCTTCTCCGCCCTGGGGGCCAGGAAGGGGATCACATGAGGGCAGAAAGCCAGGGAGTGTCAGGTGGAATGGTCCACACTGAAGTGGCCACCTCAGGGCAGAGCCTTCTATCTCAGGCTCAGACAAGACATGCATGTTGCTCCTGACACCTTCATTTCTCAAAGCTTCAGCCCCTTCTCTCTGCTCCTGTCCCCTATCTATCTCCCAGTCCTACCCCATGTCACCCCTTCTCCTCCACTCTAGATCCACTGCCTGCTTCACCCCCATCCCAGCCCCCAACCACCCATCCCCCTTCCCAGTCCTCCCCTCCTCCTACACTTACCCACGGTACTCAATATACTTGTAGATGAGCCCAGCAATGAGCATGGCCACCAGGGCGTAATACCAGGAGCAGATGAACATGAGGGCCAGGCAGAGGCTCATGCCCAGGAAGGAGAGTGTCCTACACAATGGGAAGGAGACCCAGCCTCTGAGCCCTGGCAGGGCTGTCACCGGTTCCAAGGCTCAGACAGCAAGAGTTAGATGAAGCAGGGCCTGGGCAAGAGCTGAAGGGCATAGCCATGTCTAGGGGAACTCACGCCATCACCCCCATGAGCACCGCAGAGATAAGGCACCTTTCAGACAGACGAGCAGCCACAGACAGGGCACCAGCCCACGCTCCACCCACCTCCCGAGTCAGCACCCTGCCCTGCCCCAGAGCCTTAGACCCTGCCAGACCGCCCTTCCAGGTGGGTCCTGGGGCAGGGGTCTCTGGGGAGAGTTTGAAGCAGGATCTCCCAGGAAGAGTGTGCCCCCAGGAAGAGGTGACTGGCAAAGCAGGAGCACTCAGTGCGAGTCAGGCACCTGGGTTCTAGTACAGATATGCCAGTCTTGCCGGGAGGCTTTGAGCCAGTTCCTTCCCCTGTTTAAGCCTCTGTTTCCTTTTGGCAGAATAAGCATGATCGTTCCCGTTCTGTCTGCCCCATGGGCCTATTGTGAGGATGAAGAAGCTTAAAGTAAAATGACCAGAAGAACCCCAGCCTCCACATAAGGAGCATCTTCCGGGCACCAAGCACTGTGATGCTCACAAGGGCCCTATGAGGTAAGGGCAGTTATCATTCCATTTCACAGCTGAAGACACTGATCTTTCCTCACCCATATGGTAAGATGGTGAACATTATGGACAGGGGAGGGATTACAGCTTAAACCATTTATGACTGTGTTATGTTATTACTAGTGATTATAAGGGAACCTTCTCCAGAACTTTCTTATGCTAGCTGGGTTACAAAAGCTGGAGTTTGGGACTCTTAGACCTGGAGGGGATGGGCTGGGTGAGGTGGGGATTGGGATGGGATGAGAGGATGGTTCTGTGGGGCAGGGAGGGGGAACAGGCACCCACCAGTGGTAATATCGAAAGCGTGGCCTCCAATTGGGCGTCCTCAGCAGCGTCTGTACTGCACAGGCCAGGTTCACGAACATGTAGCACATCAAGAAGAACCTGGAACGCAGAAAGGCCCCCAGGAGAGACAGAGATGCAAGGAGAGGCAGAAAGAGAAACACAGAGGAAGAAAGGGAGAAAAGGGGAAAGGAATGTTGGGGGTGGCCGAATCACGTTCTGGTGATTAGGAAGGGGTTCAAAGGCCAAATCCCCTTACAACACACCCTGACACATATGGGGATAAATCTCTGTATAACAAAGGATGGGTTTCCATGACAGTGGGGGACCTCCTGGAGTTGTGTCTGGGTGGCTGTCCAGGGTCACAGCGAGCACGCACATAGAGAGAATAGGGGCGACCTCGTCGAGGGATGCAATGAGGATGCCGATCTCACAGATGCAGGCAGTCAGGAGTAAGGCCCATGTTGGCTCTCCATTGGCTTTGCCGTGGCCGAAGACCTGAGGACAGGGCAACCGTCATGGGGGCCTGAGACCTTATGGACTTCTTGTGTCTCTTCCAGTCTTGGGGACCAGTGCTTTAGAGGCAAAGGTCCCCAAACCAAGGAGGAGGTAGGGAGAGGATGCTGTATTTCTCATATTTTAGCGGTACCCAAGGGAATACCAGGATTTTGCTGTATCTCACCCACCCTGACGTTGGTACCCCAGTGCAATAAAGTTCAAATGATCCCTTAAGGGGAAATGAAGAGGACAGATGGGAGAGGAACTACAGGAGGCCAGCAAGTGGCCGTGACTGTGTGCACCATAAATCTTTTTTTTAAGCATCATGGAGAGCATTGCCCCTTTCTTGCCCTTTGGCTGCTTCCTTGAGTCCCTGCTCGATCGCTAGACCAAAGGAGGGCCATTTATTTTTCCCCTAAGAGCAGACGACTCTGCCTAAAGAGATGGCACTGGCCGTGGGCCAAATCCCAAATAAAGCACACACATTCTTTGTAACAGCAGCACAGAGCAGAAGGGCCCCAGAAGGCAGTTCAAAGCTTGCCATGTCCCTGGCTCACCACGTAGCCTCTCTGGGCGGGGGCCTGGATGGCTGGTGTAAGGAGTGTTCTGTTCTCCCCACACTCTGCCCTCCACTGACCTGCAGGAAGGGCACAATGCCATCCCGGGAGATGGCCTGCAGCAGGCGTGGGGCCCCTGTCAGGCTCTGCAGCCCAGCCCCACAGGTGGAGAAGAAGGATCCGATGACAATAACCCAGGGGGATGGCCAGGCCAGTGTGCCCACCACCAGGTTGCCATTCACAGCTTCGCCAAACCTGGAATGAAGCAGCAAAGGGACAGGAGATGGTAGGTGAGTAGTGGCACCTGGATCTCCAGGGCAGGTCTCCCATACCATCTTCAGGTTCAGCTGTCTGCCCTCCACAGCGCTAGGCCCTTGTAGGGACAAAGGGAGAGACAAAGGCCCTGATGTTCTGGGCACTTTCTGTCTGCGTGACCTTGGGCAAGTCATTTAACCTCTTCTTGCCTCAGTTTCCTCAATATAAAATGAGAATCATTATAAACCCATTTCATACAAAAGGATGAGATGATGAATTATACTGGATGACCTGTTGAACCCCTTGCAATCTTGTGGGAGGTCTCTGATTAAGCAAAATGAGATAAGTAGAGTTTAAGTTGCCCTAAAAACTAATAGGTGTAATATATATAAATCATCTATTTGGCCAGGTCGCTCCTCTGCTTAAAACCCTTCAGAGTTTCCCCCATTTTTTATAAAATAAAGCTCCAATTTCCTGGTACTGAAAATGAGGCCTCCAAGACTGGCTCCAGCCTAACTCTCCAGCCTCATGTCCTCCATTCCCCACCTTATAGAAGCCAGGATGGGACCATAGAAACTGGCTTCTGGGATAGAATCTCCTACCTCACCCTCCTGGTTGTGTATGTACACACTCTTCAGAAGTGTATGCTCCAGAAGATCTAACTGCTTATAGCTACAGGCACTTGTGCATGCAAACACACACACACACACACACACGCACGCACGCACGTGCACACACACACACACACACACACTCTTAGTTGTTTCTCTCCTCCATCTTTGTTTCTGCTGTTCCCACTGCCTGGAATACTCGTTCCCTTTCTAGACACCTAAGTAATCTCTACTCAACATTTAAAGTAGGAAGGATAAATGAGAAAATGTGGATGAGGCACCTCTAGTGTCACCTCCTCCTCCCCGACCCTCTGAGGACTGGATTGCAGCCTCCTATGTGTTTCCATAGGGCATGTGCTTTATTTTATCGCCACCCCTACTGCTCTGCATTTCAAGTCTGTTGACGACTACGGTTACCATGCACAAAGAGATCCTTCAGGACAAAAGCCATAGGTTGTTTAATTTTGTTCTCCCCAGGACCCTGGACAGTGACCAACACATGGTTATATCCGGGAAATAGTAAATGAATTAATAGATTTTAAAGAAAAAGAAAAGGAAAGTGTCAGTATCCTAAAGGAAAAAGAGACATCATTCAAGCTTCTTGAGCTGAAGCGACATGAGAAAGATGAAATATAAGAAGGTGAGTTGACAAGCAGTTCTCTGCGGCCTCCCTCCCACAAGCCCTCTCGCACAGGTTCAGCACCCTCTGTCGGGTCTGTTTCCCAGAACTCAGCCCCTTATGCCCACCCCCCAGAACAGGATCAGCCCTGATTCCCTTACTTACTTGTCCCTCAGGACGACCCCCTCAATGCAGGCCCCAAACAGAACAACAGAGCTGATATCTGCAGCAGAGAATGAAGGAGAATTTCTAGGGTTGTATTCCTCTCCATCGCCACCCCTCCTGAGCCAGCAGGTGAGGAAGCAGCTGCCTGCCCTCTAGCCCTCCCTACCCACTGTGGTCCCAGCCCAGCCGTGCAGGATACAGACAGCAGAGGTGGTGGCGATGGCCAAGATGGTGCCAGTGGGAATTGACTTCTGGGCATCCCGCAGGTCTCCAGAGCGGTTAGAACCAGCCATGATCCCTGTGAACAGAGCAGCTGGGACAGGAGCCACAGGAGACCAGACAGACTGAGGAGAGAGGACCCCGGCTTTGGAGTCAGGAAGCCTGGGATCTGGTCTTGGTACACGGATTTTTGTGAGAACTTGGACATGTTACTTGGCTTCTCCTGGCCTTAATTCCCTCATCTGCCCAATGAGAACTGAGTTGTCGGCTCCTGCCTATGTGATGGGGTTGTTAGACAAGAAATTCCCCACATAATCCTTGACTGTCTCCCACCCATCCACACCGAGAGTCCTCCCCCTCTGAGCTCCCCTTCACCTGTGACTGAGGGGAAGTAGATGCCAACCAGCAGAGTGAAGTAGGAGGTCATATCACTGAAGACATAAGGATGGTCCATGTCGATAGGGTTGCCATCAGCCAGGCCCACTGAGGGCATCCCCTGCCTTTCCACAATCACCCCCTTGGTCAGGTAGGAGCTCCAGAGGTTCTCTGTGGGGGAGACAAGATGCTCAGGAAAGACCAGAAGTCAGGATAGCAGAGCTCTGGGGCCAGGAGTTGGGTGACCAAAAAGAAGGGTGAAGGTCAACAACCTCTCCCGGGGCCTTGGCTCTGTTTCATTTCCATGGACATTTCTTAAGATCCTGCTTTTGGCCACACCACATGCAGGGGTTTTGCACATGAATCAGATTTGGTCTTTGTCCTCAAATCACCTAGTTTACTGGGGCAGACACACCTATCTCAGACAGATTCAATGTCCCAAACTGATCTCATCACCCACCCACCCCAAACCAACTACTTTCCTGGATCCCTTATCTCAGTAAAGGGCACTACCATCAATTCAGACACCTTGACATTGCCCTCAACTGCTTCCTTTCTCCATCTGCATTTCAAAACCATCTCCAATTCCTGTCCATTACTCCTAAATATTTCTCAAATGTGCCCCTTCTCTCCTTCCCAGTGTTTCTCTACTTAAGCACTATTGACATTCGGGGACATATAATTCTTTGCTCTGGAGGGCTGTCCTGCAGCATTATAGGATGTGTAGCAACATCCTGGGGTCTACACACTAAATGCCAATAATAACCCTCCAGTGTGACAACCAAAACTGTCTCGAAACGTTGCCGCATGTCTCCTGTGAGGCAAAACAGCCTTGGTGGAGAACACTGTTCCATTCCTACTGACATTCTCCATTCTCATTCCCTCACTGTAGGTCAGAAAACCATCATCCCTCACCTGGACTCAATGTCAGCCTCCTCCTGGACTCACTGCCTCTGTTCTCTCCCCCATTTTAGCCCATCCACATTAGCAACCAGAGTAAACCTTCAGAAATGACAAGCTGACCATGTTCCTCACTTACTCAAAACCCTTTGGTGTCTCCTGACTGCCCTCAGGACCCAGTCCAAACACTTGAAATGGCTTTCAAGGACCACCACAGTCTGGCTCATGCCAGCTTCTCCAGTATCATCTCTTGCCCCTCCTTCTTTGAACGTTATGCCCCAGTCATTCCAAATTACTTGTGATTCGAAGGACACAATATGCTCCTCTGTGTCTGCATGCTTTTAGGCAAGCTGTTCTTCTGCCTGGAATTCTTTCATTTCCTTAATATAACTGAAAACCTCTTATTTGTCCTTCAAAAGCCTTCTAAGATGAGTCCAGGAAGCCTCATTTCACCACCTTATACACATGACCACTCCCTCTCTTGGAAGGTCTCTGTTCATTGAACACACATCTACACATATCAGAATTTATTCGCTAATGCATTTATGTCTGCCATTAGACTCCTTGAGGTCAAGGACTGTGACTTATTTATGTTGTGTTCCTGATGCTTAGCACATTTCTAGGCACTTAGTAGGTGCTGGTTAAGCTAATGACTTTATTTCCTATTAGGTGATAAGATACTCAAAGGCTCCCTTTCATCACTACCCCTCCATGATCCCAAAGAGAGAACATGGCCCTGAGTAGGTGATCAATTAAAATTGATTGACTTTAACTGAATCCTAAGTAGAGTCCCTTAATCCTAACTGTTTAACCCACAATCCCTGAGCATTCCCTAGACACCAGCCCTCTCCCCTCCCCCAGACCTTTGATGAGGCCACTGGCCGCGCCAGGAATGCCCTGGATCTCTGTGACATTGTTTCGGGCGAAGTACTCATCACAGGTGGCATTGAGAAAGCGAGAGGAACAGAAAAGGCCCCAGAGCCGTGTGGTCACCGTCTCATTTCCTTCCCAAGCCAGCTTGGCACAGACATCAAAGCCATGGCGAGACAGTGTGCGGTTCCCCAGGAGGCAGATCCTAGGGAGAGAAACAAGGGAGGAAGATGGGGAGCGACATAACCTTGCTCCAGCTTCACAATAGAGCCGCCGGGGGAGCTCTAAAAAAACTCAGATGCCAGGGCCCCATATCCAGAGATTCTGATTTAATTAGGATGGAGCCCAGACTGGTGTCTTTCAAAGCTCCCCCAAGCGATTCTAATACGCTGCCACAGCCCAGTACCACCGCATTAGAGAAATGATGTTTCAGCACCGTGGACAGCAGTCTATGGGTGTGACTCCTGGGCAGTGGGACATAGGGGAATTTGTCCTAGAAAGAGAGGCAGGACCACATTCTCTTCTGTGTCCTTTCTTATGCTAGAGAAGGTGTTTAACACTAAGTAGTTGTCGCACTCCAGGAGGTTGTCTCCCCACCCCGGAATGTTTTCCTAACACAGAGTATTCATCCCTTTAGAAATTGTTCCAGTTGGCTCTTCTTCAGTCCATCCCACCAGCAAGCAGTTGACCCTCACAAAGGAAATGTGCCCACTGCCAGAAATGTCATCCTACCCTACAGAGATTGTCCCCAAACCAGGATTTTCCCTCCCAGGGGAGGTTGCTCTGAATCCAAAACCATTCTGACTCTGGAGATGGGGAGAGAGACGTTGGCAAAGACTGGTGTGCAGACCTGAAACTGAGCCACAGAGGAGGAGGACAATGCCTTAGACTCAGAGCAGCAGTACTTACGGGAAGTTGGGCGGATCGAAGGCAGATTTGATAACCCCAGCATAGATGGCCAGGATGGAGAGGATGACACAACCCAGGAAGACAAGGGCAAACTTGTTGACGTACTTGACACCCACGAACACCACTGTGGCCATGCAGGTGAGCACACAGGTGCCATACACACGCATATTGTTCAACATGGCTGCTGCCTCCCCGCTAGCATCTTCTGCCTTAAAAATGGCCATAGCTGGGAAGAGGTAAGCCTGTGGAAAAGGGGCAAGGAGGTCAGGCAAGTAACCTAGTAAGCACTAACTGAGAATCACCTCAAGGAAATAACCAGAAGTTATTTAGAGAAAAGATACTGGTCACAGGAAATTTACAGTAGTGCAAGACTAGAAGTGACATCCTATGACAGGGGAATGGTGAAGGTCATGCTCTCTCCTGCAAGGACTATTATACAGTCATTAAAAAATACATTACAAAGATGTAGGAAGCAATTTTTAATTTCTATTATTTTGATTACTGAGTATAATTTTAATAATTATTTAGTGTTTTTGTTATTTCTAATAAAAAGGCAGAAATAAATTAGATAATCTTTAGAGAAATGGGCAAATAAATCATGATATTTCCATATAGACTATGGAGCTTTTGAAAAAGACAAATTTACATGAACTGACTCAAAAAGCTATCCATGTTATATTAGGTAAAAACAATCAAGTTTTTTTAAAAATGTGTCTTATGATCTCATTTTTATAAATATATGTGTGTACTATATGTTAACATATACACATGTATGCATAATGATGTCTGTGTGTGTAGACATGTCAAAATGTTAACAGTAGTTTTCCCTGAATGGTGAAAATGTAGATAATTTTTATTCTTTTTGCACATTTGTATTTTCTCTTCTAAATATTAATATGTTTATATTCTTACAAAAGGTATTTTCATTTGTAAATTATATTTACAAAGAGAGCGTTGTTATGTGGGGTGATCTATAGTTATAATTTACAAAGACAGAATACATTATCATATAGAAAAACAAAAACTAGAAAGAAATACACCAAAATGTTACTGATTTTCTTCTGGCGATTGTTATTTCCTTTTTTACACTCTTCAATATTTTTCCAATTTATGCAATGGGCAGCATCGCTTTTATAATAATTTTAAAATTATTTATCTTTGTAAAAGTCATAAAGGTCTAATTCGATTCTCTCATAATTTGGCTCTTCAGATCTTTTTTTCCCTTTCCTCGGGTCTTTTATTCCCCGACCATTCTTCCTGTCCCTGTACTTCTCCATTCTGTTCCCAAACCAGAAGCTGCAACACCTTTCAGCCCTAGTTCTCCAACGCAGGATGATAGAGTGGACAAGCACTGGCTTTGGGGTCAGAAAGACACAAATTCACACTCCCTACACATCCTCACGTCCCTTCCTTGCTTTCCGCATCTGGAAAATGGGGACATCTTTTAACTCATGGGAGAGTCAGGAATAAAATAAAATAATACATTGCAGGCCATGGGCCTGGATAGAGCAGAGGTTTGGGAAATGTCAGCCCCACTTTCTATATACCATAGAACCCTTTTCAACTCCCACCTCCTCCTGGAGGGGCAGGAAGATCGGAGACCAAAGTCAGTAGCCATTTCCTTCAAACACTGTCCGGCAACCTGACTCCTCATCAGTCACTACTCCTGACAGATCTCTTTACTCAGCTCCCTCATATCCTTCTTCTCTTTTGCAATCCACTAGCCATCAGCCCTTGACAATTAACATTTATAAAGTACTTCGCAGAGTCCTTGGCACATGGTCAGCAATCACAGAATGGTAGCTGTCATGTGACATTGCTATTATTATTTCTACCATGATTTTACTCTTAATCAAGCCGCCTCTGCCATTTGGTAGCTGAGTGACCTTGAGCAAGTCATTTCACCTCTCCGAGCTTCTCATTTGTAAAATGGGCATAATAATACTTAAACCTCATGAGGATTCAAGATAATGACTGTAAAGCACTTGGAACTCCGCTGAGAGCACAGTGGGTGCCTGATAAACGGCAGCTGTTCATGTTACATAATTATTGCATCTTGTCTCCCCAACTAGACTGTGAACTCTTTAAAGGCACAACTACATCTGATTTCCCTTTGGCCTTACTGAGTGGCCTATCGGAGGTGTCCAGGGAGCACTAATTAACTGTCTGACAGCCTGGGACCCCACACCTCCTCCTTGGCCCCTCTCACCAGCAGGATTTCGATGGTGCCCAGGATGTACATGGCCCCAGCAAAGGTAGTGCCCAGATAGAAGCAGAGGCCCACGGCGCCCCCAAACTCTGGGCCCAGAGACCTGGAAATCATGTAGTAGGAGCCGCCAGCTGCAGAAAGAACCTAGTATCAGCAAGAGGTTCAAGGGGCACTGGGCTGCCGTTAAGGTTAAGGGGGTTCAGGGACAGAAGCAGGAAGTGGGGCGCTCTGGGCCTCACAAGCCTTACAGGCTGCAGCTCTAGGACTGGTGGAAGACCCAGCTAGCCACTCGAAGTGGATTTTGCAGCACTAAGTACCATGTTGCTAATCACCCCTCTGCGGAGGTCACGACTCAGAAAATAGGATGATGGAGAGAAGGGTCTCAGACAAAGGGAGTTCTTGTATTGCTCTGCCCAACACCATCAACTGCCTCCTTCGCCTCCCCTTCATACGGCTGCCCCATCTACCCCACAAACATCATAGTCTATCCCCCAGGTCTGAAAGAGTGCCTCTCTTGGGTCCTGATGGCCCCCAAAGCCCGGGGCACTGTCCCTCCTTCCAACTATTCAGGCTCCACTCCCAACCATTTTGGCCCCACCCCCTCCAAGAAGTCCCAGTCACATACCAGGTACGACACCATTGGTTGCAATTGCACTCATGGAGATGGCCGTGAGCATCGTCTGTGAGGAAAGAGATCATCAGAGTGGCAGCTGGGGTGGGGGCCAAACCTTATGCCCCATAAACATCCACCAAACCCGCAAGTCCTTTTCCACTGAGCCTCTCCCTGGTCCTGTTCCAACTTCTACTCCTGCCAAGTCCTTCTTGTCAAGAAAAGCTCTTATTCACCGTTTACATGGACAAAGCACAAGGTATAGCATCAGAGAGCTCTGGAAACCCAGCCTGGCCTCTCACCAGCTGTCTGGGCTGAGATAAGTCACTTTACTCTCTAAGCCTCAGTTTCTTCATCTACAAAATAGGATAATAGCTTCCAAAATGGCTATCGCACACACAAAAGTGGCTCAAGGGTCATGTG
The DNA here is from genome assembly GCF_000151845.1 of Pteropus vampyrus. NCBI lineage: Eukaryota > Metazoa > Chordata > Mammalia > Chiroptera > Pteropodidae > Pteropus > Pteropus vampyrus. The sequence continues at coordinate 1,550,855 of NW_011888928.1, forward strand.
TGAAGAAACATAAATGTAACAAGTAGATGTCTAGTGAATATTTGATTTTTCTTAAAGATAAGAAGAATTCTATTACAAAGTTGTTTGTGACACATAAGCCCATTTTTTGTGAGTCTGGACCTACCTAAATATTAACTATTATGGGATTACAGGTGAATTTTATTTCTTTCTGTACATCTACCCTTTTCATCAATGAATCTTATAATTACTTGTGTTACACACACACACACACACACACACACACATGCATCCAGTTAAAACCTGGTTAACAGCCATCAGGGACCAGCCTGTGTGATGCAGGAAGGACCAGTCAGACCTAATTTACTCTCAAAGATCATACACAGTAGTTCCTATAAAAAGCTCAGGTCTCATGCTTCCCTCCTCCCTCCTCCCACCCCCAGGTCCCTGCTCAGCCCAGCTGTCAGGGGGTAAGAGAGGGGAGGGTGTCACTCACACAGGAGCAGCAGATGAAGACCATGCAGAAGGACTCCATGATGCCTGCAATGCCCACTACCCAAGTGAGTCGCAGGAAGAGAATGACACCAAAGATATTCTGCAGGCACGGTAGGTACACGCCCATGAAGGTGCCCATGCGTGGGGCCTGCCAGGGAGGCCAGCATCAGTTTCCATAGCCCCTAATCACCACCAATTCCCTAGGCCCTCTATCCCGCACTTCCTTGTTCTCTCCATCCCCATTCTCCATCCCTCTTCCCTCTGATTCTTATCTCCCTTCCCTCCTCCCCTCCTGTTCCCATCTCTCAGCCTTCATGTGTCCATCACCTCTCCTTCAAACCAACCCCTCCCTCCTCCCTTCCACCTCTATCCCTCATCTCCCATCCCTTCCCCTCCCTCAGTCCCCAACTCCTACCCCTCTACCTCCAGCCTTCATCCTTTCATCTGAATCCATTTTTCTTCCCCCATCTTTCCTCCCCTCCATTCTGCCTTCCTCTCTCATCCCTTCTTCCCCAAGGCCTTCACCTGCACTGGCTTCTTTTTTCCACCCTCATTGTTTTCTGCCTCTTCATGCTCCCTACTTCCCTGGGGCAGGTTGGTGTAGTTGGCCAGGCCACTGAGCAGGGAGGATACCATGGGGCTGGTGTCCATCTCCTCCTGTGGAGGGAGGGCAGCATTGTTAGGACACTGGGGCCTAGAGGAGGGGATAGGGAGCTGGATGGTAGGAGGCTGGGAGATATGTGGACAAGGAAGGCAAACCATTGAGGTTGGAATGAGATGGGGAAGGAGGAGGAATAGGCAAGGAGAACAGGGAAAGAGGATAGTAGAAGGATGAGAGAGGGCAGCAGGGGTGAAGGAGAAGGAGAGATGTGGAGGCTCAAGGAAGAAGGTGGCCCTGACGGAGAGATGGAGAGGAGGGCACTGTTCCCTAGGGAAGGAAGGAGTGCCTGATGAATGGGGAGATGAACTGTGCGTGGGTCCAACAGCCCTATCAACCCACCTCAAACAGGGCCATGTTCTTGCCATCGTACTCCTTTCCCTTCTCTGTGTCGGTGCTGTTGATGAAGGGGCTGCTCTCCTTCGGGTTGCCATCACCTGAGAAGGCAGAGGAGTCAGGGGCCTGGTACCAACTGGTTGTCATCCATCCGCTTGGGCCAGTACAGCTGTGTGGCCACTTTAACTCTCTGATTCTTGGTTTGCACATTGGAAAAAGGGAACTAATACTACCTCGCCTGCAGAATTTTAGTTGACAGCATATATTAAGAGCCTTGTGTACTCCTTGGAATGTACTGGGTATTTAATGAATGTGTGAGTGTGTCCTTGCTCTTGGGGGTCCTACTTTACCAGGGCACCCTAGACTCCCCAGGGTCCCCTCTTTGACCATAACTGGGCCCATCCTGTCATTTTATGTTGGAAGCATGCTTTTTCCTGGGGTCGGGGGAGGCAGAGAATACTACAGCCTGAGGCTCCAAGGATACTCCACTTTTTAGAAAAGTGACCCCCTTTGGCACCTCCTATGCCCTTTATTCATCTTCAGTAAACATGTTATTTGCTGGATGTCTGCCATGTGCCAATATGCGCACAGGAGGGAGGTGGAGCAGAACACAAAATAAGATCCATCCCTGCCCTCAGGGATCACAAGGGCAAGGCAAGTGAACCAGTTACCAGGAACTTCCAACCCAGAGTGGTAAGTGCTGTGATAGGAGATGAAAAAGGGACTGTAGGAACACAAGAGAGGCATTCATCCCAGCCTGGGAGGTCACGGAGGGCTTCCCAGGGGAAGTGACGTGTCAGTTGAGAACTGAAAGATGAGTAAGAGCTAGACTGGGAAGGAAGTGGGTGTTCCAGGCAGATAGAACAGCATGTTAGGTGGCCCAGAGGTGAGAGTGAACAGAGTGGGCTAGAGGAGCTGAAAGAAGTTTGATCTGGCTGGGGTCAAAGGGAGGTGTGTGGGAGCGGGGAGACCTGAAGGATGAGGAGTGGCACGTGAAAAGATGGGTCTGGGGACGGTAAGTGTGGGCTGGGTCCTTACACAATTAGGCCATGTTAAAGATTTGGGACCTCATCCAGACGGCGATGGGAAGTCATTGAAGAGTTTCAGGCAAAGAAGTGCCATGAACAGACTTGTGTTTTACAGCAATCACTCTGGCCTTTAGAAGAAGAATATAAAAGCTAGTTAGGGACTTTCAGTAATCCAGGCAAAAGCTGATGATGACCTAGATGAGAGCAATGCAGGACAATGGACAGATTCAGGAATTATTGGCACATATTTCTATGCCAGATGTTTGGAGATGGAGAAAAGAGGACTCTAGAATAATGCCTTGGGCTTCTAGCACAGATAAATGGGTGGGTCATGGTGTTATTTAATAAATGTAAAATGAGGAGATTGGGGGGTGGGGAAGAAGCTGAATTTGATTGAGAGTGAAGCACTGTAAGACACTCAAATGAATAAGTCCGGAAGCCACTTGAATATATGGATCCGTCTGAGACCTAGGAGAGAGGCTGGGCGGGAGAAAAAGATGGGGGTAACCCATAAAAAGATGTGTAGGAAGTGTGTGAAACCGTGCATCTGGATGAGCTCACCCAAAGCAGAAGTCTCTTGGGCATCAAGGAGAGGATTCTTTCAAAGAATTATAAGGGAACCCCATAGGAACATTCCCTTAGCTCCAGCCATCACCCTTGCTCAGTGCCAGGGCTGAGTCTCAGTAGTAGATATCTTTCTAGACTCTACAGAAACTCTTCAATGACAAAATCCCAAGTATTCTGAATTACCTGTCCTCTCACCTGTCACCTGAAATCAATCAATAGCTACTGCACACTATCTCTCACTCTCTACATCTGTCTGAATCCTCCCCATCCTTCTCCCTACCTCCTGGAAACTTGCCTTAGTCTTCCAGCCAGGGTCCATCCCCAGACATGACTTTTTATTAATCCAATCTCATCCTGACTCTAAGTTGTAAAAGGAGGAAGAACTGGTGCCTCAACTGCTCAAAAGAATCCACCACCCACGGACTCCTGCCACCATCTCCACCTCATCCATCAAGCCAGTTACTCCTGGTCTCCAAACAGGGGGCCACCATTCATTCTTTCTTCTCTTCACATATGAGAGTTCCTGGGAATAACAGACCCATCCTCCCGGTGGAAGCCCAGCTAGTAATTGGTACTCAGGAAAAGTCTTTGTAAATAAATACCCCCAGGCTTCCTTCCTGACCCCAGTGTCTTGGAAGAGACATTGTCTGGAGGCAGAGAACAGGAGAAATAAAAGTGAGGTGGGTTCCTTCTTCTTTTAAAATGCTAACAAGATGCCTCAAGTTCTCATCTCACTATGGTGAGAACTACTGGGGTTGAATGACATAAAATGAGAACGAATTTCTTAATGGTTAAAGAAAAAGGCTGGAGTCGATTTAGATTCCAGTCCCAGCTTCACCAGCTGGGTTGACAGGCTGGGCAAGTCACTTAAACTCTAAACCTCAGTTTCTTCCTTTGCAAAGGGATAATAATCATGCTTAATTGATAGGATGGGCATTAAGCGAAATAATGCCTATTGGGTATGACTCGCACATAGTGTAGCTAGTGCTGCTACTATTACAATTATTATTAATATGCATGGTGCCCCACCCAGCCCAGACTTCCTATCTCATACCCCTCCCCCAGCTGCAAGATTTAAGGACCCTGTCTTTTGTGGGCCCACCTGGATTGGGCCCTTCTCCCCAGGGATTCCGCTCTCCGGCCCAGACAACCATATGAAAGCCTCTCTTCTCTGCCTTTCAGGTCTCTTCCCAAGCCTCTCCTCCTTTATGGGGCCCGGGACGAGTGCGGGGCAGGAAGGGGGCGTCCTGGCTGGAGACCCCTCAACTAGGTAGCCCCATGCCTGTCTCCAAGGCGACCGCGCAGGCAGAGAGCGCCGCGCGGAGCCGGCCACGCGCCCGCAGGCGCTTATGTAACGCGGCGCGCAGCGCAGAGCCAGACTCTGGGCCGGATCGCAGCCAGGAGATGAGGGCAGGGGAGGGGGCGGTTCGGTAGGCTTGTTCTGGGTCCCGCCTTTCCACCCTCTTAGTGGACTGGTCTCCAGACTCCTGGCCTGATCTGTCAGGGTTGATTTCGTCCTCTCCCAGAACGCCAGGCTCACTAGTTATGGAAGGATGGGGTGGGGGGGAGGACGGAGGGAGGCGGGTAGGAAGGGTGGGTGAGCTTCATGAGTTCTCAAAGGAGCGGGACTGAGAAGGGGAATCTCGCCCTGATTCCCCTGGAGCCAGGAGTCCAGGTGATGGGGGAGCGCAGAGTAGCGCGCAAGAGAGGCAGGGCCAGACTGAGGCTGAGCCCTCTCCGCCCCCGCCCCCACCCCCAACACACACACCCCGCCCCTTGGGAGCTCTCAGCCCGAATCGGCTTTCAATTAAGCTGCGGCGGCCAGAGCTCCGGGGAAGGAAACAGGGAAGGAAACAGGAGAGCGGCACCGGCAAGGAGCCTCCCCCTGGGGGGCCTGGGGCCAAGCCTGGGGGAATCCCCAAGCCAGATTGGGGTAGTGGGGGAGGGCGTCAGACCCCAAGGGAAAAGGATACTTGGGGCCAGAGATGATATCCTTGGGTTCTTCTTTAGTCCAGAGTTGCCCTCTTACTCAGGCCATTCCCGCCTCCCTGAGGTCAGAACCCAGGGCTCCCCCGCATATCCCCAGGAATTTAGGATGAGAAATGCTAGGAGCCCTCTCTTCCTTCAAGCCCAGCAGGTTCTTAAAGCCCCTAACCACCATTTCCAGTTGCCTCTGGGAGGCCTTCTGTCTGGGACCCAAAATGCCTGATCTGGGTCCTGGACGCTCTATTCCAGACTATAGAGGGAAAGAAGGTCTTCAGATGGGCCCACTACACTCAGAGCCTAGAAACTAATGAGGAAGGGGTATAACTGAAGGGAGCTCCTATTTCGGCTCCTGCTCCACACACATAGATACCTCTTTTTCAGGCCTCCTGAGACCCCCTGGAAACCCCAAGGCCCTGTAAGGTACCAACCTCAGGTAGAGAAAGCAAGGGCTAGGGGTTCAGACCATATATTCCTTGTCTGGGGGAGCAGAGAGATTATCTCTCATGTTGAGCCCCTGTCCTCAGTGTGGAAGCATCTGAAGGGGATTCCAAATGGAAATGACCCCCCTTCATTCTTTGGGCACCAAGTTGAGATGCCTAGTGATGCCGCAGACTCCACTTAGCCAAAACCCCTTCCCTGGCAGCCTAAGCCTGCTGGGGAGCAGGGCGCTGCGGGATGAGGCAACCCCAGTGTCCGTGGGGAAAGAAAGGAGCTGGCGAGCCAGTAGTTAATATCCCTGGATACCATTCAGCCCCAGGGAAGAAGAGGGGGTCTCAGACAAAGGATTGGGGACCCTGGTGTCCACAGCTTTCCCAAGAGGCCACCTGGCTCTGACTCAGATCCAGGGTCCTAAGGACTTCAAGTTAGGGCTGCCAGTCCCTGGAAGACCCTGCTGTTTCAGCCCTTGGGAACTTTCAGCCGTCCCCTAGGGACGTCTGCAGAAGTCTCGGCCCAGAGAGTCAAGCAATACCCAGGGGAGCGTTTGAAGGCGCTGAGCGCAGACAGCCAGGGCGGGAGGCGCGCTAGTGCGCAAGGGACGCAGCGCCGCTGGAGGGTGGGGGGTGGGGGCGGCTGACAGCCGTGATGGATGGCTGAGACCGCTGGGGGGCGGCGGGGGGCCTGGGAGCCCGAGGGGGTGGCTGGCCCCAAAGACCTCGGAGCAGGAAAACCGCGGAGGGGGGCGGGGGAGAGTCGGAGCAGCGAAAGGACTTGCTCCAAGCCCCTCGGCTCCTAGCGAGTCTCCGCACCCACCGCAGCGCGTCCGCAGTGTCGCGACGCGGTGCTGGGGATTCAGCAGCTGGAACCCCATCCCCGAGGCCTTACTAGAGAAGCTAGCAAAGCTGACTAGAAAGACTCCCCCCTGCCCCGCCCTGGAAACCTCATTGCCATCTCAGGGTACAGAGAGGAAAGGAAAAGAGGGAAGAAAGAAGGGTGATCTTGCTTCCCGTCCTGAATAGAAATCCACGGGGACATGAGAGGGAGAGAGAGATTCTGCAAAGTAGAGCTAAAAATCTCCGGGGGAGGTACGCTTCAGTCTGAGGTCGGACCTCGGGTAGCTTTGGGGGAGGGGGCCCGGATTGCACCAAGTGTCCTCTTAAGGAGACACCGCAGCCCAGACGGGGGCCGTCATATGGCTCCAACTCCACATAGGAATCTTCCCCCCACCTTTCGGCTAGAAGTCTCAGAGCGAAGGACTGCAGCAGACTGCGCCCCCCGCCACCCCACCCCCAGCGCCAAGGGTCAACACTCTGCGCCAGGACGCTGGGGTCCCTTCTCAGGGAAAAGAGCCCTCCTTCCGCCCGTCGAGCTCCACGTCAGCCCATTCTAGCTCTTCCATCCCCTTCCCACCGCCTCCCCCGCTTAATTAACCCACGTCTGCCTCCCAAGCTGTGGGTAACGGCAACCCCTCAGCCCCCAGCCCTGCCCCTGGCGCGGCACATTCCAGCACCTCGGACAGCGCCTGGCGCATTCCAATGGAGCAAGGTTCCAGGCCGCCGTGGGCGCCCACCGCCCCGGTCAATCCCAGCCTCTTCTCTGAATGAGGCGGCCCCCGCTCTGCCTCCAACCCCAGAGCTGCCTCCTCTCCTCGCCGCCCCCTCCCTTGCCGCCCCCGGACCGCTGCTTACCGGGGTTGGCTCCCCCATCGCCGTCCTCGCAGTCCGTCAGGTTGTTTAGCATGGTGGCGGCGCGGCGCCGGGCCGGGGGATGGCTGCGCAGCCTCGCCCGCGCCCCTCTGCCCGCCTTCTCCGCTCTCTCGCTCGCTCTAGCTCTCTCGCTCTCCGTTCCACGGAGGAAGAAACTGCAGTGCCCGCCCGCCCGCCCGGCGCACACACACTCGCACACGGACACACGCTCACACTCGCGCGCGCCCCCTCTCAGCGGCGGCGCTGCTCACCTCATCCCGTATGCAGAAGGCGTGAGCCACTGGCGGGGTTTGGCAGGGGGGGCAGAGAGCGGGAGGGAAGAAGAGGGAACTAGGGGCAGGCAGAGCGTGCCTGGAGGCCCCCTCGCACTAAAACTAAGGGTGTGCACGAGTGGGATAGAGAGGGTGCTGCGGGAAACCGGGCCTCGCCTCCCTTGAGCAGACGCAGCTCCGCCCGCCCCCCACTCTCCAGCGCAGGCGGGGCCGGCACGTGGGCAGGTGCCATCCTGCGCCCTAAAAATAACGGCAGGGAACTAGGTCGCGGCCACCGGGAGGCGGCCCCAAAGCGGCTGCCTGGCTGGGGGTCTGGGGTGACCCCTAGGGGGAAGATGAGGGGAACTGAGACGGCGAGGGTGAAGCACCATGGGATATGGGTCCCTAGGGAGCCTGTTTGCAAAGCAGGGGAGGGGAATCAAACCCTCTCCCTTATCGCTGTTCAAGAGGTTGGAGCTAGGGATGTGTAAAGGCCAGAGCCCTTGACTGAACGAAGGACTGCACTGCTCCCAGGGGGATTCAGGGTCACTGCGTTGAACCTTATGGCTCATCCAGTCTTAAAATGGGAGGAGTGGAGCCTGAGGAGTTACAGTGAACCCTCTCATTGTGCTTAGACTGACAAGAGTCCTAGCATCTCATAGCATCTCACCCCCAAGACAAATCCCTGGAGTTCACGGACACAGACCCTCTAAATGTAGAATGACCCTGGGAAGAAGATGTGGTGAAGAGGAGAGAAAGTAGCAGTGAGGTTCCAGGGAGCGCTAACTCCCCATCGGGGATGGTGCAGCCTCTAGGGAAGGCAGGCCAGTCGGAGGCAAGCTAGGGACAGAGTGGGGGATGGGGAAATGAGGCCGCCTGTCAGTTTGGAACCAGATTTTCTCCTGGGGCGGTAGTGTCTAATCCCCTAATCCAGGATTGCTTTCTGAGGATTCCAGAGCTGACATGCTGTCTGAGTTCCTCCCCCTTCCCTGACACAGGTTCCCCAAAAGCTCGATTGTCCTGGGACCCCTGAGCACCCCTAGAATCCACCCTCACCTTAGCCCCCAACAGTAACCATCTAAGTTCTAGGAGATTTCCAGAGCTAGAAGAGACGGTATCGATCATCTTGTCTAATGCACAGCTTTAATTTTACAGATGAGGAAGTTAAGGTTCAAAGAGGAAAAATAAATGACTTCCTGTGGACACAATGTCAGTAAATGGCTGAACTTGGTCTAAGATCCAGGTTACCTAATTCCAGTTTAGGACTCTTCTCCTCAGTACAATCTCTTTTTAACCTGGCCCTGCTTCCGAAAGAAGGGACGAGGATACAATCACATCCACACTGCTCAGCACCTCTGATTCTTGGCTACTAAAAAAAAAGAAAAGGGACTGGGTCTGAAATGAGCTTTCTCACTTTTCTTGTGCTCGGGCATCAGAGGTGCTGGACTGGAGTGGTCTCTTGGCTTGCAACTGAGGGTGGGCCCAGAAGACCTTCAAGAGTCCTCAAAAGCCATCCTATATGAATGGAGAACCGGTTCTAGGACGTGACTTTTCAGAACCATGGACAGGGCCCGCTGCTCGGATTCCCCTCTACACATTTGTCACTGGTTTCATGTCGAGTCAACCACGGAATCCCTCAGCAACTGACTGAAAAAGGCCTCTGAGGGATCCACCAATAAGGTGTCATTGCCACTGGGTTCTGCGGACGCTGGAAGGACTGTAAGGTTGGAGAGCTAGCTATTCAGGCAGGTGCGAAAATTGGTCTTGGCTTTCCCAGAGAAAAAACCACAAACAAAAAGTGAGATGAGTTTGGATTGGTGACAGGGGTTAAAAAGATTACAGGTATATAGGCCAGTGTTCAAGAACGTCTAAGCACTCCACTACACACACACAACCACCACTACCACCAGCAGCAGGATTACGGTTTTCCACTACTATGTTGAGAAGGTAACATAGTAAAAACAGGTAGTATGCTTGCCTGGGGGGTGTTGTGAAGTAAGTTAAACGCTGAGATTTTTTCAGCAATCCTAGGACTGGGATGTTCTCGTGGGAAATATTTCCCTTCATTTGTGGTCCAGAGCCCTGGCCACTCCACAACTGAGCTCATCCGCAGGGGAAACCTAGGTCCCAAGGGAGTATAGGTGAAGGAAGGGGTGACTCCTCCTCCCCTGGGACTGGAGGTTGGGAGCTTATACCTCACCAGAGCTCATATCTCACAAGGCATTTGGGATTCGGGAGATAATAGTGCCATCCTGTCCTCTGCCCCAAAACTCTGTGTATCCCTGGGCAAAACGGAGACCCTCTCTTAGGGATTCTGTATCTCCATCTGTAAAACGAAAGGGTCAGGTTTCATAATCCATGGAACTTCTTCCCTCTCTGAAAACTCTTAGTGCTCTCTCCGTTTATCTCCAACTAATGCCACGGAGCACTTCCTGAGGAGCCCAGGAAGTGAGGACACAGCCCCAACGGGATACAGCCCCAGCCCTTCAATTCACACCCCCCATCTCACAAGGAGACTGGTCCCTATTCTGGCCTCAAGCCAACATTCTGAAGTGAAGCTTTAAGAAAACATGTTGCAGGCACCTCCTTCGCTGCCAGCCTGGCTTAGCCAGTAAGGTCACCAGTGAGGTGTCCCTCAGCTCTGAGCCCCAGGAACATGGTGGCCAGCTCAGCACCCCATCCCCACCCAGAGCCCTAGGAAGATCTGGGGCTAGGGGAATCCTCTCATGAAAGTCACACAAGATGCGGAGCTGAGCAGGGTCCTATTTCTGAACTCTGAGTCTCTAAAACTGATCCCCCTTCCCACCTTATACTTCTCAGAGAGAGAAAAAAAAAGAAGTTCAGAGAAGCTGCCTCCTAAGTATCAGGATTTGGGAATTGGAAGCAACTTTATAAATTATTTTTACCACTTCCCATTTATGGAGAAGTTGGAGTCTAGAAATGGGATGCTGCAAATTTTCTTCATGGGTAAACTTGTAGCAGACTGGGGACTAGAATCCATCTCCCAATCTCCAGTCCAAGGATCCACCCACTGAAACAGAATGAGTAGCTGTTTGGAGGAAGCTGGAGCCACCTGACTATGTCCTCTTTCCAAGGGAGGCAGGCGTAGTGTTCCTCTTAGTGACTCAATCTCTGTGCATCCTTATCTATATATCATTACTCCACGACCTAACCTACCCACCCCCAGCTCTGACCTCACAGAGCCATGGCCCTGAACTCCCTCCTTCAGTCTTTTCTTCCCCCCACCTGCATGCCCTGTCCTCCAGACCCAAAACCCTCAGTGAATTGATGAGTCCAGAGCACAGCACACCCCACATACAGGGCTCGCTGCAGAGCACGTCAACCACCATCGTCTCCGTGGCAACCGGGGGCTTAATTAACAGGCTGCAGCCCTGTCACTATGACAATGGCACCCCAACAGCCCCCTATTCCCCTACAGATTCAGCCCATCTTCCCTCTTTTTCAATCTGGACCCCCTTCTCACTGCAACCACCTCCCACCCCAACCCCACCTGGAGAACTGGGGCCTGTAGTTTATTCTGGTTCATTGAGAAGCGGGAAGGGGAGATGGAGTGGGGGGGAGAGAGAGAGTGAGAGAGCGCAAGGAGCCTGTCACCATGGCAACTGCAGCCCCGTTCATAACCAGTTTGTTGCCATGGAGATTCCCAGGGCTCACCTTGGGCTGAGGTACTGGGCAGTGAGGTTCTGAGCTCCGGCTTGAGGAGGGGTTAACTGGAGAACTCCTTAGGCAGATTGGAGCTCTCCAGATCAGCTGTTTATACCAATAACCCAGTGTCATTTTTCTCAATTTATAGATAGAGAGACTGAAACATGAGGTTTGGGTGTGGGAGAGGCAGAGAACTTCACCCTTCTAGATAATCAAAGAATCTTAGCATTTTTATAGCTATAAAAACCCTCATACAGTTTCCTGTTCAACTTCTTTATAATACAGATGAAAGAATTGAGGCCCAGAGAGAGGAAGCAATGTGCCGAAGGCCACACACAGAGCCTGAACTAGAGTGTAGATGGGCTATATTGTGGTCTTGCTCCATCCCCCTAGCATAAGTTGACTCCCTCTCACTCCATGGGGATACATCCCAAGAATGCTTCCTCCATGAGAAACAAGCACAGCAGAGAGTGGTGTAAAGGGACAGGAGAGTAGTTCAGAGTTGTAACAACTTCTATCTAGCCAAGTAACTACCAGTCTTCCCATGGTACAGATGAGACAACTGAGGCATAGGGGCTGCAGCCCAGGGTTAGTAGTAGATTCAAAGCTCAGCCTCTGACTTGCTTCTTTCACCCCTGTAAGTCATGTTCCCACCTATAGCTGATCCCCTGGCAGCAGGAAGCAACTCCAGGGACAAACTCTACTCCCCTGGTCCAGAATAAGACAATGCTCATATACAAGTGACATGCAAAACCTCCCTTTAGTCTTCCTCCACCATGCATATGCTGCCATCCCTCCCTGTGGGCCTAGGTGAGGACAAGAGGTGAGAAGAGTACCTCCCTAGGGCCAGAGGGCCGATACAAGAATAGCTACCATCAAATATCTGGTTCCCCTAGGGAGCCCTTGTCCAGTTCCCCATGCAGACATACCAAGGAGGAGGTACTGGGGGTTGTATCAGGGCCTAAAAGGTTAAAAGTCACCCAAATCATTCTCAAGGTAGAACTTACAATAAACTCAGCACACAAGTACCCATTCCACAGATAGATACAGAAATACACACATCAACATGCCTATCAACACAATGGCATACAGTGACACACATAAGCACTGACTCACTGACCACCTCATGGTTCATCAGAGCTAGCGTGGGATGCTCCTCCCTCAAGACACAAAGATACACAACATACACTGCCTCTGCGATAGGCACACAGCTTTCCAGATTTACATTCAGTTTGTGCACACACCTGCACATCCAAAACTGAAAGCCAAGATGAGAAAGAGAGCCATCTTATTCTCAGGCCAGGGGGTGAGGAATGAGAGAAGAGAAGCAGGGGTAGGAGAAGCAGGAGCCTACTGCCACTCCCCCTCTCATCTGATGTGCCAGGCTGTGAGCTTGGAACTCGGAACACAAAGATAAAATGAAATGGTCTCTACTCGGCCATAAAAAATAAAGTCTTGCCATTTGCAACAACATGGTTGGACCTAGAGGGTATTATGCTAAGTGAAATAAGTCAGAGAAAGATAAATACCATATGATTTCACTTATATGTAAAATCTAAAAACAAAACGAAAAGACAAAACAGAAACAGATTCAAATACAGAGAACAAACTGATGGTTACCAGAGGGAAGGGGAATGGAGGGGACTGGTGAAAAAAGTAAAGGGGATTACGAGGTACAAAATAAATGTCACAGAGATGTAATGTACAGGAGAGGGAATATAGTCAATAATATTGTAATAACTTTGTACAGTGACTGATGGTTACTAGATTTATCATGGTGATCATTTTGTAAGACATATATAAATGTCAAATCATTATGTTGTATACCTAAAACTAACATAATGTTGTATGTCGACTATACTTTAACTAAAAGTAAATACGTAAATAAAATTAAAATAATAAAAAATAAAAGTTTAAAAAGGATGTGGTTCCTGCCCTTGAGATGCAGGAGATACACAAGTAAGTAACTTTCATCCATTGGGACATGTGTCCTAATGGTGCAAGGGGTGGACAGAAGAGGAATGACTGCCTCTCCCTGGGAGTGAGCGAAGATAGAAAGTTTTTCAGAACAGGCTAAATGAGCTATAACTTACAGAGTGAGTAGGAGTTTCCCTGGCTACTGGAGGTGGAGAGATGAACACAGACAGGTATACCAGGTGCCCATGAGGAAAAAGTTTGAATAACAGAATAAAGGGTTTAGCTTTTATCTTACAAGCAATAGGGAGCTTTGTGGAGGGCAATTAGGGTAGGGTTAAAGGCGGCAGACCAGTGAGGAGGCTGTGCTCGTGGCCACGTGAGAGATGATGGAGGAAGGTTTGGACCAGGGCGATGGTGACAAGGAGGAGAGATGTGACCAGATTCAGGAGTTTTCAAGGTGGAGTGGTCAAGAGGTGATGACCCTCAATGGGAAGGTAAAAGGAGACATTGAGAACGTCTCCGAGAGTTCCGACTTCTAAATTTGGAAAGATGGTAAGGACATTCATGAAAATGAGAAAGGGGGCAGACAGATTATGGGAAAGGTGAAGATGGAAGGAGCCCAAGAAATCCGAGTGGCCAAGTCCAGGAAGCCATTGGTTCACGAGCTGCGACCCTGTGGAAATCTAGGCCTCAGTCTTCTCATCTATACAATGAAATCCCTAAAGGGCCCTTCTAGGGGTTTTGGTGCTTGGTTTTGCTGGAGTCAGTGTGAGCTCACCTGTGGCTCAGCAGCGACCCCTGGCGGCCCGGGGAGGCTCTTCCTCCTCCCCGCGCGGGGAGTCATCCAAGCCGACTTAACTACGTTCCTTCCAGACCTGAGTGGCAAGTGCCCCCTGACAAGTGCCCTCTGCGGAGAAGACTGTGTGTGTATCCAGGATATTAACTCTTTATCGAAGGCTAAAAGGATCCCGCCCATCTTCTCTCTTCTGTACTCTGCATGTAACTTTCATTACAAGACCACTGCACTGGGCCGTTAAGGAAGACGCCCCCAATCCCTCCTGAACTGGCTCCACTCAACCCTTCTGGACCTGGAGCAGAGGGAGTTAAGTGGGTCCCTGAGGGTTGGGACTGGAGTCCCCACAGGATCCTCCCAGGATCTAGCTGCCTGAGGTCTAAACTAACTTCTCTTTCTCCCGTCTCCTTCCCGGGATGCCCGGCGCTGTCCACGATTCTTCCAGGGAGGTCGAGGATTGGAGGATCCTCCAGGCACCAATGACCCAGCACCTGCCTCAGCGACCCGAACTCATTTTTTCCTCCTGCCCTCAAACCCATCTCTATCCTCCAGGACCAACTACCTACCCTCTGGTCCTGCCCTTTTCTGCCCCCAAATCGACCTAGTCCTGCCTCCTCCCATTGGCTCTGGACCCAACCCTTAATCACATGGCCCACCTCTTTCCCTGGTTCCACCTTCTGCCCTCTGGTCCCGCCTCCTACTCGAGATGACCCCGCCCTTTTAGTGCCCTCCAGCCCAGCCCCCGCTTGACCCTATACCCCCATCACAAGAGCCGCCCCTTCGCTTCTAATCCCGCTTTCTTCCCGTGGCCCCGCCCACTTCGAATCCGGCCCCTCATTCACAATTTCCCATCCCTCCTCCCTCCTTCTCCCCTAGGTCTCCGCTCTCTGGCGCTCGGCTGGGCGCTCCACCCCCCAAAGAAGACCCGCCCACCGTGGCCCCACCCCTTCTGTCGCCCCGCCCACCCCGGCAGGCCCCGCCCCCTGCGGCCTCTACCTTTGGCGTCTTCCCCTGAGAGGTGGAGGATCTCGGCGGCCGAATCCCGGTGGGACTCTCGGTCTGGAGTCCCCGCGGGCCCCGCGGGGGGCAGCGAGGTGACAGTAAACTTACGGCTCATGGTGCGGAAAGGGCCCGGGCGGCCGCGGTACGGCCCGGATCGCACAAGTGGCCGCAGCCCGGCTCTGGGAGACAGAAAGAGCAGATTGCCCCCGTTCCCCGCCCGCCGCCCCCCGGACGCGGCGCCGCGCAGGGTCCTAGTGCCCGCTGTGCTAGCAATGTTCAGACATTTTTGGTGGTCACAACGGGAGGGAGGGAGGTACTGGCATCTAGTGGTAGAGGCCACTTGCACCACCCAGGCTCATACCAAGGCTGCCCGATTTACCACGAGCTCCCTGCACCTACCCTACATTGCAGCCCGTGGTAGGGGGAAGAGGACGGACCCTGAATGGGTCTAGCATCTGTCCATGGATCCAGCTACCTTCTAGAGAAAGACACCAAACATTTTACAGTCCCTCACAACAAAGAGCTATCTGGCCCCAAATAGTGCGGAGGTTGAGAAACTGTGCTAGAATGAGGAGTATAACAGATTCCTAGATTATAGGGCTGACCAGGTTTTAAACATGATTGAAGGCAGATGATATTGTCTTTTATTAAGGTGGTGATGACTAATGCAAAGGCATGTTTAGAAGGTGGAGCCCAAGAGTTCAAGTCTGGAGCTCACATGAGAGGTTAAGGCTGGTGGCATAAATTTTGGAGTCTTTAGCACAGAGATGCTATTTAAAGCTTGCGGGGCTAGACAAGATCACAGGGAATGAGTATGCACAGAGAGGAGAAGAAGTCCAAGGATTGGGGACAAGGGCACGCTATCATTTAGAGGTTGGAAAGAGGAAAATCCAGTCAGTGATGTGGGAGTAGGACCAGGAGTAAAGTGAAGAAAAAATTTCAGGAAGGACATGATCAACTGCATTAAACGACCTGAGAGATGGTGTAGGGTGAGCACGGAAGAGCACAGAGGAGTCCCCACTGCATCTGGCTACAGGAAGATCAGAGGTGACTTTGAAGAGAGTGGTTTCAGTGCTGTAATGGGGTGCAAGCCAGGTTGGAAGTAGTTGACGGAACAGAAATTGGGGAAGTGGAGACAACGAATAGCAATGCATACTTTGGGGAAGTTTTACTATGGATTGGGGTGGAGAGCAGAGAAATGGAACGGTATTTAGAGAGAGTCAGAGGTCCAGAAGAATTTTAAACACGCCATATTAAGGAATTTTTTTATGCCAATGGGTGTAGGTCATTCCTGAGCAAAAAAATGAATGAGTTAAGAGACAAGGGCTCCACCCAGAGGTTGCTTCAGAGGAAGTCCTCCGAATCCTTTGTTAAATTCCCACTTGAGCCCCAGGTCCAGAAGATGATCAAATCTGATGGAGCCCATTATCTCCACTCACCTGTCCCACCCTTCGGTCAAGTCTCTCTCCTATCCTGTGGGATCAAGTGCACACTCTTCAACCTAGCATTTAGATCTCTCGTCTAGTCCAGACCACCATTCCAATCTCGATCATTCCAGAATCCTCTTTGCTTCCCTCTCATCCATCTGCTAGAACCACATACTAGAGTTCTGAGCCATTTGTAGTTCCCCCAAACACTGCTTACTTTTTCTCTTCTCCCAGCATTTGCACCAAGTGCTTACGTTCAAATCCCACTGTCACCGTTCACCAGCTGAGACTTCAGGTGAGCTGTGCCTCAGTTTTCTCATTTGTAAAATGGGGGGTATGATGGCAATAGTAATAATATTTATAAGGTAAGAGTAGTATCTGTCTCATAGGATTGTTTTAAGGATTAGCTATGTTAACACAGAGAAAGCACACGGAACAGTGCTGGCATATAGTCTGTGGTGTACTAGGGGTAGGTAGCTACTATTATATCGAATGGAAAAGGGTCCACTACTCAGTGTGAAACAGAGCCAAACACTAAACACGGAGGTGGAGAAATTAAAGCAATTTATTGGCAGTGTGCCAAGCCAGGAGAACAGTGAGCTAGCAGGCAAAATCCAAACTCCCTGATGGTTTTTGATCAAGGGTTTTTAAAGGCAAAGAATGAGGGGTAGGGGTTAGAAGTCATGGGTGAATCTGATTGTCTAGTTCTTGTGCAAGCCTCAGCGGTTTTCCTTAGTTCCTGACGTCATCTGGTCAGGTGATCTAAGCGGGTTGAAGAACCAAAATTCTGCAAAATATCTCATAACTGCATCAGTGAGAATATCTTCAAAGCAAAAGGCAGAAACTAAACATCTTGTGACCTTTGTTATTGTTTAAGCTATATTGTTTTGTGCTTACCTAGCTACATTTTTCTATTACCTCAAGCAAAGTATACTTTTAAATATTTTTCCTGGAACTTGCTTTACAGGCAGGCCTCCAGGGCATGGCTAACATATTTTCTTGATCTTTGACTATAAGCTACTGGACAACCAAGGCAAGTGAAACATATAGTTAAAGCCTATACCTATATCTCTAGACTCTAGGATCTAATACCTAAACGTGTTTACTGTTAACTGTCGGTTTCACTATCATCATGCATGTAGTCGATATTGTATTTATGCACTGCCTTACCCCTGGCACTTAGGTTGTTGCCAATTTCTCACTGTATGAACAATACTGCAATCAACATCCTTCTATGCGTTGTTTTGTGCACATGTGTATGAGGGTTAGAGAGTAGACACATTTTTAGGTTAATGGTTCTTGATAAATAACTCTCTTAGAAGACAGTCTTACTTGTACAGGAAGAAACCCTTGCTCATTTCCAGATTCAGTTCAAGTTCAGAAGTTATCTTGATTGGGGAACATCCCTTGACTTCAGCCATGACATACAGAATCACACACACACACACACACACACACACACACACACACACACACACACGCATCTTTAGTCTAGGATAGAGAGTCATATACTGCACACCTTCCAAGTGTAATCCCACCTACTCCCCCAGCCACAGAATCATTCCAATAACTGAGTGAGACTCTCTGCAAGTGGGGCCTGGAGTCTGCATTTTAAGCATCTTCTAAGGGTACTTTTATGCACTCTAAAGTGGGAAGACCACTGAGAGGTCCCTAAGGACAGAAACATAGTCCAATTCATCTCTATCCCCAGTGCCCAGCACAGGGCCTGGTTCCACATGGGGGTTCAATAAATGTCTGATGAATCGTTGGCCATTTCCTTGGCTGTAAAACAGGAATAATCACATTGTACTTTCCTAATAGAAAGAACTGAATATGTTAATATTTATGCAGTGCTTAGAATACTGGCATATAGTAAGCACTCTATTGGTTAAAAACATATATACACACATGCATATGTACGTGCCTGCATGCATGCATATACATATACAAATAAATCTCAAGATTAGAGATTCCAAGTTTATTAAACACATTCCAACAAAAAAGGAAGGTGGGACGAGAGGGCCCAGCCCAGCTGCACTTGTCCTTTGTCTTCCAGAACAGACCCACCAGTTTGTATCCGGCAAACTGGCTCCTTCCCCATCGAGGTGGCCCCTATGGGGACTCACACTGCAGTGCTGAAGCAGAATGGTGAGCCTTAGGCCTCAGGGCACTGTAGGAGATCAAAGGTCACGTAGCCCACTTCGTCCACCTGGCCCACCTCATTCCGGAAACTCATGCGCCAGTAGAATCGGTCCTGGCAGAAGTAAGCTTTCTCTGCAGGGAAGAGGCAGGTATAAGAGGGGTGATTCCGACTCTCCCACATATGCATACAGAAAGGAGCGAGATCTTTACAAGCATCCCTCCACCCCTTTCTAGATCTTTCCAAGGTTTTCCCATGACACGCTGTCTCCCCCACAGAGATGCTGGAAGGCACAGGCCCAGATGTTCAAAGCACTGGCACAGAGCCTAGCACACAGTAGGTACTCATGACAATTAATTCAACATTTATTCATTCAATCAACAAATCAATTCATTCATTCAACAAATATTTACCATGCCAAACACTGTTAGAAGCACTGAGAAAAATTGCAGGTATGATCTAAGTTCCTTTGATGTTTATACTCTTGTGGGGTATGACAGATGATTAACAAGCAAACGCGTACATAAATGAGATTGGTTTTGACAATGCGGAGGAAATAAAAGCAAGTAAGTGAATAGATAATGAGGGTCAGAGAAGGCCTCTTTGAAAAGGTGGCTGTCATGTTGAGACTTGAAGGATGAGCAGGAGGCAGCCTGGTGACAATCTGGGGGGAAAAAACCTTCCAGGCAGAAGGAACAACTAACTGGCACAAAGGCCCCGAGTGAGGAATGACCTTGATGTGTTCAAAGAGCAGCCAGAAGGTCAGTGTGGGTGGCAGGAGCAGAGGGAATGACAGGAACAGTGGGAGGGAGTGTGGGGGAAAGGGTTGGATCATGTTAGTTTCTTTGACCTTAGAATAGGTCTAGAGTCACCCCCAAGACCATGGCCTTCCACTCCTAACCCCTTGTTACTCCTAGAAACTATATTAAAAATATTTGACAACCAGGATGGCTTGGACTAGGGTGTTTGCAAAAGAGATAGTGAAAGTACATATTTTGGCGGTAGAGTCAACAGAATTTGTCAACTGATTGGATGTGAGCAGATGGGGAAACTGAGGCTCTGCGAGTAGCAGTGACTTGCCTGGAGACACATGGCTACGAATTGCCTTATTTATCGCTAAATCCCCAGTGGCAGCACAGTGCCTGCCTGGCATATTGTAGGCACTTGATAAATATTATCTAATAAAACAATGAGTCTTCATGTGTCCTGTATTGTAGGGGAAAGAGCTCCCAAGTACGGAGGCAGGAAATTTGGATCCTAGTTCTGGGTGTGCCCCTGTGTCTCTGTATGATCTGGGGAAGGTCACCGCCTTTGTAGGGAACTTACCTGTGCTGGGGCATTTGCCTCAATAGCCAAGGGCTTTTCCTTTCTCGCTCAGAGTTTGACCAATCTCTAGGTCAGGGGAGCCTAACGTGGGAAGAAGTGTCTGCGAGAGAGATCCTCCCCTAACCCCCGTCTGCAGCCCTCACCTCTGTACTGGAAGATGTCGTGCGTGTCCAAGGGCACCCCAGGGAACATCTGGTCCACAGGGCTGGCACTCTTGGGATCCACCATCTGCGTCTTCACGTCGAATCTGCAGGAAGGCGGCGAAGAGACAGGTGCTGAGCCGGGGAGCATACGGATGGCGCCCGGGCTCCCCCTGCCGGCGGTCCCCGTGGCTCTCACCTCCAGAAGTTCTGCCTGCTGAACAGCAGCACCTTGCCCTCGCCATGCGAGAGAGCCCCAGTGATTTGGGCCACCTCGGGGCCGAAGCCCAGCTTGTCCAGACGCCTTGGGCCTAGCACTGACGCTCCAGTGTAAACCCACACTTGGCGCCCTGCAGAGAATATGGGTCACATCAGTCTGGGGGCAGGAAGAAGGGACATATTCTCCTTGAATGTCAAAAAGAAAGCCCAGGCTTTCGAAGCCTGGCGTAACCGAAGTCTCTGTGCCCAAAGAGCAGAGCCGCTCGGTGTGGCTGCGCAAGAACGCAGTGAGGAAGGGAACTGAAATTCAGCCGCCGCTAAATTTGCTAAATTGTATCCGCCCGGAGGGGGCGCCTTTTTCTAATGCGCACAAGACATTTTATGGGTTATCCTGGGTCTCTTGGTCCTAGATTGGTGAGGAGGCGGGGAGAAGGGAAGGGAGACAGGAGGAAACTAACCAGAGAAGAAGAAAATCTTCTTGGTGCGCGGCTCCTCAAAGGCAGAGTCCAGCTTGGAAGGCAGCTCAGGCCAAGTGTTTCTGATAGAGAAGGGGCCCTGCACCTTGCGTTCCTGGTTCTCAGAGAATCGCCAGTACCTCCTGGGAACGTGAAAAGAGAATGGCGGGGGCACTGAACCTTGAACCGATGACCAGTGGGCGGCGAGGGACAAGCAGGTCCCTCCTCCAAGCCTACACACACACACACACACACACACACACACACACACACACACACACACACACCCCTGCCCCTCACCCATCCTTGAAGAAAAGCAGGTGATTCCCAATCTCTGCTATGGCGTCGAAGATGTTCACGTTGCAGACATCTTCCTCTGGATTTAAAGACGCTGTAGAGCCAGCAGTGGGGAGACTCGTGGGGCTAGTTGAAGGAGGACCCGTAGGGCCAGTAGTAGGGCTCTCTGAGGGGCGGGCAGTGGGAGGCCCAGTGGTGCAGACCGTTGGGGGAGCGGTGGGCTGCGTTTCAGGTGTGGTGGTTGGAGGCTGCGGTTCAGGTTTAGGGCCAGGACCTAAAAAAGAGACACCAGATGAGACATCCCTCTTCCCGCATACTTCTGTGCCCATGAAATATCTACTCCCCCAAACCTATCAGTTTTCTCCCCTGTCACTCACTCTCCCCACTTTAGATGGTAGAGTCTGCCTTTCCCCAATCACAAGAAGGCCATGTCCTTTCCTATACTTGCCTTGCATCCAAGCCATATTTATCCAATTCCTGAGCTGAGTTAAGCCATGCTGGGCCCTATAAACATAAGACAGGCAGGAACACCCCACCCCACTCCTATAACACCCACTCCCACAGGTGGGAGAGAATTGTTTCTCAAGCACTCAAACTGAGTGCCAAACTTAGTGCTAAAAGCTTTATAAACTCACATCAGCTCATGTGACTTTTTAAAAAAGATCTACAAAGTAGATTCTTTAATATCTGCATTTTCTAAATGAGGAAATAATACTAATGATAAGGGATGATAACAATAAAAGTATCAAACACTTATACGGTGCTTACTATATGCCAGGCATTATTCTAACTCACTTAACCCTCCTAACAACCTCATGAGGCAGGTATGATTACTAGCCTCACTTTACAGGTCAGGAAATGGTGCCGTGAAGTAACATATCCAAAGTCAGCTAGCCAGGAAGTGGCTGGACTGGCTTTTAAACTCGTCTGTCTCACTCTAGAGTCTGGGCTCTTAATCACCATCTCCAGGCACTAACTGGGCGGCAGTTAGACCCACTGAACCAGGGTTCCCCACCCTCCCCACCTCAACTCCAACCCCCCCACCCCGTCAATAGATGTTGAGGTCCACACTTCCCCCCACCGCTCCCCATTCTCTTTCTTTCCCTCCATCTCTGCCCCCAAACCTCACCATACAGACTCTGGATGCCCTTCACGTCGTCCTCATGCAGTGGGGGCTTCTCAGTGTAGCTGTACATGGGGAACATAAGCGCCTCTGGAATGGTTGAGTGATCTAAGCCCAGAGCATGGCCAAACTCGTGGGCAGCCACAAGGAACAGGCTGTATCCTGGAGGAAAAAGAGAGTCTGAGACCTAAGCCCTGGGCCGAGCTCCCAGCTCCAGCCGTCTGCCTGCTCCCACCTCCCACTACCCCCAGCCCCAGAACCTCAGAACCCTGTCCACCTTGATCCGGGCAGAAGCCCCACTTCTTGTCGCTGTCGAAGTTCGAGGTGGTGGCACACCAGAGGCGCCCATCGCTGCGGCCCTCTCTGGTACAAGTCGAGTACTCCTTGCCCAGGAAGACAAAGGGGAAGACGCACAGCTCCCCCGCCGAGTTGCCCCCGGTCACCGTCGAGTCAGCTGGAGAGACCCAAGGCTTTGGGTGAACCCGGTGGGTGGGTCCAATAAGGAGCCAGGGGCGGGCCAAACAAGGAGCTAGAGATTCTTGGTACCATTTTTAAAGCCTAGGGGGCGATGTGGGGCGCAGCTGAGCCCAGGCTAAGCTGGTGGGCGGGCCCACGGGCCGCGAGACCTAGGGAGAGGCAGCAGACTCGGCTAAAGGCCAAGCCACAAGAATGGAGCTGCCGCAATTGGAAGTCAGAGAGAAGGTCTGTGGTGAGGAGGGGCAGAGTCACGGCGGTCCTGAGGACCAACGACGAGTGAAGAGCCAAACTGATGGGTGGAAGATACCCACTTCGGGGCCCAGTGCTGAATCTGGTAGGCAGGGGAAAGATACCTCGGGTTGGGCAGAAGCCAAAGAGCTTGTCCTGATCGTAGTTGGCAGTGGTGGCACACCAGCGGTAGCCATCCGAGCGACCGTCGGTGGTGCAGGCAGAGTAGGAGCGGCCCTCGAAGGTGAATGGAAATACACAGGGCTTGCCGTCTGCATTGCCGTGCTGGGTGTAGAGTCCTGGGGAGACCCACACATTACCCCAAGTTTATTGACCCCTGTACTCCATCCCTCCTCTCCTCATTTCATAGTTGAGGAAACTAGGCCCAGAGAAGAGGAAGGTGACTTGCAGGCCACACAGCACTAGTGGCAGAGCTGGGATTAAAATCCCCCCTCGCCACGACCCCGCACTCACTCTCGCTGGGGCAGAAGCCGAACCGGCGGTCAGTGTCAAAGTTGGCAGTGGTGCTGCACCAGAGCATGTCGTCCGAGCGGCCGTCCGTGGTGCAGGCGGAGTAGGAGCGGCCCTCGAAGGTGAAGGGGAAGTGACAGGGGGCTCCATCTGCGTTTCCAAAACGGGTCGATACCACTGCAAGAGGAGGTGGACCGGGTCAGGGGAACTGGTAATGGGCGTGAGAAGAGAAGGGAATAGGGGCCGCGGCGGCTCAGGATCTCACCGACGCCCTTGCCCAGAGACCACAACTCTTCGTCGTCGAAGTGGGCGTCTCCCTGAATGCCCCGGCCAGGAGGAAAGGCGTGCGCCAGGAGTCCGTCCTTCCCATCGAAGGGATACCCATCTCCGTGCTCTGAAAAAAGCAGGTGGGAAGAGGCGAGCTAGCTGAGTACGGGTGTGCAGACTGTGTGCTGCCCAGGGCGCTGGACCGAGAGCGGGCGGAAATTCCGCCCGCGGGCCGCTGTCCAAGCCTTGCGTCCCTGCTCTGGACCGTGTCGCGCAGGAGCGGGCGCCACAAGGGCGAGCGGAGGCCAGCTGCGCTGGGACAGGCAAGAGAAAGCCGGGTGCAGTGCCCCCTCCACTCTCTCCGTAGTCTTGTCTCCCCTGTCCCCGTCCCAGACCCGCTTGGCTTCTCCCTTCTCGCGTTCTCACCCCTAACTCCGAACTGGATGACGATGTCGGCTTCCAGGCTGTACACGCGAGTGAAGGTGAGCGGCGTCACGGCGCTCCAGGCCGCGAAAGCGCGGGCAAAGGCGTCGTCGATCACGTCGCGTGGCAAGTCTTCCGAGTAGTTTTGGATCCTGTAGGGGGAAAAAAAAAACAGGGGGACAGAGTCCAGAAGTGAGGGGTGGGGAGGAAGCCGGAGCAGCAGCAACACCCCTGTTTCAGCAACTTCAGCGTATACAACGCTCCCTGTGCTCCGCGTTCTCATCAATAAAGCACTGCCAGACGCGTTTCTCTCTTCGGACACTCACAGTGGCCCTGGCAGGAGGACTCAGATTGCGAGGCCCATTTCCCCAAAGGAGAGACGGAGAATGCCCCAGGCTGCATCGTTAGTGAAACGCAGGGATGGGTCTAAGACAGTAGGAGTTTAGCCACAGCCCGCGCGCGGGCACCTATGCCCGCACCCCACCACGCCCGCCCCCGCGGTACCCCGCCGCGCACCAGTACGTGATGTTTTGGTGGTGCCACTTGAGGTCGCCCTCGAAGGTCTGGAATTTGCCCAGGTCTGGCACGCCGCAGCGCGGGGCGCGCATAGCCTCCAGGGTGGTGCTGTCCAGCTCACCAGTGACCGGCAGGTTCAGGCGCCTTTGGAGGACTCGCAGCGCCCGACCCAGGGACTGCTTGTTGTCGCTAAGCTCGGCCACTTTAGTGTAGCCATAACGGTACAGATACTCCTGTGGATGGAGGGGCAGAGACATCCCAGAGACTTGTCTCCCTTTCTCTACTGGGCCAGGACCTCAACCCTCTGGACGTTCAGGGACTAGCAACAAGGCATTGTATGCAGGATTTGGTGCCTTGGACACCAGTGCTTGTGCCCACCCAGGCATCTCCCCTCCCTGTAGCCATCCTCAGCTTCTTGGCATCCCTAGTTGCCCCTGGCCACGCCTACCTCAAGGCTCCCTAGGGTTTCCCCCTGTTCACCCATAGCCCATGCCCACTCCAGAACCCTCCAATGCTTTCCCACACCATTTCCCATTGCCCATCTAGGAAACTCTTATTAACCCATTTCTAGCCATCACGGCCCAGAGCCTCCACAGGACTCTGTCCCCGCTCCCTGGTGCCTGATCCTGGACACTTCTGTTCTCTAGACGTGCCCCTCACCCGCAGTATGCCCCAAAGTATCTCCTCTGAGCCCCCATGACCTCCCTGGGATTCAACCGGCGGTCAGCGTCAAAGTTGGCAGTGGGATGTTTGCCTACCTCTGCCAGCTGTATGTCAGTGCGATTGCTTCTCAGGTCTCCTGGGAAGACCACAAAAGTGGGCTGGCGCCGTCTGGGGGCAGCAGAGCAGCAACCCAGCACCAGGAGCGCCAAGACCAGGGGCAGCTGGGGGCTCATGGTGAAGGTAGCAGTGTCTGGCTGCAGCTGCCCTGGTGGGGGCTTTAAGGAGGCGCTATTAACTGAATCAGTGACCCCGCCCCTCCCCACCAGGCCAAGCAGGAGCTGACTCAGGGGATGGGGTGTGTGTGTGTGTGTGTGTGTGTGTGTGTGTGTGTGTGAGAGAGAGAGAGAGAGAGCGCAGCTCCGGCATGAGAAGGCAGAGAAAAGACTTACACCACCTCCTCCTCCTCCTCTCCCCGCTGCTTGCAGTCCCCATTGCTGAGTCAGGGAGGACCCCAGACCCACAGAGACCACAGGAAACCACAGACCCATAGGGGAAGGTTGGGTTTTGCAAACTGCAGAGCTTGGGAGAACTGTATGAAAGAGAAGAAGGAAAACGAGGCTGGAGGACTCCTTGAGCTCTCCGTCTGAAGGCCCCAAGTGGTCAGGCTAAGGGAAGGGGATGGAAAATTCTCTGAGGCCTCTGTCTGAACCCAGTGATCCCGCTTCCTGGTTAGACCCCTCTGTGGGCCACTCCTCACACTCCCTTCTCCTTTTCTTGTCCCTGGAAGCCTCTCTTGACTCAGCTTCCTCTCCCTGCTCCACCTGGCCTGGAAGGAGTGGGCTCAGCTGGGCAGGGATTGGGGAATTCCACTGGGGCAACCCCCTGTCTTCACAGGCTGACTCCTTCAGGTTAGTGAGGGGAAGTCTGGCACCTGGAAGCAGGCAGACATGCCTTTACTCTCTTCCTTCAGTGCCTCAAGCAAATGTCCTCACCACTCTGAATTTGTTTCCTCTCCTGTAAAAAAAGGGCCCTTTGTCCCTAAGTTGATGTGAAGATAAAATAAAATCAAACCCGTAGAATGCGTAATATAGTGTAGTTGCAAGTCCTCGACAGACGACCGTGATTGCCAGGACCATGATTCCGACTTGCAGTCAGGAGACTGGGGTCTTGGGCTCTAACCTGCTGTGTGACCTAGAGTAAATGCTTGCCCCTCCATGGGCTTTGGAGTCTTCAACTGCAAAATAGGGGGAAGGGGATGATCCCCAGGAGCCCTTTTGGTTCTCCTGCCCTGGTCCGCCCACAAAAGCTCCAGCATCAGTTACCACCACTTACGTCAATAACCAGCAGCCTCCCTCCCTTCCTTCTCAGCCAGCCAGTGTGGGCCAGGATCTACATTTGCCTTTTTAGAAGCATTATTTGGGAAGAACAACAATAAAAATTCAACAAACTGTACTTAAAGGACTTACCATGTGCCAGGGACTTTATATACTTATCTAATAACTGAGTCTGTGCGATAGAGACCATTTGCTTCTCTGATAGGAAATGGAAGCTCTAGAGTTCACTAATTAAGGAGCATTTGCTTTGGAGTCATGCAATTCTGGTTTTCAGTCCCAGTTCTGCCATTCCCCAGCTATATGACCTTGGGCAAGACACTTCACCTCTAAGCCATAATAATAATGCATTTTTTGAGATTTACTGTGGAGTATGGTGATAAGTTTCCTATAAGCATCTCATCTCAACCACCATCTGTGAGGCAGGTTTAATCAGTACCCCTCCCATTTTCAAAGAAGGAAACTGAGGCTCAGAACAGTGAAGGAACTTGCCTGTGATCACCCAGTGAGTTAATAGACAGAACCAGGATGCAAGCCCGGGGCTCCTCGGTTCTGAAGTTTTTCATATTTATGTCAATTTACAGGCAACTGAGATAACCAAGGGTTGGAGAGGAGTGGGGGCATGGGGTGGGAGAGGGGAGACCTAAAACCTGGACCTTTCTCCCCTGACCCCTTGCACCCACTGAAAATCAGAAAGGAGGTTTTGGGACTTTGGGGAATTAGCAGCCAGGATAAGGGACCCAAGGGGACTATATTCCAGACTTGAGAGTGTGGGCTCAGAGCCTGTATGATTTTAGAGATGGAAACAGAGAGACCTTCTAATCCAGGGGGTCTTCATCTGGAGGCAGACATAGGTGCTAGCAGAATCTATGAACCACCCCCAACTTGCCATCAATTGTACAAAATATGTCATGTCTATGTATATATGTCACATTTCTCAAATTTAGCAATGTCAACATTGGGAGCTGGTAATTCTTTGTTGGGGGTCATCCTGTACATTGTAAGATGTTTAGTAGTATCCCCAGCCTCCACTCTCTAGATGCCAGTAGCACCTCCCCCTGCCAGTTGTGACAACCAGAAATGTTGCCAAACATTGCCAAATGTCCTCTGGATGAGTGGGAGGGGCAAAGTCACCCCCAGTTGAGAACCACTGATATATGTTGATTCTTCTGTCAGGCATCCAAAACTTTCATCATATATTCAAACCATTGATGACCATCCTCAAATCTTTAAAGACCATTTATTCTGCAAATATTGGTTGAGTTTTTACAGGCCAGGCATTATGCTAAGAATTGGGAATATAATAGTGGCCAGGATAGCCTTCGTCCCTGTGCTCATGGCACTGACAGTCCAGTAGGGGAGAAACTGATCGAGTAATTCATTACCAGAGAGACAGACATCACAAGATGGAGGTGTACTTATCTACTCCGATTATCCCCATCGTGCAGATGAGGAAACTGAGGCCCAGAGTGAAGAACTTGCCTCTCTTAGGTCACAAAGCGAGCCAGGGATCAAGTGTGGGGGGCGATAAGGACTGGTAGCTAAGAGCCGACACTCTGGAGCCAAGCTGCTTAAGTTCGAATCTCAGCTATGGCATGGACCTGCTGGGTGATCTGAGCAGTTGACAGAATCTGTCAGTGTCTCAGTTTCCCCATCTGTAAGATGGGGTAATAATAGTGCTTACCTCAGTGAGTTAACAGATATAAAGTACCTGGCACATGGTAGTAAGTGCTTGGGGCTACTCTAATTATGTTTGCCTCTGGGCCAGCTGGCTGTTTTTTACCAGCTGGGGAGCGGGAGAGGACACCTCAACAAGAACTCCAAAGGTTGATTCCTGGAGTCAGTCTAAGCAAGAACGCTCACTCCCTCCCAGCTTCCTCCTTTAGCCCCTGGCTCCCCAACCCCCATCAAGGGGAACTTGAGGAAAGCTTGGCTTTCAACAGCAATGGCAGGAAGTGGTTCTGGTTACCACATCCCCTTCCCCACTTCCCCTGCCCCTCCTTCCAATACCACAACAGAGTTTAGCCAAGGCCCTGGGAGAGGAGGCTGGGAGCAGGATACACCCCCAGGTGGGCACTCTCTAACCCTGACCCAGATCATAGCTTGGACTCCAAGCTCCTCACCCAGTTAGAGGCCTCTTCAGGCTGGGGAAGGGGCTGATCCTGAAGCCCTGAGTCACCAGCTAGATGACACAGCCCTACAGACTGCTATTAGTAACTCCAGGCCCCCAAACCAGGGTCAGCCTCACGAGATGAGGAATCTCTCCCCCTATTTAGGATGGGGGAACTCCAAGCCTGTTTCTCCCCAACCTGTCAGAGAGAGGAGGGGTAGTCAGGCCTGAGAGGCCCTGGCAGGATGTGGAGAAGACGCCTGTGTCTAGGATGAAGCAGAAAGGTGTGTATATTGCAAGACATTGCCCTAGGGGAGAATATCACTCAAGTACACACACTCCTACCCACAAACACACCTGCCATCCCTAGCCCCAGGGTGGTGGCAATTCCCAGGCCGACTCTCAGAGGCCCTATTAATAATACTGTCGTGCCTCCCACTTATCTGTCTCGAGCTCCTTCAACAGGAAGCCATAGAGTATAGACTTTGGAATCAGACCTCTTGGATTCAGATTCCAGCTCCTATGCCTTCTGACTGTGTGACCTTAGGCAAATCACTTTGCCTCTTTATGCCTCTATTTCTTCAGCTGTAAAATGGGAAGAGAACAGTCCTCACTCAAAGGATCGTGGGGCATTAAATGAGATTATACAGTGCAAGTTTTTAGCATATCGTAGGTACACAGAAACAGATTTAGCTATGATGATTCTGTTACTCCAGTGCTCTCATCTTTACAAATCAGGCCTCATGATCCCAGTTCACTTTACAAATCCAGATTCATAAGCCCCTTTTACTGGTGAGGAATCTGTGAGGCTTAGGGAGGTACCCAGGTCCACACAGCTAGAAAGGGCAGACTGGAGACTCAATCCAGACCTGACACCAGCACCCTGTTCTCTCTACCGCATTCTGCATGTGCCCCGAGCCACCTTAGTCTGTGATCATTCTCATAGTCAGTGAAGGAGTGGGGGAGTAAGTTTATCCAGCGCTGTCATGTATCTTATATCACATCTGATTTGCACAAAAGACAGATCTTAACATTGTATTTGAATCTGAGCTTTCAGAACTCCTTGGCATTCATGACAGGCAGAGACTGTAAACCATTTTCAAGGTGACTTGCCCAAGGCCCAGAGAAGTGCTTCAGTTTGCTCACTGTCACACAGCTGGTGAGTGACAGAGCTCCTGCCCAGGCCTTCTGACTCGGAATCCCGTGCTAATATCAGGTCACTGGATCTGGCAAGAAGGAAGTCAGTGAGGGAAGCAGCCTGGGGGAATAGCGTGGCCCAGAAGTCAGGTTGGAGGGGGTAAGCCCAAGGACTAACAGGGGTGGGGTATTTGGCTGGGCTTTATAGGAAAAAAATGGGGGAGAAGATAAAAGAGGGAAAATTAGAGATTAAGTTGGCTGGAAGGGGCAGAGAACAATCAAGGAGAGTTTCCTTTAAGGTGAGAGGTTTGTGTGCAAAGAAAGGGATGGGGCTGTGGA
>NW_011888928.1:1582744-1585138 GCF_000151845.1 Pteropus vampyrus
TGGGGTGAGGGGGCGCCCCCTTTAAGGCGCCGGTGAGATTCCTTCCCACCTCAGAAGGTGCCTAACTTAGAAACCACCTCTAAGGCTCTCCCACCTCCAGCCATGGGCTCCATGAAGAGCCTACCAGGCAACGGCTGATGCAGTGCAGGGGCCTGGGTGCTGGAATCCAACAGACCTGGTTTGAACTGTATGGCCTGGGGCAAATGACTTTCCCTCCCTGGACCTCAGTTTCCTCATCCTTATAATGGGAGCAGTCAGCTCTTACATGGTGATGGGAGCCATGCCTTTATTTGGTTACCCGGTAATTTCCTAGGCACCTTCCGAGGCTGGGAAGGAATCTGCTAACAGATACGAGTGGGAGGTGGCACTGGGAGCCCAGCAGCCTTGAGAGTTCTCCCCGCTGTCCCTGGACAATAATTCTGGCCTTGCTCACATCTGACCTCCTTCCCTTGCCTCCAGCTCACTTTACTAGTCTGGCCTCGAGCCTTCCCATCACGGCTGGGAGACTCCAGAAATCTTTTCAATACCTTCCTTTTTTGCTTAAGTTAGCCCAAAACAGTTTTGGCTGCTTGCAACCAAGGGCCCCAATTGACACAAGGACCATTTCTGCTCCTTCTCCTCAGCCTCATAAGGATCTCGCTTTAATCACAAGCACCACCAGCCTCATTTCCCAAAACCTCCTGGATAGCACGCACCTCCTGAAGGCCTCAGGACCCTTCCAGTGCAAAGTGGTCCAAATTCACTCCTCTCCAGCCCTGCTTTTCCCTCTAGGCACCCCCTTCCTGCTTCTATTCATGGCACTCTCTCCTCCCTAGTCTTCTCAATTTCTAAAACATCTGTGTATAATCCTATAGCGCATCCCCTCCCTGCATGTCATCCGAATAGTTGACAACCTGGTTAATCCTTTTAAATCCATCTTCTCTGTATTAGTCAGCTAGGGCTGCCATAACAAAATACCACAGACTGGGAAACTTAAACAACAGAAATTTATTTTCTCACAGTTTTGGAGGCTCGAAGTTCAAGGTCAAGGTGTGGACAGGGATGGTTTCTTCTGACGCCTGTGTCTCTGGCTTGTAGATGGCCATCTTCTCCGTGTGCCTTCACATGGTCTTCCCTCTATGTGTGTCTATGTCCTAATTTCTTCTAAGGACACTAGTCATACTGGATTAGAATCCACTTTAATGAACTTGCTTTAACTTAATTATCACTTTAAAGACCATATCTCTAAATACAGTTACATTCTAAGGTACTGGGCATTAGGGCTTCAACATGTGAATTTTGAGGAATGCGATTCAGCCTATAACACCCTCCAACCCCTGCATTCTCACTGCCACTGCTGGCACTTCAGCCCTACAACGTCCCTCCTGGTAGTACAATAGCTCAGCCCCTCCAGTACTCAGCAGCCACGCTCCAAATACATCTCTTTAGTCAGCAATCCCTGATCATGCTCAGAAAGCTTCCATAGCTCCCTACTGTCTTTAGAATGAAGTCTGAACTCCTTAGCTTGGCATCTGAAGCCCTTCAGAATCTGGCTCCCATCTGCTTTAATAGTCATCATTGCAATTAGGGCCAGGAAAAATGACAATGTTGTCTAGCACCTTGCTCTTCAAAGTGTAATTCATGGACCTACAGCATGGCACCACTTGGGAGCTTGTTAGAAATGTAGACTCTTGGACCAGCCCCAGACCTGGTGAGTCAGAATGTGTATCACCTGCACAGACCCCAGGAGATCCACATGCATCCTGGAGCTTGCAAGTTCACAGACACCAATAGTAACCAGAGAGGGACTCACAGGAGTGAGACCTGTGGTCACCTTGTTGAGTCAGAAACTTGACTTGGTCCCAACCGAACCATACAATTCACAAGAGTCTGGGATACACAACAGATGACAATTCTGAACAAATGAACTTCACTTCCCAAGGCTATTAAGAATGCCTAACACACAAGTATAAAATAAGTGAAAAGGTTGCCAGAGATGGCTCCCTGATGGGAAAGGCAAGGTTCTCATCTTTCATTTCCACTCACCAAACAGATATTGAGGCCCTGCTGAGTGCCAGGCTAGGTGCTGGGCATATGGAATGAAAGGAGGCCTGAGCTTTGTTCTGTAGGAGCTCACAAACCAGGAAGGGAGGCAGACCACAGGATATGCATTCAATAACCAGTGTCCATGCCAAGGGCACCCACCCACCCGCTCTATTCCTCCATTCCTCCAACCTCAGTTCTTGAACTACACCATGCTCTGGCCTCTGGACCTTTGCACTGTCTATTTTCCCTGCCTCAACCCTTCCCAAGCCTCCCCTCTCTGCCCACCCTGTGTGTCTGGCTAAATCTTATTCATCTTTTAGATTTCAGCTGAGATGTCATTTTTTCCAGGAAAATGCTGCTGACCCCCCC
>NW_011888928.1:1586758-1708839 GCF_000151845.1 Pteropus vampyrus
ATTCTTAGTTTTTTGAGGAACCTCCATACTGTTTTCCATAGTGGCTGTACCAATTTGCAGTCCCACCAGTAGTGTATGAGGGTTCCTATTTCTCCACATCCTCTCCAACATTTATCATTACTAGTGCACAACAGGCCCCCAGCTTTTAAAGCTCCAGAACCCTTTTAGGAAATTAGATGTCAAGGGAACCCCAGTTTACAAGACAGATAAAGAGGAGTGCTGTTCAGCTCCCCATCTCCACTGATACTGTCCCTGTGAGGAACCCTGAGCCACCTCTTTTCACTTTTGAGATAACTAAGGCCTGGAGGAGGCCAAGGACACACAGCAGGTCAGGCCAACGCCTGGATGGGAACTCGGGTGTCCTGAGTTGGACCAGCACTCTTCTCTCTAAACAGCACCATCTCACCTGTCCTCTCTGTCCTGACCCCTCGAGTTTGAACTAGAAGACTCTACCCACCACCTCCATTCACACCATTCATTCATTCATTCATTCATTCAGCAAACCTTTACTAGGCTCTTTCTAAGTGTCAGGCACTGAGCTGGGCCCATGACCTCAGAGAGTGGCAAACTAATGTGTAAGACAAACACATTCACAGACATGTACAATCCACAGCAGAGACCCTTCATCATTTTATTCTTGGGGTAGACACTCAAAATATATGAGGCGCACTGAGGAAAGAGGGACATGAGGATGGTGGGTTGACACGGCCGGAGGGCCATATTAGACTTCAGAGCCCCTCCCTCTTTTCCCTCTTTCTCTCCCTCTTCCCATCACTCAGCACCTCCTCAGTGACAATTGGCTGAGGACAAGAGATCTCAGCCCCATGCTCTGCCTGAGGTGCCAGCTTTATGCACTTGTTGGTCTAGACCCTGGCCATGAAGCCTGTGTGCTTGTATCAATTTGTTAATTAAAATTAGATAAAATTTAAAATTCAGTTCCCCAGGCTCACCAGCCACATTTCAAGTTCTTAAAAGCCAAATGTGGCTAGTGACAGCCATACTGAACAGCACAGGTTACAGAACATTGGTGTCATCACAGGAAGTTCTTGTGACCCATACTGCTAGTCCATAGCAGTGACTCCCAGATTAAAAATATTTGGGAACTGACATAAGATTGCCAAGTCTTCATTTTGCCAGAAAAATTTTAAAGCAGCAATAATGATTTTTTAAAAAGAAGAGCATGAACACTAAAAGAAATATGAAAGTTTTTATTGGATCCTGGGTTTTAAAAACTCACATTAAGGGCTATTCATGGGACAATTGGAGAAATTTGAATAGATTGAGTATTGAATAATTATACTGTGGTGATGGAAGAGATTGCTCGTTCTTTGGAGATTACGGGTGGAGGATTTAGGGGTGAAATATAAGGATGTCTGCAGCTAATTCCCTTGTGGCTCAGGGGGGGAAAGTATTACATAAATAAATATAGATATATAGATGTCTATATATGGAGGAAGCAAATGTGTCAATGTTAACAGCTAGTGAATCTAAGTGAATTTTATAGGAGTGCTCATTGTATTATTCTTGCATTGTAAAAAATCTTCTGAAAACAAACATGTTGGTGCAACTCGATGGTGAGAATAAAGAGATAAATTCTGTTTTCATACGGTTGATCTGTATTCCAATAAGTTTTTCTTTCTCTTTAAACAGGTTCCACTCCAATTTGTGAAGATATTGGTAAGACAGATGTTATGCTGTAATAGAAGAATTCCCATCCCTGAGCTTGAAGCGAGAGTTGATGTAAGCAATTTCTGAAAGTTTGAGAGCTTTTTAAAATAAAAGTCGAGAGGAAAACAAGATGTCAAGAGAGCGGTTACTCCGTTGCTGAACAGAACATGAGACATCTTGTATAGGCCGTGCTGGTGCTCCCGTTCTTGATGTGGGATGTTGGTTACATGGTGTTGTGGTGGGTCGAATTGTACCCCCGCCAAAAAAAAAAAAAAAAAGATATATCCACCCAGAATCTATGAATGTGACTTTATTTGGAAAAAGGGTCTTTGCAGCTGTAATTAAGAATGTTGAGATGAGATCATTCTGGATTAGGGCAGGCCTTAAATCCAAAGACTGGTGTCCTTTTAAGAGAAGGTAGACGGAGATCTGAGACCCAGAGGCGCAAAGAGAAGGCTGTGTGGAGATGGAGGCAGAGATATTGGAGTGATGCTGCCACAAGCCAAGGAATTCTGGAACCACCAATAGCTAGAAGAGTCAAGGAAGGATTCTCCCCTAGAGCTTTAAGGGTTGCATGACACCTTAATCTTAGACTTCTGGTGTCCAAAACAAAGAGAATAAATTTCTGTTGTTTTAGGCCACCAGATTTGTGGAAATGTTACAGCAGCACTAGGACATTTACGCGGGGTATTTACTTAGTGGAAATTCATCAAGCTGTACACTTATGATTTGTGCATGGCTACCTATGTATATTATACTCCTTAAAAATGTACTTTAAAATAAATAAACCAGAATGGCTATCGACTATCGGCATTCATTTATTTAAAAAAAAAATTTTTTTAAAGGTTTGGTAAGGACATAAGGTCAAAATCAAAGATAGGCTCTTAAAATGAAATTTCACTTTATGGTACCCTTCATTTTGCTAAGAATCCGCGAACATCCCATCAAAGATAAGCACCAGCTGCAAATCGGCTGCATCAGAATCACCTGGGGAGTTTTAAAAAATACAGAATCCCAGACAGACAGGTCACCAGGACAAGATAAGGAGTCCAGAAATAGACCCGAATACAAGTGGGAACTTAGTATCTGCTAAAAGTGGCATTTCAAATTAGTGGAGGAAGACAGATTATTCGATACGCTGTTGGTTCAACTGACTAGCCACTCGGAAAAAAATAAAGCTGTCTCTCTATTTCATCCACTCACCAAAATAAATTCCAGATGGATGAAAATGTTCATTAAAAAAAAACCACACACACACACACACACACACACACACACACACACACACAGGGCTACAAGAGAATGTAAGCATTTTCCTTTTATAATCTCGAAGTAGGACTTGCCTTTAACAAACATTCACTGAATACTTATTCTCTAACTTTGTGTTCGGCGCTAGAGATGGGGACAAGCAGGCGTCCTTCCCCTCCAGGAACTCAAACCAGTGAGGGTGGTCTACAACAGCGGTTCCCAGGTTTTAAGATTTCACTAACCATTAAGAATCACTTTTAAATTCTTTGCCTTTTAATAATCTTACATTGGGGCAAGTATGTCTATGTGTACAATACAAAATTGCAAAGCTGTTATAGAAAAAGTTTAGTACACTTTACTACATAAAAACAAATTACCAAAGAACCAAACCAAACCAAACAAAAACAAGTGGCCTCGATGGGAGGGAGAGATAAAGATAGATTGCTTAAGGAGTGTGAGATTTCCTTTTGGGGTGATAAAAATGTTTTGGAACTAGATAGAGGTGGTGGTTGCACAACATTATGAATGTACTAAAAATACTACTGAATTATACACTTTAAAATGATGAATTTTATGTTATGTGAATTTCACTTCAATTTTAAAAAGTAGGAATACAAAATTTAAAGTCAATTAAAACAAAAACCCAAATGCCTTACTGGGAAAAATTTGCAACACAAGAGGGAGACAAGAATTCATTTCCCTAATATATAAAGAGTTCTGACAAATCAACAAGACAACGATAAACGATCCGGTGTTGGTGAGGGCATGGAGCAAGAGACAACCTCGTATATCATTGGTGAGAACGTAAATTGCTATGAGGTTTTGGGACTATAATTTGGAAATAATTTGAATGTACATAGTTTTTGACCCAGCAATTTCACTGCTGAGATTTTCTTCTTACAAATATTGTTACACAAGTACTCTTGCAACCCGAGCAAACATATAGGTTCAAAGGTATTTTTTGCATTTTATAATAGTAAACAAACAACCTGTGTGCCCATCAGTAGGGAACTGGTTAAATATGGTACATCTTCTGGGTAGTGGATCCTACCCAATCATTAAAAAGATATATCTATATGTGCTTATGGAAAACTGTCTGAGGTGAGGCAAGAACTATTAATGGTGTGTTTGGGGGATGAGGGAACACTTAGTATTATATATCCAGTGTGTGCAGATTCTTTAAACATTTCTAGGGGTACACAAGGAGCCACTAACAGTGGTTACCTCTAGAAAGTCACACTGAGATTAGGGGACAAAGAGAGATTTTTATCGTAACTTCATACCTTTTTGTACTTCTTGAATATTTTTTAACCATGAATATATATTACTTTTTTCTATATTATTTTTAAGGTTAATTTTTAAATTATGAAAATTATGCTTAGGCATAGGAAATGTGTAGATAATGAAACAAACTCAAGTTCCCATCACCTAGATTAAATAATCTAATACAACAGACACAATATGAAGACCCCTGTGTACCCTTCTATGACCTCACTCCCTTCCCCGTTCCCTAGACATCATTCCAAATTTGGTGTTATCAGACATGCATGTTTTTATTCCATGTATTTTTTAAAATCTTCTATAATTTCTATATCTATCAACAAACAACATGTTGTTTTGCATATTTTATCTTTTACATAAATAGGGTTCATCTATACAGTATAGTTCTTAGACCCAGGCAAGTCAGGTCTTGGCCCCTAAGCTTTAGAGAGGTCTCTTTCTGGCCCTTCTCTGTCTGTGCCCCTCCTCATGGGGCAAGGAATCTGAGGGGACATGCACACCTGGAGCCTGGAGCCTCAGGGCACCCAGGACCCCAGAACTCTTGGCCCAAACAGCCTCCAGCGCTACGCAGCATCTATGCAGTACTTTCCAGAATCCATATTTCTAAGGGTGAGCCTTCTACCTAAGTGTATTGTTGCCTTGGACTTCCCTCTCCCCTCCCCCATACACACACATTAAATTCTACGTATTTGGCAACTTGCTTTTCCACTCAACATTACTTTTAGCATTATCTATATTAATATTTATAGCTCCAGTTTACTGATTTTCACTCCCATATAGCATGTCTTCAAAGTTTTAAAAATTTCAGATCCCTGGGCCCTCACCCAGGAGATTCTGATGTGGGAGGAGGGGCCAGAGGGGCTGAAACATCTGCGTATTTTTGAAGCTCTGCATGATGCATCTCGGCAGCCGTGTTTGAGAACCATGGGGAGACAAATTCCTGGGGAGACTTTGCACAGACCAGTGTTGTCACTTTCTGCTGTCCTTCCTTGTGTCCCCCTGGTCTGCTTGGATGGGCCTCTGCACAGGCCACCAAGCCAGTGGCCTGGTTCAGGACTGGGAGAGCTGGCAGAGGCAGCGGGCACCCCCTTCTGGAGACAAACGTATTCTGAGCATTCTGGTCCCTCCATCAGTCCCCTGCCACCCTCCCGCAGTTTCTCCCTCCTCTCCACAGTCTTTTGCAGCTCATTTAAGGTCTACTCCACTTGGATGCAAATAATTGCCATCTCTTCCTCTTTCAAAAAACGTTCTCACATAACATAGACTTTCTAACAGCTCCCTTTCATGGAGCCTTTATTAATGATGGAGGAGTGTGTGGTTGAGATTCCGCCGGGCTCAAATCCTGGTCCATCCTCTGATCACTGTGTGACCTCAGGCAAGTCACCGATGTCTGAATAACCCAGTTCCTCATGGATAAAATGGGACAGTAATGTCACCTATGTCATAAGACTGCTTTGAGGATTAGAGTTTAAAGGGGTGCCTGGCATGCAACCCAACTAGTTACTGTTAGATGCCAGACCCAGTGCTAATGATTTCTCACAGTGCTGAAAAGCTTACTTGTGCAGGTGCTGTTCTGTGCTCTTTCTGTTGATTATATCATTTATTCATCACAATTCCATGAGGTGAGTGTGCTTACATTCACCTTTATTTTACAGAGGAGGAAACTGAGGCACAGAGATCAAGCAATTTGCCCAAAGGCTCACATTGGTCACAGAATGTGATTCGAACCCAGGCAATTGTACTCCAGAGCCCATACTTTTAATTACTACCTCCTCACGGCTATCTTTTAGGGCATGTCCTCATACCCACTACACAGCTGAAGACACAAAGGCTCAAAGAGGTGAAGTAACTTGCCTCAGATCACACAACTAATTAATATTAGAGCCCTGGCTTGGACTTGTCCCAGTTCTGTCTCCTTGCATTATCTCCTGTAATTCCATGACAACCCAGCAGGTGTAGTGGCCCTGGATGACAAGTCAGGACACTGAACTGAGATGGTTGAGTGACTTGCTCAAGGTCACAAAGCCAGTTAGTAGAAACCTTTTTCTGCTGGGGGCGGGGCCCAAGGACATTCTGTTCAGGGCCCAGCACCTCTGCAGCGCCCTGCTGCAGCCCCTGGCCATCTCTTGTCTTTATGATCACGGCTCCTGTTCCCAAGCATCCGAGTTTAGCATCACTTGCTTCTGGACCAGCCTCAGCACAGCTGTCAACGTCGTGCTCTCAAGCTGTCACTCAGCTGAAGCCAAGCCTCAGCATTGGCTCTTGGAGCTTCTTGTATGGCATGGGGCTCTGATTCCATGCCCCTGCCCTCCTGGAGGCAGCTACACTATGGAAGGGGCAGGAGGTTGAAGCCAGACAGTCCAGGGTTCAAATCCAGCTGGATAAGTGTCCTCACCTCCTTTAAGTCCCATTCCATCACTAACATGGAGATAATAATGATCTGTGTTTTGCAGGCTCCTGTGAGGATAAAATGCAACAAAGTATGTACACAGACTCTGGTACACAGTAGGTGCTGAGTAAATGTTAGATCCCTTTGCTAGTTCTTTGCTCCAGACCCTCATTTCCTACTGTGCATGCTCCCTCCTCACAGGCCCAGAAGTCCCCACCTTCCCTTCCAAGGTGGTCCCTTGAGTTTTACGAGAAGTCTCTGAGCCAGGGTTGGGGTGGTGTAGAACACACACCCTCTGTGATGTCTGGGGCAGAGGGAAAGGCATACACGCCCTAGGCTCATAGGCAGAATAACAGCACCATATATAACTTAGTCTTTGTTCAATGGCCCAACAGAGATTGACTGAGCACCTACTATGTGCCAGTAATCGTGCTTGGTAATATGGCTACAGTGCTGAACAACTAAAACAAGATTCCTATTTCCTATATAGCACGTCCTTGAATAACGTCATTTCATTCAACATCATTTCGTTGTTACATTGATGAAATGTCATAGAAACTTTACTCTTGTTTATCTCAATTAGCCTATGGTAAATTGGTTTCATTCATTATATCTCATTTCTTGGGTAGGGGGGTGGCTTCAGCAGCTACAGTGTCTCCTCTGTGGTTGCAGCTCGTGCTAGTAAGGCCCATCATGGCTCCAGCTTCTCTCTGGGTCTCAGTAATGCCATCTCCTCCTTTTACAGTTCCAGCCCCAGGGAAGGTCGTGGCTTCTTAAATTACTAATCTTAGGTTTGTCTCAACTTCCCCTGGTCGCTCTTTCTGCCCACCAAACAACTTTGTAACTAATTATTCATATTATAGATTTCCTTATTATAGAATCATCTGACATGGGTCTTGTTTTTCTGGCTAGATCCCTGATATTGTGTCTCTGCCTCCTTGTCTATAAAACGAGGGTTCATTCATTCATTCATTCATTCATTCAACAAATAGGTATCTAGTAGCTCCCTTGTGACCGTAAAATTTACTAAGTGTTGGAAAAATCATAGAGAACAAGAAAGATGAAAAGACATGAAAATCCAGGTGCTGCCTACTCCTTATGCCTCTGTAATGATCAAATGAAATGTTTGCATAAATGTCATCTGCTGCCTAGGTGTCAGGAATCACCATCACAAGCAAACATTATCTGGACAACAGACTATTTTCTAAATCCAACTATTCTGGTCCTAGGGCCTTTCCCCACCACCCCTTACCTTTTCCAATACTGAAGAAGAAAGATTTAAGACAAATAAAAAGAAGCCTTAATTCACACCATGGGGAGTCAACTTAAGGGGCTCATTATCCCAAGTGGTGGTACAGTTTTAAGCTATAAATAGGTTTTTAAGAACAGGTTTAGCTAGCTCACAAATGGCAGTGGCGTGGAGAGAGAAGGTAGAGATGAGTCTGAGAGCACCCACCTGCTGACCGCCTATTCTCGACTCTGCTGCCCACCTGGGGCATATAGTACAGTGGAAGGAGCACTGGACAGAGAGTCAGAAAACCAGGGTTTGAATCCCAGCTCTGCCAATCACCAAGTGCATAACGTTGGACAAGTCATTTCATTTCTCTTGAGCCTCTGTTTCCTCATCTGTAACATGGAAATCTTGAGAGTACCTATGATCTCTGGTTGTTGTGACAATTACAGTTTAGAAATGCATATGAAGAACCTAATGCAGCATGTGGCACTTGGTAATTGCTCAACAAATATTCATTAGTATGATTATTATCTGTTGCAGGCGATTTGGCCTGGAATCGCAATCCTCTCTACTAGCCTAGGAAACTTGGTGTGAGTTGGGCAGAGGGTGGCAATCACTTTTCTCTCTGAGCTTCATTTTTTCATCTGTTAAATGGGAAAATAATAACCACCTGCCTGACTCAGGAAAGATAAAGTATCATCTAAGAACCAGGTATTATGAACAATGGTACCATAATCTAAAAGTTGAGTCTGGAGCCAGATTGCTGAGTTTTCAATCCCAGCTCCACTCCTTACTTAGATAAGATTCCTTTACTGTTCTGTGCCTGTTTCTTCATATGTAAAATGGAGATAATGGCAACTACCTTGTAGGGTGTTTGCAGTAAATAAATTAATGTAGGTAAAGTGCTTAGAACAGTGACTGGACCAGAGTTTTTTAAGTGTTAAAATTACTAAGCATATTTCACATGGTACCAAAATTGCTTGGCGCTTTGGAATCAAACACATCTGCAGTTCATATCTCAGCTCTACCCTCTTGCTGTGTGACCTTGGACAAGTCACTTCCCCTCTCTGAATCTTTGCTTCCTCCTCTCTACCATGGAAGGTGATAACAACCCCTGCTTCCTTAAGATAGATACCATGATGCAGTAAAACACATGTGCCTTGCCTGGCATGTGGTAAATGCTCATTGATGGTGCTTTCTCACTTCTTGCCTTGGCTCCTCTGCTCAGCATTTTTGGCAAAGGTATACTTTAATGTCCTTCTGACCTAGAGTACCTTCACTGCCTCTAGAAGTCTCCCCATCAAAGCTGAGGCCAGAACTACAAACTGTGGTTCTGATGCGAAGAACCCTGGATTAGTGGTCAGAAAACCAGAGTTGGCTTGTCTTTGTAATGGAAAGATTCTGATATGTTTTTTTTCTGGGGAGCCATGACCTTGGGCTCCTCTCTGGGCCTTGGGTTTCTCTTCTGTTTCACAATGAGGTTGTTACCTCCTATATGATAACACTCTGCAAATTTGAGATTTGGAGGCAAAGGCCAAGGTTAGGGTTGAGCCTTAGTTGGTCTGGGGATGGGAATGGGTACTGTGGGACTAATACTGAGTACTGCGACATGCTTGATGCAGGATGCATCCTACTGGCATTGGGGGGTGGAGGGGGGCTCTATAGGGATGAGAAATCAGGTCCACTTTAGAAAACTACCAGTCAAGTGAGAAACCATTGTTGACCCAGCTCTCCTGGGCTGCTCTGGGGGCCCGGTCCTGCTGGACTGGGGGAGAGGGGGCTAGCCCATCCAGAGACTTCATGCTCTATTCTCCCTACCAAAACCTGCTCTTAGAAAGCACCAGGGAAACCTCCTCATACTCATGTGCATACAAATTATAACAGCTTAAAGCACCTTTGTCTTTTTAGACGGATTTTCCTTAAGGAATTTTTTTTTGAGATCCTCTCTCTGCCAAGTTTGTATTTTTCGATTAAGGAAAATAACTTGTGCAACACAACGACTTAAGGATAAACCAGGGCACCAGGCTCCCTTGCAAAATGCTAGAAAGGCTTAAACAGACGGTGGGGCTAAAGGTGGCATTTTGGGTATCAGGAGGAGGGGCCTTTCTGAAGGGCTACAGACCTTTTAATACATCTACACCATCTACATTGACCAGAAGAGGGCGGTGGAGGATGTCTTGACCTACGGCTCTATCAATGTAACAAATATAAGTAGGCCTGCCCTTAGCTGTGGGGGATACATTCCAAGACCCACAAGTGGATGCCTGAAACAGTACCGAACCCTATACATATTATGTTTTTCCTATACATATATACCTATAATAAAGGTAATTTAGTTTATAAGTTAGGCACCATAAGAGATTAACAATAATAAATAGTAACAATTATAACAATACACTGTAATGAGGTATGAGCACTGGTCTCTGATAACTGAAAAATAAAAGGGCTATTAAATGACTAAAGGTGGGTATCATATACACAGGGAGGCTATTTAGGACAAAGGGAATGATCCATATCCTGGGTGGGAAAGAGCTGAGTGGCAAGGAGCTGGACAGCATGAGTCCACCATGCTACTCAGAACAGCCCGCAATTTAAAACTTATGAATTGTTTATTTCTGAAATTTTCCATTTAATATTTTCAAACCACAGTTAACCTTGGGTAACTGAAACTGAGGAAAGCCAAAAATTGCAGGTCAGAGGCACTACTGTACGTATATAAAGCTCACTAAGGGCTGGGCCTCCTCTCCATTTCCCCAATTCCAGACATCCAGACTTGACTCCCAAGTCCCTCTACTTGACGTGACCTTGGACCAGCAACCTCCCATCTCCAGGCCTCAGTTTCCTCACCGGTACAAAGATTATATATTCCCCACCTCTCAAGCGACATTAAGCCTAATCAGAACCGATTCCATTAGGTTCAGTGAGAATATTAAGTAACCGGTTAAGAGCCAGGAGGAATGACCGATAACATTTCTCTACCTCCTTGTCAAATCGCCTACAGGCCACAAGCTTTTCCGAGCTGTTCCGGGAAGGGCGTGGCCAGGCCACTGAGAGCCACGCCCCAAACAGCGGGGCAGCCTTCGCCACGCCCAACCCTGCGGCCCAGTGTAGGCACCCAGCACTGACGTGCCAAAAACCCCCTATGTAACCTTCCGCCAAGAAAGAAAGTAGTCCCGAACCCGTAGCGGACTCCGTCACCCACACTAGAAGACATATAAAATCTTAGACTCTCTTTAGACTCGATTCTGGTTTTGAGGCTTCAGGTCACCTTCTGGCATCCTGAAAACCTGTCTTTCTCTAGGTCGGCGTAGGAAGTAGTTCCGGCCCACGCTAGGCCGGTGGGTCCCTCCGCAGCGTGGTAAAGAAGATGGCGACTTCGTCGATGCCGGAGTCGGAGAAGAACGCGGCTACAAAAGTGTCAGGTGAGTGTCAGGTAGATTCAGGTCGGCCCACTGCACCGTACCGTGAAGTGGGTCCACACTGCGGGGATACTCGGCGGCAAGGTCCCAGCCGGCGGGGCTGTCCAAACAGGGCCCCGGGGTCCCAGGCCCTTTAGTCGCTCTCGCACTTGCCTGAGCGGAAACCCAGCGCTGCCACAAGATGGCGTCGGGCCTGGAGCGCAGGCAGCGCCGGGGACAGCCCCGAGTCGCCAGGCCCCGGGACCGTAGCTGTCAGCCCCCTCCGCATGGGAACTAGGGGAAGGGGGAGCAAGCTGCTGACCAAGGGGGGCCCGTGGGCTGTACCACCGTCCCTGCACCCGGGGGAACTCGGGGGTCCGAAGGGCTGAACCACTGAGCCCGGACGGGGCCCTTAGAGCGAACCACGCTACGGGAATCGTAGAGCGGAGAAGAGAAGGGTCATACCGGCCTTTGACCACCCTCCCGGGGATAGGGAAGGTCCCTAGACTGGGAGGCAAGGCTTCTCGGTCATATTTGCCCGGAGCTCCCTTCTGTACACACGAGAAAGCCTCGCCCTGTCGGAGACTCAGTCTTTGTGCCTGCGAAATGGGCACACGAGTGC
The DNA here is from genome assembly GCF_000151845.1 of Pteropus vampyrus. NCBI lineage: Eukaryota > Metazoa > Chordata > Mammalia > Chiroptera > Pteropodidae > Pteropus > Pteropus vampyrus. The sequence continues at coordinate 1,598,599 of NW_011888928.1, forward strand.
AGCTGGGTGGGTCATGGTTGCCGGCGCCGGTAAGGTGGCTCACCTGTACCAGTCCTCGTTACCTCTTCTCTCAGAGTGAAGGCCCCAGACCCCGCGCCCCGCTGTCGGGCGGCCCCCGGAGTCGATGGAGGAGAACGAGGTGGAGAGTAGTAGCGACGCGGCCCCTGGGCCTGACCAGCCGGAGGAGCCCTCTGAGAGCGGCTTGGGTATGGGCACCTCGGAAGCCGTGTCCGCCGACAGCAGCGACGCCGTGGCCGCCCCAGGGCCAACAGAGGCCGATGACTCCGGCGTGGGGCAAAGCTCGGATCGCGGCAGCAGCTCTCTGGTATGGGCCGTGCAGGCCGGCGTGGGTGGAGGCAGGGACCACGGGCAGCAATGCCTGGCAGCCAAGGGGAGGCAGCCAGCAAGGCTGGCTTATAACTAATGTTCGTTTTTGGTTTACTGTGTGTCAGGCACCACGCCGAGCCCCTAACATGGAGTTTCTTGTTTAAGCCTCGTACCTTGTAAGGCACATACGACTCAGAAAAGGAAACCGAGGCACTGAACACTGACAGAGCCAAGATTCAAATCTAGGCTACATACGGTCTTATCACTGCTCTTATTCACTGCCTTCACTCTTTGAGATAGATGTAGGTGTCCTGGTTCGAGTTTTGGCTCTGCTTCTGATTCACCAAGTACCTCTTTGAGCCTTTGTCTTACCATCTGTAAAATGGAGCGAAAACACCTGCTTCTGAGGGTGCTCTACTGTGAGCTTCACCAGACGTTTTCTTGGAAACACCTCCTAAAACCATTTCCTCCTGTCTCTGCCACTTCCCTATCTCCCTGGTGGTCTTGAACAAGCTACCCAACTTCCAGCTCTCCGTTTCCCCACCTGAAAATTGGGAGTGATGATTATACCTGCCTCCAATAGGGTTTGTGTGAGGATTAAATGAATTGATATGTGCAAAGCAATTAAAACAGTGCTCAACACATAGTAAACACTCCGTATTAGCCATTACCATTGTTATCATCTGCAAGATAGTGATCATTTTGAAGACATCACATTATTATTATCAAGACATCACTTTGGGGTCCAGGAGTTTCATTAATTCAGCAGAGGTGGGCCTACCATGTGCCCAGCTTGAGTTGGACCTTGGTGATACAGCAGGGGACAAGGCACATGTGGTCCCAGACCTTATGGAGGGTACAGTCAGACCTGGGAGATGTAACTTTGCAGAGTTAATGGTGCCATGATGGGGGGACACAGGCAACTGCAGCACAGAGGATGGAGAGGTTCTAACTTAGCCTTTGGAGTTAGGGTCAGCTTTCTAGAAGGGGTACCAGCTAAATGGCAGTGAGAGAGCTGAGTAGGAGTTAGCCATGGTGCAGTGCTGGGAAGCATTTCAGAGAGAGGGAACAGCTTATTCAAAAGCCCAATGAAAATAGCTCCTCTTGGCTGTTATGTGGGAGATGCTGGGCCCTTTACTTGACCAGAGCCAAGGACTTTGAAACTTGTTCTTGGAGGGCTCTGCAACTAGAGATCTTCTTGCACTGGTCCTCAATAAGGCTGAGGGTGTAGGCGATGCCACTCACCATGTCCTTGAGCCGAGGAGCGCTGTCTAGTGGGTGGCAGCACCCCCTGCCCCATCCCCAACTCCTAAACTCCCTCTCTCCCTGTTTCTTGTCCCCCCAGGAGGAGGTATCTGAGAGCAGCTCAAGTACAGACCCCCTGCCCCATGGCTACCTCCCCGATTCATCTTCTGTATCCCATGGGCCAGTGGCAGGGGTGACGGAGGGCCCCCCAGCCCTCGTGCACTCCAGCGCACTCCCAGACCCCAACATGCTGGTATCCGACTGCACAGCTTCTTCCTCGGACCTGGGTTCAGCCATCGACAAGATCATTGAGTCCACCATTGGGCCCGACCTCATCCAGAGTGAGTCGGGCAGAGGGTGGCAAGAGTTGCCCACTGGGGTTTCCCTGTGGAGCCCAGCAGCGCAAACTCAGGCAAAAAGCCCTACTACTCTGAATGTGTAACGTGGGAACAATAACCTCTGTCACATAGTGGTGAATGGTGTAAAGATACAGCACAGAAAAATTCTTAGCATAGTGCTTGGTAGGGGATAAGTGCTCAGTACAGAAATGGTAACACCTAACTTTGTACTGGGGGTCTGTTCTAAACACTTTACATTTAGTAGCTTTTTAATCCTTCTAGGAACCCCAAAAAGTAGGTACTGTTATCCTCACAGTGTAGAGAAATTCGAGGCACCAAGGATGTAAAATAATTTACCCACTGTCACCAGCAAGTGTTGGGCCATGATTTACCACACTGTACTGTCTATTGATGATACACGTAAAGGCCATAGCAGGTGGAAAAGCCATGGGATGGTCTGGAAAGCCAACCCTAAGAAAGTGGTGCAGGAGCTGGGCCTTAACCTTGGGCAAGTTTGGAGAGGAAGGAGGGTGACTCTCCAGGTTTAGTGGTCAAAGGCAGGGCAACTGGGTAGCCATGGCATCTGTATAACTGTGGGCTGGCTCCTGGACGGGCATGGCACACAAACCAGACCCCCAATATCCCTGCTTTGGGTGGGTAATGGTGGGGGGGCCAAATGAAGCTCAGAGGGGTTCGCAGCTGGTTTACAGTCACATGGGTGAGCCAGAATGAGTGTGGGCAGTGACAGTTTATTAGCTGGGAATTCCCTCCCCACGTGTCTGCCCAGGCTGCATCACTGTGACCAGTGCTGAGGATGGTGGGCCTGAGACTACACGGTACCTGATCCTGCAGGGACCAGACGATGGTAAGATCCTAGGCGTCAGACCTAGGGAGCCCTGCAGTAGGTGGAGGAATAGGAGAGGCTCTGCCACAAAGTCACTGTGATCTTGACAGGTTATCCACTACTCTGGGCCGCGGTTTCCCCACTGTTACTCTGGTAGGGAGTTGGGTTCCAGGATCCCTGGGCCTGCCTCAGAAGGACAGCTGTAGCTCATGCCCAACCTCCTCTTCTACTCTTCTTCCCTCTGATTCCCTCATCCACCCCCAGGTGCCCCCATGGCATCACCAATGTCCAGTTCCACCCTGGCCCACAGTCTGGCAGCCATCGAGGCCCTGGCTGATGGCCCCACATCCACATCCACGTGCCTGGAGCCTCCTGAGGAAGCCCAGGGTGGGCCCAGCTCCCCAGCACAGCCTCCCCCAGCTTCTGGCACTGAAGAGCCCGACCTACAGAGCCTGGAGGCCATGATGGAGGTGGTGGTAGTGCAGCAATTCAAGTGCAAGATGTGTCAGTACCGGAGCAGCACGAAGGCCACACTATTGCGCCACATGCGGGAGAGACACTTCCGCCCAGGTGCATTGATAGCTGCCTGCCTGGCTGAGACTGCATAGGTCAGGGTGGGGTGCCAAGAGCCAGACATAGAAGCTTGTTTTACTGCCCCCTCAGCAGCAGCAGCAACTAGTAAGAAGGGACGTCCACGGAAGTGGGGCACCTCCACCAAGACCCAGGAGGAAGAGGCACCAGAGGAGGAAGACGATGATGACATTGTGGACGCTGGTGCTATTGACGACCTGGAGGGTAGGCCACCATGGCTGCCAGGCCTGCTACCTCTACCCCCATCTATAAATACTGAGCTCCTTCTGGCCCACATGGAGAGCCAGGAAAAAGGAATTTGTACAGGTGCAGCCACAGGTGTCTTCAGTGTATAACAGAGGAGTTGGAGCCCTGGGACCAGGACCTCTGTGCAGTTGTGCAGGTTGTGCACTGACAAAGAGCACTTCTAAGAGGGCCGCATTCACATTTGTCCAACAGAAATAGAATGCAAGCCACATATGTACTTTTTCTTTGTAGCCATGTTTTGTTTTTTTTAAAATGAAAAGGTAAAATTAAGTTTAATTATATATTTTACTCTATATCTAGAATATTATGTAGTATGCAGTCATAAAAATTATTAGTTATTTTACTTTTTTTCATACTAATTTTACTTTTTTTCATACTAATTGAAATTGGGTGTGTATCTTACACCTAATTATGTCTCAGTTTAGGCTAGGCATATTTCAAGGGCTCAACATCTAGTTACTGGCTCTTGCATTGTCATAGATTCTGGCCAGTCATACAAAGATTGTAGACTCAAATGTCTATTTCTTTTTCTTAGTGGCTGTAAAGTGTGTTGAGGAAAGGGTAGCTTTTTCTAGTTCACATAAAGGTGTTGTATAAGGCAAGGTGTCAGGAAAGGTGCAGAGAAAGGACTTCAGGGGCCTGGAAAGGGATGCACACCGTCAGCCAAGGAGCATCAGGAGGGCTGCCTGGAGGGCTTGGAGGGGTGAGCAGGGATCAAGAAGTAGTCCTATGAGTGGGGCAAGGGATCGGGACTGAAAGGGTGGATCCAGTACTGATGGCCACCTTTTCTTACTGTCCCCACAGAAGACAGTGACTACAATCCAGCTGAAGATGAGCCCCGGGGCCGGCAGCTACGACCTCAGCGCCCCACTCCCAGTACCCTGAGACCCCGTAGGAGACCTGGCCGGCCCCGGAAGCTCCCCTGCCTGGAGACAGACCTCCCGGATGGTGAGACTTGGTCTTGGGAGGGCCTCTGCGGGTGGGGCCAAGGGGTGGGCTCCTTCCCTGCTTGCTTTGGTGGAACCCTGGGGACTGAGGGCAGTGCAGAGCAGCATATCTCAAGCTGGGGTGACCTGCAGGTCTCTTTGATAAAGGGGAAATCTCTCCCAAACCAGGCTTGAGGAAAAACCTTGAATTAAGAAATCATATATCAGCCTTATGGAAAGGCTTTTCAGTGGTAAGTTGTTACAGCCCAGAAGAAGGTTGAGTCTGTATAGCTGAACTAGTAAGATAAGTTTTAAGTATTATTACCGAAAAGACAACAAGGCTGAGGCCTGAGACTATATCCAAAGAGCATTGGCTTGGAGCAGTACAGGCTGGGGAAAGGAATGACCTATCGTGAGCAAGCATGCCAGCTCTGCCACCTACTAGCTATGTAACCTGGAGCATGTTACTTTGCCTCTTGAATCTCCTGTTCCCTTTTTGTGAATGCAGGTGATAGTATCTGCCTTTAGGATTGCTTTAAAGTGTAAGTGTACACCAGAAAGCACATGGTAGCTTTGTATATGCAATTGAGAGTTGTTACATTTTTTGTCTCCTTTTTAAAATAACTTTTTACTGAGTTATATGTGTGGAAAAGCACACTTCCAGGCACAACTCATTGAATCTTCACAAGGTGAACACTCTATAAACTAGCACCCCAATCAAGAGAACATTATATTGAAAGACTATTGATGTGTTTACTCCCATCTGTTCTCCAGCCACCCAGGCTCCCTAGAGAAAACCAATGGGGTTAAAGTGCCGCTGTTGCTCTTGTCAGGTCAGTGGAGCAGTTGTCATCTCCATTAACCAAATGAGGAAATTGAGACCTAGAGAGAGAGTGGCTTTGCCTGAGGACACACAAGTGATTGATGAGCAGAACCTACCTAGCAGATCTTACTGGGAAGGGTCCCCAGCGCTCTTGCTGCTGCTCTAGACTGTCACATTTAAGTCATGCTGTGCTGACAGCATGTCAGCGGCAAGAGGAGGGATATGTGTCCACACTGCCCTCTATCTGTACACAGGCTGTCCCTATCTGTCCCATGACCTGACGTGCCAGTTAGTGGACTATGACAATGTATAAGGGGGATATATTTTGGCCGCTGTCACACCTGCCCACATTTGTCCTGGTGTGTTGTGGCTGATTTGTGACCTGGCACATCTGTGGCAGGTGTGGAAGGAGAGCCTCTAGTGACTTCCCAGAGCGGACAGAACCCTCCGGAGCCACAGGACCCTGAGGCACCCAGCTCCTCAGGCCCAGGACGCCTGGTGGCCTTGGGCAAGACGGGTAGGGTTCCCGTGGAGCCCAGTGTGAGCCAGTCAGATGCAGAGAACACAGCACCCTCCTGCCAGGAGGAGCCTGACACCCCACCCCGCCGCCGTGGCCGACCCTCCAGGCGCTTCCTAGGCAAGAAATACCGCAAGTAAGTGGAACAGAGATGAGGGTTGGGGAGGCAGCCAAGTGGCCCCAGCCCAGCCAGACCTCTCCTCAACACCCTCCTGGCAGGTATTATTATAAGTCACCCAAACCACTTCTGCGGCCCTTTCTGTGCCGCATCTGTGGCTCCCGCTTCCTATCCCATGAGGACCTGCGCTTCCACGTAAACTCCCATGAGGCCGGAGACCCCCAGCTCTTCAAGTGCCTGCAGTGCAGCTATCGCTCCCGCCGCTGGTCCTCACTCAAGGTTCGTGAGTTGTAGCTGGAAAGGAAAGTGGCTGGGAAAGGGAAGGCACAGGGCATGGTAGAAGAAAAGAGGCTGCATGAGAGAAGGCAAAACCTGACTGGTGGCGCTGAGAAGAAGTGGTTAACAGGGCCTTCCCTGGCACCCACTACTGCTGCTTCGAGGAGCACACATCTGAGTCGTCAGGGGCTGTTTTGCATGCCTCACTCACACTGCAAAGCAGCATCGCATCTTTAGGGATGCTGTTTGCATGGTGGGCAGCATAGTTTGCTCGTTCACCACCATAGCCAGCAGATGGCAGTAACGCTGGTTTTATCTAATTCAGTATGCTAAAAATTTTCCAGCAGATAGCAGTAACATGTCTCAAGAGGGGCTCCTTTTTCTCATTAACCCAAATGTGTGGTGTGGGCCTGCAGCAGCCCCGAGCCACCTTTTGCCCACTACCCAAGCCTCGGAGGCCACTCTCATTTAGGCCTCATGCAGCTCAGGAGGTCAGAGGTGTCAATAGTCTCATTTTACCGACTCAGGAAACTGCAGCTTGGCTGGAACAAAATGAGGCAGCAAGTTGGCTGTCATTGGGGATGGGGGGGTGGGGCGGTCTTCAAACACAGATGGCCAGAACCCCTGTGCTTTTTGCATGCCATGCATCCTCTTCAGATAGGGACTCATGACCTGGAAGTTGTTTTCTAGAACCCTAATAGTGGGGGGCAAGGGGGCTGTCCCATACTTCAGTGGGGAGGGTGTAGACTATGGAGCTCTGCAACCTGGGTTCAGCTCCAAATTCACAAGGTCACTCTGGGACTATGATAAGTCACTTTACTCTGAGCCTCAGTATCCTCCTCTATCAAATGGTCAGTGGGCAGTGTGGTACAGAGCAGGTGCTCTCAATGGGGAGAGTCCGCAACCCTTACAGGCCCTGACCCTGGCAGCACTCCCTCATTCTGTGAGCCTGCTCCCACGGTAGCTCTAGGGCTGTGGTGAGGTGCAGCAGCAGCGGAGGCCGAGCTCAGCCCACTGTCCTTTTGTCTCTCTCCCAGGAGCACATGTTCAACCATGTGGGCAGTAAGCCCTACAAGTGTGACGAATGCAGCTATACCAGCGTCTACCGGAAGGACGTCATCCGGCATGCAGCTGTGCACAGCAGGGACCGGTCAGTGGGTGTGAGTGGGATGGGGCCGGGGTGGGAAAGTGGAGGCCCAGGATGTCCATGGTTCCTAGTTAGTGAGCACGTGCTCAGGGCCAGCCATTTGTAGCACTTTACAGACATTGGAAAGGTAAGGCCACTCATCCCAGATGACTTGGCTCAGAAGAGGGCAGTAGCAGGGCCTTGAGGTCCCTTAGTTTTTTCCTTGCTATGACCTTTAGTTTCCCATCTGTAAGGTGGTGACAGTCATTGGTGAGGAGATTAAAGGAAATTGTGTGCCTGAAGGGGCTCAGTAAATGATCTAAAGATCTTCCAGATTCTAGGTCCACACTCATCTTTCATGACACCGAAAAGGCAGACTTAGGACAAGTGGGTGGCCAGACAAAAATCTTCAGGGGCCTAGTGATACCTCTCTGAATTATACTTCAATCTGCAGCTTTAGGAAGGAGTTAGCTTCACGGGAAGGAGGTGGGGAGTGAGTAGAGATTAGGTATAGGGATCTACAAGGTGGACTTGTTAACAAAAATTCCAAAAAAAATTAAAATAGAATCTTATTCATATATAATTTGCAAATCAGAATAGTAGCTCTCAATATGAACCAAAGACTTGCTGGCAGGAGTTGGGGGATGGGGAGGCGAGGGGTGGGCAAGATTTTTAAAAGGAGAATGGTTGCTAGGGAAACTAGATTATGGACTTACCCCATTCTTTTTTTTTTTTTTCATATTGCAATATATAAATGTATCGAATCAACAGATATACACTTTATTCATTTTCTGATTGTTGGGGACAACTGGATTTTTCAACAGTGGGCTGACTCAGTGGTCAGCAAATGGGGCTATGATACAAAAACTATGGCTAACATGTGAATAGGCATCTGTCAGTGTCCTAGTTCCAGTTCAGGCTTGTAGAACAAAAGCTTTGGGATTACTGAACAGAAATCAAACAGCACAGAGAGACCGTTTGTTCTGTAGGCAGTTCCCAAGTCCAAGGAGCGGCGGTGTGCTCTGTAAGCAGCCTCCGAGTTCTAACTGCGAAACTCCAGATGCTGTGTTTGTGGGAAAGCCAGCTCTCCAAAATGCTTATAGGTTTTCTTAAGGAAAAAAAAAAGGAAGGGAGTTTTGTGTCCAAGCAGGATTAGGGATAACAGGTTTACTAGTTTAACAGCATTATTTCCTGCAGGACTTCTCAGAGCCTTTAAAATGCAAATGTATTTTGTGACTGTGTGAGAGAAAGAATGCACCATTCCCAAACATAGTGAAGTATAGAACTTATAGTACCCTCTTAGCATTTTCCCCAGCGAACTCTTGCTGGGGATTGGGAAATAGCGGTCTGAGAGAAAGGGGCTTGGGTGGAGAGTAGGGACACTCAGGGCTGAGACAGGGTCTGGGGTCTGGTCCATGCTAGACAGTCTGGGGTGGGCTTGGGGAAGTGATGGTCTAACTCCTGTACCTTCCTCCCCCAGGAAGAAGAGGCCAGATCCGGTAAGTCTGGGTCCCTGGCCTGGGAAGGGAGCTACTTGAGGGCTGCTTGTGGGCGTGGGGGCAGGAAACGAGGTCTCTCCCCCGCTTCTCTTTCTCCATTCGGTCCCCTCTTGTCCCTCTCCAGACCCCAAAGCTGAGCTCCTTCCCCTGCCCCGTGTGTGGTCGTGTCTACCCCATGCAGAAGAGACTCACGCAGCACATGAAGACACACAGCACTGAGAAGCCCCACATGTGTGACAAGGTGGGTGGGGCCGAAGGCTGGGCAGGAGTGGGGGCCGGGGGCTTCCTAGGGTGATCCACTACCCAACTCAGCCCACCCCTTACAGTGCGGAAAGTCCTTTAAGAAGCGCTACACCTTCAAGATGCACCTGCTCACACACATCCAGGCTGTTGCCAACCGCAGGTATACTCTCTGGGAGGCCTCTGGGGCTGGAGCAACCCCCACCTTCACCCTACCGCTGAGCTGCCCTCCCTCTGACCACCCCCAGATTCAAGTGTGAGTTCTGCGAGTTTGTTTGCGAGGACAAGAAGGCACTGCTGAACCACCAGCTGTCCCATGTCAGTGACAAGCCCTTCAAATGCAGCTTTTGCCCCTATCGCACCTTCCGGGAGGACTTCCTGCTGTCTCACGTGGCTGTCAAGCACACTGGTCAGGCCAGCTGCACCCCTCCCTGTCAGCCCTTAACTCACCGTGGCCCACAGTCAGAGGCTCAGCTCTGTCCCCCTCTCCCCACTGCAGCACAGCCAGAACCCTTTAATTCTAAAGGAAATTCTCTTGGGGGCATCACTCTCTAACCTTAGCTCCAGTTCCAGCTCAGCCCAGTACTCTCAGGGTGGCTCTGGGCCAGTCACTTTTCCTGAGCCTTCCTTAGCTGTGAAATGGGGAAATAAGAAGTACCTACCCTTTGGTGATTATAAAAGTGAGTTCTGTTCCTTCTCTGAGCCCTGTCTCTGCTGAGTGCTGGGGCTAGAGTCAGGTCTTAGATAGGCCCTTCCCTCGGCAGATGAAGTAGCAGAAATAGCATGAATCATATTCTTGCCCCACAGAAGGTGTACAACAAAAGTTGGTTCTTTCTTCTCCTTGGTGCCCAGCCTTCTGGCAGGCACACTAGGAAGTTTAGAGAAAGGAAGCCAGGGCCTCCCTTCGCCCGCTTCCTGTCTACCTGGGGTCCAGTGATTCATAAAAGGAGTGTGTAGTCATGTGACCTTAAAAATAGGCACTCGCAGGAAAACTGAGTGCAGAGCGCCGACCTGGCTTCTCTGCTGGCTCACCACCATGGACAGCGGCAGGCGTTTGCCTGAGTTAAAGCAGTCACTGGGAGTTAATCAGTTGGAGAGGTCCTTAGGGTTATGGTAGGCTTCCAGGAGAGGGAAGAGGGCAGACAAGGGGGTGGGCAGGAGCAAGCATTCCCCCACGTGTGCCTACAGGGGCCAAGCCCTTTGCTTGTGAGTACTGCCACTTCAGCACACGGCACAAGAAGAATCTACGCCTGCACGTCCGGTGCCGACACGCAAGCAGCTTCGAGGAGTGGGGGCGGCGCCACCCTGAGGAGCCCCCCTCCCGCCGTCGTCCCTTCTTCTCTCTGCAACAGATTGAAGAGCTGAAGCAACAGCACAGTACAGCCCCTGGACCACCCGCCAGCTCCCTAGGACCTCCCGAGGTAAGCTTAGCCAAGCAGGCAGCAGACAGAAGGGGCTTGGGGGCATGGCCTGGGATGACAGTGTGATATCCATCCTCATTTGCACATTGGGTACAACAAAGTGATCTCTGCTCTGGATTGTGGTAAAGACCAGTTGAGGTCACAGACATGCCAGCCTTGAGCTCAGAATAGGAGTGGCTTTCTAGTGCTAGTAATAAGAGAATGGGAATATCAGTAGTTAAATTGTGGTACTAGTCTACGGCCATGCCTCCCTGAACAAGCCCGATCCCATCTGATCTCAGAAGCTAAGCAAGGTCAGGCCTGGTTAGTACTTGGATGGGAGACCACTTAGGAATATCAGGTGCTGTAGGCGTAAAAAAAAAAATTGTGGTACTAGTTTATTATTCTCTCATGTAAAAGAAGTTCAAAAGTCAGCAGTCCAGGGCTGGTGTGACAGCTCCATGGTCAGTCATCAGGGACCAAGCTCTCTCCATATTTTTTCCCAGCCCTCTTAGGCATATGACTTCCATCTTTGTGGTTGCCTCATGATTCAGTATAGCTGCAGGAGCTCCAGCCTTCCTAGCCACATCCTGGGCAAGAAACGGGAGGAAAAAATGGGGGAAGGGCAAGAAGGATGCCTACCATCTATCCATCTGTCTTCCTCGTGAACTTTACCAGAAACTCCTGCTCAGCCATGTGGCCATACTTTACCTAACTGCAGGGGAGACTGAGAAATATAGTCCTGTAGCGGAGTACGTTGCTTCCCGACTCCCGCACCAAAAGATGGACCTGTGTGCTGATGGAACACAGGCTCTGAAATCAGACAGTCTTGTGTTCAAGTCCCAGTTCTGCTTACTAGTTGTGAGATCTTAAGCCAGATGCTTCACTTCTTTGAGCCTCAGCCAGTTAATCTGTAATATTGAGTTGGCAAATATTTTGAAAAGTCGTTGTGAAGATGAAACAGGCCAACAGATATAAAGTGCCCAACACACAAGCGGGGCTTGGTAAATGGCGCTTGAATCAGAGCTGCCCTCTCTCAGGGTTGGCCATGTCCCCACCCAGCAGGTCCCCCCAGAGGCAGCACCTTTACAGCCACCTGAGGCCCCCCCACTGCTCTGTTCTGACACCCTGGGTGGCGCCACCATCATCTATCAGCAAGGTGAGCTCTAAGGTCGGGTAAGAGCCAGGGTGCTGGGCAGGGGCAGGGCTTGGGCTAGTGGGGGCTGAAAGATAGGAAGGGGGTCATTGGGTACCAGTTTTCTAGCCGTTTCTAAGGTCCCGCCTACCCCAGGAGCTGAGGAGTCAACCGCTATGGCCACACAGACAGCCTTGGATCTGCTGCTGAACATGAGTGCTCAGCGGGAACTGGGGGGCGCCGCCTTGCAGGTGAGCCAGCTGGGGACCTCTTCCCCTGCCCAGGTACCTTAGGTGCCATCTCTGCGCTGGACACTGAGAGGAGAGGAGAGCGATGAGACAGACATCCCCACCCTTGGGGAGCTTCCAATTAGGGAGACAGACCCATTGACATCCACTGGGCACATGCCAGGAAGCCCTGGGAGGGCGGGGAGGTCAGAGGGTCTCCCGTTCCATTCTTCAGAGTCGCCAGTGACCTCTGCCATGCTGAGCAGTGAGCACCACTTCCATGCCTTCTGGGGCCCTTTTGTTTGATTTTCCTCCTAGCTCTGTGGCCTCCCTGTTCCTGTGGGTCTGAACTAGCTTCTTATCTAGCTTAGTGCCCTCATTCATGACACCTTATACAACATGAGGATTCCAAGGCTTTCTTCAGCTCAGACCTCTCTCTTGTCCATGCAACTCAAGCCCACATATGTACCCCCAAGTTCATCATCTTCTCCCTCCTCCACTCTGCTGCCTGGGATCAGCTTCCCCCCTGCCTCCTTTACCCCTGCATCTCCCTATACTTCTCAAAGACAGGGAGAAGTTTCTGCCTGCCTCCTGTCTCCCAGCCTTTGAAAACACGTAGTGTGTGTATTTAGAATGATAAATTCCAGGAACTTGGAGCAATAATGTGCTGCTGGGGGCTGGGCCACATACAGAACATGGAGAGGGGAGCCTGGCTTTGGACCCAGACATCTCCATAGGATTTAGCTCTTGGTGTTTGGGGTATAGAGAAATCTTACATTTTTAGATAGTTAAATGTATCAGCCTTTTATCATTTTTGCCGTTGGTATCATCCCTAGACTGTAACCCCAAGACTGTATAAACATTGATTTGTACTTTTTTCTTAGAGTTTCACTTTTTACACTTAAACCCTCACTCCAATTTATTTTGAGTGTATGCAGAAAGGCAGGGGACTAACTTTTTATTCCAAAAGTTGTCCAGTGCAGTATATCAAATAATCTTCCCCCATGGTTCGGAATGTCCCCTTTATCATGTTCTAGATTCCTGCATGGATAGGAGTCTATTTCTAGATGTACCGTTGATCTGTTTTCTCATGTTCGTATCATGCACGTTGGGGTTTTTTTCTGATTACAGAAATATAGGCCAATAAAAAAATAAAGTGAACATTAAGAAATGTTCTAGACATAAGGCGAAAGTCCTTAATGGTCCTCCCTTCCCTCAGGTAACCACTGTTAATGGGTTAAGTATTTCTCCAGTTTTGTCCATATGGACACTAACACATAGACCTTTTGTTCCTTAAAAAATGGGATTGCACTGTGCATCTCGACAACCTGTTCCTTCTTCACTCAGCAGTACGGGAGGCACGGCCTGGCTGGCACATGCAGATCTTCCTAAAAATCTCCAAATCACACCTCCACATCCTTCCATCATACACTTGTTCTAAAGTTTAGTCAGTCCTTGATTGGTTGCGTTTTTTCCAGTTTTTCATTAACTCAAGGCAGTGCTTTAGTACACATATATTTTTAGGTGCTCATAAACCTTCTGTGTAACAAGTATATTTCATGGTCATAAATTATAATTTTGTGAATCATAATTTATGATTTATGCTCATAAGATTGAACTTTTTGTATGTTCGTAGACCATTTTATTCTCTGACCCACCTTTTTGTGTCTTATATCGATTTAATTTTTAATTAAATTGTTAGGTTTTTTTATTACTGCTTTGCAAGAGCTCTTTGTATATGAAGGAAGTACACCTTTTATCTCTCCTACAAATTGTTAGATCACACCAACCCACCTCCCATTCCTTAGTTTTCTGATTTCATTTTACAGTTTGTCTTTCTGTAGCTTCTAGCATTTCTTTCTGTCATGATTAGAAAACTATTCCTATAAAAATACTTATCCACATTTTCTCTTCATATTTTTAGAGTTTTATTATTACATTTCAGTCTTTAATCCATTTGAAGCAGACTTTAGAGTAGGATGTGAGATCAAGCTCTTGACCTTTTTTTTTTCTTAAATACTTTGCCTCTTGTCCCTCTATCCCAAGATTTCTCAACCTTGGCACTTTGGGCCAGATAATTTTGTTGTGGAGCCATCCTGTGCGTTGTGGGACATTTAGCAGTCCTGACCTCTACCCCATAAATGCCAGTTGCGACAACCAAAAACTGTCTCCAGACATTGATTGCCCGAGGCCCCTGATGGGCAGTGTCACTACCCTGGTCTCGTTAAGTCTATTTCCAGTAGCTGGGTGGGATTTGGAAATCCAGGGTGTTGGGGTTGTACAAATGGGTGGTGGCGGCACTGGGTCTGGCCAGAGCCTGGTGAGTTTTGAGACCCTGAGATAGCAAAGGGCCTTGAACACCAGCTCCTTTACAACAGACCCTGCTCAAAATGCCCATTGGTGCCATCGCAGGTGGCTGTGGTGAAGTCAGAGGATGCGGAAGCAGATTTAGCATCCCCTGGTGGGCAGCCCTCCCCAGCAAGTGCCACTCCACAAGTGGTAACCCTCCATGTGGCAGAGCCGGGAGGCGGTGTGGCAGCCGAGAGCCAGATAGGCACCCCTGACCTACAGCAGATCACCCTGGCACCCGGTCCATTTGGCGCGGCTGGCTACAGCGTCATCACAGCACCCCCTATGGAAGAGGGGACATCAGCTCCTGGCACACCTTACAGGTAAGACCTGCCATCTGCAAGGCCTCCTTCAGGCAGTTACAGGTATTCTGGGGGGAAGTCAGATGAGGACCCTGCCCATCCAAGCCTAGTCGGCAGGAGGTGGAAATCCTAATACATATAAAGTGGCCGTAAGGGAGTCGCGTCCTTCTCAGGAAGGCAGAAGCTACTATGTTTTGGCCACTTAAATGTTCCAGGCACTTGACATTCATGAACTCATGTAAGCCATTCCCATGAGATCCATGTTTCCCTTATTTTACAAATGAGGAAACTGACTACAGAGTTTAAGTAACTCACCTAAGGTGAGACATGCAGTAGGTGAGGATTTGAACCCTGCTCCCTTTGGTTCCAAAGCCTATGTGCTCTTTGTTCTGGATGATTCCAGAGGTGTTTTCCAGTTTTGACCTTCAGAGCAAGCTCAGGCTCCTTGCTGGCATCGGAGGCCTGACACTCGGCTTCTTCCACACTGAGCGAGTTGGGGGCAGAAATGTTTATCATTTGTTTGTTGACCAAACTCCTGGGTAGTCTAAGGAAGTCGTGAATCCAAATACCAAACTCTTCAGCTGAGATGGGAGTCAAGATCACTGGGCCAGTGCCTGGGCAGCCCAGCCTCTTGGCACCTGCCTTTTACTTTTAGGATGTGAGTACTTGTCAGCCCTGCCTCTCCCACTTGGCCAGACTTAGGCTGGCCTGTGGGGCCCTCTGCCTCGCTGCTTCTTACCACTTCTGAGCAGGACAATACTTTTGGACACCTGGTCACTATTTACGGAAGAGACAGTAGAGGTTTAGCTGGTAAAGGGCCAAGCCAGGATGCAGTCCACGAGTCCGTCTGCAGTGCAGTAACCCCTCACTTGATGACTTCCTTGGGGGAGGGGACTCCTTTCCCCTCCCAGAAGCATGAATCACCCCTTCCCTCTGTGCCCACAGTGAGGAGCCCCCAGGGGAGGCAGCCCAGGCTGTGGTTGTGAGTGACACCCTGAAGGAATCTGGCGCCCACTACATCATGGCAGCCGACGGGACCCAGCTGCATCACATCGAGGTGAGGCTGGGCAGCTCACCCCACCCCATTTCCTACCCTTCCCTCCTCAGTACCTCATGCTCCCATCTCTCCACAGCTGACTGCAGATGGCTCCATTTCCTTCCCAAGTCCTGATGCCCTGCCCTCTGCAACAAAGTGGCCCCTGCTGCAATGTGGGGGGCCACCCAGAGACGGTCCTGAGCCCCCCTCTCCAGCCAGGACTCACCCGCTAGGGGACCCTCAGGGCTCTGCCTCCCCACCTCCTACAGCCAGCAAAGCCCTGGGCCTGGTAGCGCCCCCCTCATCGCCATCTGCAGCCACTGCATCGTCAAAGAAGTTCTCTTGCAAGATTTGTGCAGAGGCCTTCCCTGGGCGAGCTGAGATGGAGAGTCACAAACGGGCCCACGCCGGGCCGAGTGCCTTCAAGTGCCCCGACTGCCCCTTCAGCGCCCGCCAGTGGCCCGAGGTCCGGGTAGGTACCGCCCCCTGTTCCTCTGCTGGCACTCACTTGGTTAAGAAACCTTGACTGAGCACTGCCTTGAGCTAGCCCTCTGCTCCTCTCTAGTCAGAAGTGACTCAGCAAGGCTCTCAGGGGGCTCAGTCTGCGGGGAGGGAGACTGGACATGTAACTGATGCCCAACAGTGACCCCAGAGTGAACAGTGCACATGGCAGGGAACAAGTCAAGTGGACTCGGTGCTAGGAGACGTCACAGGTGGTGTGGCAGCATGAGCTGCACTTGGGGAAATTCAAGTTGTTGAAAATGTGGCAGGTATGGAGTTCAAAGGCCGTTCCAGGGCTAGTTCACGGTACAGTTTGGGGGCTCCCTCCCTTCACCTGAGGATTTCGTTTTCAGTTCCGACCTTGCACGGAATCCTCACAGCAGCTCGGTGAGGGAAGCTGGGTCCTAGAATGTCAGGCTGAGGGCGACCTCAGAGGTCACTTCATCCAAATCCATGTGTTACATAGGGGTATACTGAGTCTGAAAGCAGGGACAGGATTTTCCACGTGACCTAATGATGGAACCTATAGCTTTTCCCTTTCAAGCATACAGCACCAAACCTTACCCAGCTCCTCTCAGATCCACTTCAGAGGGTAGGTTCTGTGTCGGCTCTGCGTGCGGAAGCTCTGTCCTGACCCAGCTGATGCCCACCCCACCCCCCACCCCCCGCTCCTTCCGTAGGCCCATATGGCGCAGCACTCGAGCCTGCGGCCCCACCAGTGCAGCCAGTGCAGCTTTGCTTCCAAGAACAAGAAGGACCTGCGGCGGCACATGCTGACCCACACCAATGAGAAGCCTTTTTCATGCCACCTCTGCGGGCAGCGGTGAGGCCAGCAACAGTTGGGGTGGGGCTGCTGAGTAAGGATGGTAGGGCCACCCCTGAGCCTTCGTCCCTCCCCAACAGTTTCAACCGGAACGGGCACCTCAAGTTCCACATCCAGCGGCTACATAGTCCCGATGGGAGAAAGGCAGGGACCCCTACTGCCCGGGCCCCAGCCCAGACCCCCACCCAGACCATCATCCTGAACAGTGATGACGAGACACTGGCCACACTGCACAGTGAGCTGCCCTAGGGGCCCCAGGGTGGACCAGGGACTTGAGCCACCGCTTCAGAAAGCACCTTTGGGTCATGGTGGGGGCCAGGGCATTTCAGGTTTCTCTGGAACCCCTGAATGAGCATCCTTCATCTCTGTCCAGCTGCACTCCAGTCCAGTCACGGAGTCCTGGGCCCAGAGCAACTTCAGCAGGCACTGGGCCAGGAACACATTATTGTGGCCCAGGAGCAGACGGTGACCAATCAGGTGAGAGTCTAGTTTGGGGGCCCTGCTGGCAGATCAAGGGCAGAGGTAGGGGTGCATGGAGAGCTGAGGCTAGAGCTGGCTTGGCCCTGGCAGGAGGAAGCCACCTACATTCAGGAGATCACCACAGCAGACGGCCAGACAGTACAGCATCTGGTGACCTCTGACAACCAGGTGAGCTGCTGCTGAAGACTTCAGCACCCCACTTTTGGGGGGAACAATACTTTCCAAGCCACCTCTCCTAGAGTATTGCCAATGGTGGGTGTCCCTGGTCCCCCTGCTCTGCCATCCTGAGCTCCTGGTGGGTGGAGCCCTAGCACCTGCCTCCTTTCCACCCTCCTTCAGGTACAGTACATCATCTCTCAGGACGGAGTCCAGCACCTGCTCCCCCAGGAATATGTTGTAGTCCCAGAGGGCCATCACATCCAGGTAGTCCAGACCTGGGGCAAGGGTGGGGTGTGAGGGGAGGGATGCACAACCTCCTTCTGGGATCACCAGGTTGGCTTCCTCTCTCTAGGTACAGGAGGGCCAGATCACACACATCCAGTACGAACAAGGAGCCCCATTCCTTCAGGAGTCCCAGGTAAGTCTCTTGGGGGACCAAGTGGAGCATGAGCAGGGTTCTTACAAGGCCACATCTCATTGGCTGCTTTTCTCCAGATCCAGTATGTGCCTGTGTCTCCAGGCCAGCAGCTTGTCACACAGGCCCAGCTTGAGGCTGCAGCACACTCAGCTGTAACAGGTACGGACGGGGCTGGACCCTGAGGATCATGGGGGCCGGGCCTCAGGCCTAGTTTCTGGGGCCTCAGGCTCACCATCCTTTCCCCTCCCCTGGCAGCAGTGGCTGATGCTGCCATGGCCCAAGCCCAGGGCCTATTTGGCACAGAGGAGGCAGTGCCTGAACACATCCAGCAGCTGCAACACCAGGGCATCGAGTACGACGTCATCACCCTGACCGATGACTGAGCCCCTGGGACCCAACGCAGACCATGGATATTGGGGCCAGTCCTGCTGGGGGTTGAGGGGACCCATGGGGACTCACCTCCCTGCTCCACCTAGGGTCTCCAGATACTGGGCAGCCAGTATTCTGTCACTCCAAGGGAGCCAGACCTGTGCTGTGGGGGTTGGGGGACAGCCATGGGCCCCAGCCAGGACATGTTGGGTGCCCCAGCCTGCAGGCGGGCTTTGGGAGATAAATTTATTTTTGTTTGGACCCACTGGCCCCTCAGTCTCAATAAAGGGACCAGAGTCCAGCCCTGGCCAGCTCACTTTGTCCACTTGCTGCTGCAGCCTGAAGCAGGCAAGGACTGACTTGGGGAGCAGAAAGAAGGAGGAGCCTGTTACAGCCACAAGGGGGGAGTGAGGCGAAGGCGGCCTAGCCCACAGTGCATCCAGCCTTGCCTCTGTAAGTATGGTGGCCCAGCAGGGCAGACCCTTGGGGCAGAGGCCTGACACAGCCTGTGAGAGCCCCAGCTTCCCCTGGGCCCCAGGAGAGCATCTGCTCCATGCCTAGAGGTCCTTGGAGGGCAGTGCAGCCAGGAGCCTGTCTGCACTGAGGCCTGTGGTGGCTCCAGGGCCAGCAGATGTCTAGCTTTCTACCTGAGCACAGCTGCCAGTCCTCTGCTCACCAGAGGGACCAGCCCAGGCCCAGCTGTGGGAGTTTGGGACTTACCAGATAGATGGTGCAGGGCTCTGGACTCAGACCTGCTGAGCATAGGCAGAGGCCACCAAGGTCCCAGTTGTGGCCTCAGGAAGGTGAGAAGTTAGATACTGGAGCCTGGGGTGGGGTCCCAGAAGTAGCTGCAGGCTCCTGAGTTTCCCCTGCCCTCAAGACCCTCATACGTTCTTGCGGAGGGGGTTTCTGTATTTCCTTTTACAAATGAAACAAGGTGGCAAAGGACGGGAGTGGGGGAGGGAGGACATAGGGCCTATTTACAGGGGACTTGGAGGGAGTTTGAGGTGGGAAGTCCAGGATGGGGGCAGGGAGGGGGAGCCCTGGCAGAGCCATAATTTTCCTATGTCATTGGCAGTCTGAGTCCTGCTGCCACCCCAGGAGGATCCTGGGGTCTGCTCAGCCCCAAGAGCCCTGAGTCCCAGCAGTCCATACCAGCACCCTGGGGCTCCTCCTCCCCGCAGGATGTGTTAAGTGGGGTGAGGCTCGCGGCTGGGGCCCTGCTCTCGGCCTGAGTCTCGGTCCTTGGCCTCCGAGGAGGATGATGAGGAGCTGGAGCCATGGCTTCGGCCTGACTGCCGGTAGGCGGTGCTCAGCTCCTGTAGCCGCTCAGGTGTCGGACCCCACTTGGCAAAGCCAGGGTCATTCTGCAGGAAGAGCACGGCTGTGTTGTGGACGGCCTTGTAGTGCATTTCCTCCCTGCGGGCAGAGGCAGCGGCTCAGGGTAGGGCTCAGCCTGGCCAGCCCAGCCCTCCTACCCCTGCCCTCCCCGGGCACCCACTTCTTGCAGATGTGCTGGGACCCACTGCGGTACTCATGCTCGAAGGCAGGCAGGACCAGCTGGTGGCGTTTGAAGCGGCTCTGCTCCATGCGGGTGAGCACCGGTGTCGGGGGTTCCCGCCACTCAGGGATGAACACGATGAAGGACAGGGGCTCTGGTGAGCTCTCCAGCAGTTTCTGTGGGAGGGGGCACAGGGTGGACATCAGGGGCTGCCCTCCAAGAGGCTGGCAATCTGGCTTGCCAACCCCACACTAGCAGCAGCAGCAGACCCACCTCGAAGTGAGAAACCATGGCATCCATGAGCTCCTCGCAGAACGGAGGGTTGGCCTCAAAGGAACCACTCAGCGGGGAGAAGTCCAGGCAGGGCCTAGGGACAGAGGTGAGCATTCTAAGTCCCACCAGGGCTCAGTCCTTCAGCCAAAAACAGGTGCCACCCCCACCCTTAGGCAGCCACATTAAAGAGATGGCTCTAATCAGGCCAGAGGCCAACATTCATCCTTAGTTCTTCCTGGGACAAGGTGTGGCCATCTCTTCTGAAAGGATGAGGACATAGAGAGGCTCAGGCTTGGCAGCCTAAGTCCAAAAAGCTGATAAGCAGAGGAGTGGGAGCTCATATCCAGTGCTGACACCCACTGCCACCACAGCAACGAGCCGCACCCAGGAATTCCCTAGCTGCTGAGCTTTCCCTCTTGCTGGCCTGGCCCTGTCTTCCTACTGGAGATAGCATTATCTCATTCCATCTGTGCTCACCTCCCACCCCCGCGTTAGTCTGTAAGGTCTCTGAGGTCTATATCACCACTTTCCATTCCTCTCAGTACTCCAAACTTCGGCTAATTCACTGAGAACCCCATAGGCTTGGTTGGAGGGAATCACAGGCTCCCAGAGGTCCAGTACTGTGTCCAAGGTCATACATACAGTTGATGGGGTGAAGGCAGGGACTATACCCAAGACTGCCTGACTCCAAAGCCCTAAAGCATTAGGAAGTGGCTGGTTGAGGTGGGATCTGTGCTCTGGAGGACAACTTCCTGGGCCCAGGCAAGAGGGACCCAGCAGCCGCTGGCTCTCACCCGCGGGAGCCAAAGTAGCCGTCTGTATCAGGGAAGGCAGAGCAGTACTGGCGGAAGTAGCAGTTGAGGGGCGAGGCGAAGCACTCGAAGCTGACACCAAAGAGTCGGTGGAGGACCTCGAAGACATGCACCGGCAGTGATCCCTGCAGGCCTGTCCCCTCGTAGAGGCCCACGCCAAACATCATCTGTAGAGTGACCACTATCAGCACCTGGGGCTCAGACTGCCCCTCCAAAGGAGCCCTCCCCTGCTGCCCCAGGCCTGTACCTGGTACCGTCGAAGAAGACACCAGACTCGGGGCAGGAACCTCTCAAAGGCAGAGTCGTCAATGCAGCTGTAGCGGTAAAGGAGCCACTGTGGGACAGAAAGCAGGGGGCTTTAGGTCCCTCCCTCGTCACTGGCCTCTTGCTGAGGACTCTGGGTCAAAAAAGATCCAGCTCTCATTTCTCCCACCTGAAGGGACCTGCTTCCCCCCTCCCCTTGCTTCCTCTTCCTCTTACCAGCTTGCTGAAGTAGTTGCGGCTGACCTTGACCATCTCCCCCTTATACCGGATGCAGACCACATTATTCTCCATATGCATCTCCACGCTGGGCATGGGGGGCGCAGACACCGCCAGCCGTACTGGGTAGCAGTACACCAGCCGGGGCTCTACCTCTGGGGCCTCCACCTCCTCTGCAGACAGGGAGAGCAGTGAGGGGTCATCCTGCCCCTGCTCTGCCAATGCTCACCCCAGACAGCCTCAGTGCCCACTGTGCCAGGGGCTTCCCACCACATCCCAGTAACTAAGGGAGGTACGTCTCAACCCCCCGAGTAAATGAAACTCCAGCAGTTCAGCAACAACAGCCGGGGAACTGGTAGAAGCAAGAACTGGTGGCTTGTGTCAATATGCTCTGTACTGACGCAGGCCCCCAGTGTGCCAGACCTCAGGGTCTGGTAGGCTCAGGTGCCATGCAGAGAGGTACAATAACTGCATTGCCTTCATCATCATAATTACAGTACTCCATTTAGAGATCTTTTTGGGCCCAGCAATTTGAGCTACCATTGAATCCTCACAGGATCCTATGGCTAGGTATCAGACCTCAGTTTGAGGAAACTGAGGTCTGCAGAGAATGGGTATAAACGCAGGTCCTCCTAACTCCTTACCCCTACCTGTCTTTCTCTGCCACCTTTTGGCTCTCCCTTTCTCCACACTTCTGTTTGCTAGAGTACTGCTAAGACCCCTGACCAAAGGACACAGCAGGTCCTGCCCCAGGCAATGCTGGGAGAAATGCACCTCCCCAAACCAGTCCATGGCCTTGAGGCTCAGCCTCACTTGTCCCTTCAATCGGGAGCCTGGAATAGAGAGTTGATGGCATCACAGTTAGCTCCCTGCCACCTGGCCCCCTACCTGAGATGTTGTTTTCCTTGAGGATGGCAAGGTGCTTCTCTCGGATCCTTCTGACATACTCCAGGGAGATGTGGTAGATCTTACTGCAGATGCCTTCCACGGAGTCCTTGGCCGCAGCCGAGACGTGGGGGCCACACTGCTTCCGCAGATGCTCCAGGCGATCCTGGAGGAGACACTCCTGATGAGGGCTCTAGTGGGCGGGCAGGAGAGGGCTGCTGGACTGCAGCAATCCTTGTTTTGAAACCAGCTCTGCTACTTACTAGCTAGTGTCACTTAGACAAATCCCTTGGCGTTTCTCTTATTCCTCAACTATTAAGGGAACAGAAAATACCTCAGAAAGCAGCTGGCATATTAATGTGATCATTCCCATTAAGGGCTACCAAGCCCCTGGCATACAGTACGTGTCCAATATATGCCTGCACCTAACGT
Organism: Pteropus vampyrus; assembly: GCF_000151845.1. Classification (NCBI taxonomy): domain Eukaryota; kingdom Metazoa; phylum Chordata; class Mammalia; order Chiroptera; family Pteropodidae; genus Pteropus; species Pteropus vampyrus. The sequence goes on from NW_011888928.1 coordinate 1,621,297, forward strand.
TTGGGTTATACTGTGCCAGATGCCATGATGCTTGCTGGGGAAGCACAATCAGGCATAGTCCATTTATAAAGCATTTGCAGTCTATCAGACCATTACAAAATGGGACCCTAGGTCACTGCAAATTTGAAATTTGAGCTTTTAGCAACTTGCAAGGATAAACGTAGGCATTTATAATTTTTGTTGAATCACACGTGTGAAAGTAATGAGTGAAAATGAGTCACTGGCTAGTGAGCACACCTACCTTTGTCACTACGTGTCAAGTACAGTTACTATCGTGAAGTGGGAAACCTTGCCTCTTGTGAAAAATGGTCCTGAAAAGAAAGCCCATTGCTAGTGCTGGTGGAGAATTAAAGAAATGATGGGTTTGGGCCAGAAAAAACTATTTTGGACACATTAAAATGGGAATTAATTCTTGTGGTAGCTCTTAACTGTGATATGAACACACACCCCCAAGAAAAGGCAGTTTCAATCTGTTTCCAAAAATCTACTCAAGGGAGATGTGGACCATTAAGTTGAAAAGGCAGCTATTGGTGTGTGTGGCTGAGCACTGGATTCCATTAGGAACCTTAACAAAAATGTTCCTTGGGAGAAAGTTGCCTAGACAAGCAACTCCATATCCATGAGTTTCGGGACATGAGTGTCAAAGGGCCACTGTGGGGCCCTGCTCAGCGTGGGCAGGCAGAGTGGGCTTCATGGAGGAAGTGGCCACAGAGCCCTTTCCATTGGCCTCGCCCAGGGCCACTCACCATGTAGTCCTCCTTGGAGGCTGAGTGGTCCTTCCGCAGCCAGCTGAAAGTGTCCTCCACGTTCCACTTGACCACCTTCCTGCTGTCAGGGGATGCACTCCTACCGGTTGAGGGTGCATAAGGGAGCCAGCAGTTAAGTGTCTGCTCTGCCCTCACTTCCCCCATCCCGCTTCCACTGGCTTTCAGGCATCAACCCCTAGGCTTCCTTCGCAGCCTTTGTTCTGCCTTTGGGAGCCAGCCCCGCTTTTGCCACCAAGAGCAATGACAGGCTTGTGCAAGTGAGCCAGATGGCCTACGATTCTCCCCCACTCTGCACCCCCGCCTCTGATCACAGACTCATCCTACTGGGGACAGGAGAGACAGCCAAACCTGGACTCGATGAGTCGCCTGGCAGCCTCTGCATATTTAAAGAGCAGGCGCTTGGCTTCCTCCCGGAACTTGATTCGGGATAACCTGGGTTAGAGAGTGGGCAGTGTTAGAGCTCTTCTATACAGAACTGGGCACAGAAACTAAATGGCCCTGGGCTGGCCTCAGCTGTGGAGCTGTACCTGATGGGAATGTCATTCATGATTTCTCGAAACATGGAAGGCGATACAACTGGTTCACAGTTGCTTGGCAACAGGGGGTCAGAGCCTTTGTCCACGACCTTGCGTTCCAGCATCCAGCGGTTGAAAGATTCCCGAGGGGGCTCAATGCCTGCAGAACAGGAAAATTGATGACAGTCTGGATTGAGTCAGCAGAGTCCATGCTGCCCAGCACATAGGCATCGCATGGGCACCAGCAGTGCAACGAAACGAGAGGCCCTGTTACGTCAGGAGCTTCCACTCTAGGCAACATCTTCCGAAGTATATTCTGAGAATCACTAGTTTTATAAAGGATGTTAATAAGTGTTTATACAGAGTAAAAAGGGGGCGGAGTCTATATTTCAGCCTAGTAAAGAAGCTTCCAACAGTGCCTAGTGAACAGTAAGCACTCAAAGTGTTAATGACTCTGTGGTTACTGATCTCAGCCACCCTTTACACAGGCACTAGTATTGTTCCTCTTACAGATGAGGAGACCGAAGTGCAGAGTTTAAATGATGAGCCTATGGTCATAAAGCCAGCACTTGGAGTGGTAACCCCAACAGGCCTATCCCCTCCATAGCACATGCACTCAACCACTGACTGGGCTCCCTGGTGCCATTCCCCAGGCCCAGCAGGCTGACACCTGCTCCTGCTAAAGGTGGATGGAAACAAAGGAGGCCCAAAGAGGCAGTTACCCTCTCGCTGCTGGCACAGCTCCCGGTAGTGCTGCCGAAGCTTCAGAATGAGCTGGGAGCGGAGCAGCTCCACCTCGGGATGCGGGGGCAGCACCTCCGAAGGTCCCCGGTGCTTGATGACAGCATTGGTCTGAATGTCTAGATCCCAGTACACCCTGGGGGCACAGATAGGAGCAATGAGAAAAGTAAAGAAGAGGGAAGGAGGGGCACCATACCCCACAGTCCGGGCATGCTGGCCATCAATGGGCGCCCTAAGCCAATCAGCAGGAACTCACTCAGTGGGTCGGAGGAGAGCTGCCTGCTGTTTATCTTCAGGGGATGTCCCCCAAATCTTCAGTGTTGGGGTTCCTGGGACATTGGGGGAGCTGGGCACCGATGGGCCTGTGGGTGTCACAGGGATTTCAATCTGGAGCAAAAGAGTCAAAGGCACTGAGTTAGGAGAGTTGGCTGATGGCTCCAGCGCTGTGTGTACCCGGGGAGCTTAACCCCAGGGCCCCCTCCCAACCAACCCGCCAACGCTCGGCCCTTGCAAGGAACCTGCTGGCTGCCGACCTGGGCCAGCCACATACCAGCTAGTTCCCCAGAGCCCGCAGAAACTCACCTTAGGCTTCTTCACACCATTGCCACTTGGCTGCTCTTCTGTGAGCTGCTGCTTTCGGGGCCTGCTCTCAGCAAGGGGGGTTTCCACCAAGCTTGAGTCTTGGGGCAGTGGGGTCGCATTCAGCCCCAAAGGGTCCGACTGGGGGAGGGAGACCAGCAGTGTTGCAACCAGGGCCAGTGGCTTAGGAGTCCCAGTACCATGGAATCTCAATGTCTCCCTCCCCCACTCCTACTCCTTGGAGAAGAGCAGAGGGGCTGGGATGCAGAAAGAACACTGGGCTCTACTCCTGCCTGCTACTTGCAACTGTGTGACCTTGGGGATTACTTCTCTTCTTATTCCCTCACTTGCAAAACAGCCATGCTGAGCCCTGCTTTGCCACTGACACAATGATTAAACAAGTCAATGAATATGACCAGCTTAACGTGACAACTAGCATGAGCTCAGCACTCAATATACATTTTTTCTCTTAAGAACCAAGATAAAAGTCAGAAATAAAGGAAAAACTCAAGAAATACTTGTTCAGAAAGCAAGGCCCCATGAATGGAACTCCTGTGATGACACTAAAAGTATGAATGTGATGGTAGGCACTGTGGCCCAGAAATCACATCAGGTGCAAGTCCTGCTCTGCCTCTTACTGGCTGTGAGGTCTTGGGCCAGTCATTTCCCCTCTCTGAGACTCAGTGTCTTCATCTGCAAAATGGGGATACCAACTGGCTTGACTGTTCCCAAGAAAAGAAAGTCTTGCCCTAACTGAGAGACCCAAAGGCCCACGCTCCCACCAGATCACCCATACTTCCCCTACCACACTGAAATTGTAGTTCCTAACCACATTCCCCCTTAGTCAATCTTCTCACCTTAAAACGCTAATTCCGAAAAGCTTTCCCTGTTCCCATCCACCCTCAGACCCAGTCAGGATCCATTCTGCATGCAAGTGCCACATTGTAATCCTACTGGCCCCCTCCAGCAGATAGTGTGCCCCTGAGAATGCAAGGGCAGGACCACTTCTGTCTTGTTCACAACTGTATCCCTGGCACAGTGCCCAACATGTACTACATGTTCAATATCACGCGCTATTTCAATCATCCATTTATATATCAGTCTCTCAGGTTCCATGAGGGCAGGGATTGTGTCTGTCTTGTCATTGTACCCCCAGGACTAGGCACACAACAGCTGCTCAGTGTACATTTGAGGAAGACCCAGATGCCAGAAGCTGCTCTGAGACCCCTTCCCTAGGCTGGCACTCACAATCACGTCATGCTGGCCCAGCACGGGCATCTCCCAGAGGGACTGGTTGGTGAATCGGTTGAAGTAGTAGGGACGGTTCTCCCTCCTGCTCCAGCACTTCTCCCAGCCCGCATGCACCAGCTCCTCTGCAAACAAGCACGGAACCCAGCCCAGGTCAGGGCTGCTTCTGGGGCAACCTTCCTACCCCGCCACCCTGCCACTGCCCCTCGCCAGTACCTGGGAGGTCCTGCACCAGGCGGATGGGCTTTGGAGAGCAGGGCTGGCTCTGATTGGAGGTGCCCGGGGAGTGACTCAGCAAGGACGCTTCCTCCCGGGGGCTGCCGTGATTCTCATTGGCCATCTCAGCACCCACACCGGACCTGCCACACAGAGGACCAAAGGGTGTCAGGGCCAGCAGGGCATGGAGGTCAACTCCACCCACCCACCCACCAGTTACAACCCTGGGGCCCCAGGGACCACCTGCAGGTGTGCAGAAATCAATCCAGTCCTGTCCTGGAGGGCCAGCGTGGTGCCACAGGAGCCCTGGGATCTAAGTTGCAGTTCCCTCACTGTAAAACGGGTCCACTCTTGTTTCTCCTTCTGTCTGAAATACTCTTTCCCCAATTCTCTGCCTGGCTTGCCACTAGGTTCACTTTTCCAAGAAGCCCTCCTTGACTAACCCCACCCCAAGCCAGGTGGTCAGAGCCCCTCCTCAGGGCCATGAACACCTGCATTGTAGCACTCACAAAGTCTGGCCTATCAGCTGGGTTTGTCTCCCTGTTAAGGCTGTCAGAACTCCCAGGACTAGGAACTGGGTACAGTTTAGCTCTCTCCAGAGTGCTCACCAAGGCACCTGGACCCGACAGGAGCTCCGGTCACTCTGCAAGTATTTACAAAGCACCTGGAGTGACAAGACAGAAGAAGGGCTGCCCTTGCAAAGATATTTCCACAAGAAGGCACTGTAGTTCCTCTTTCCTGTTACTATCCAATAAAATCTAACTGGCACAAAGCACAGCCAGGGAAGGGACATGGCATCTAACTGGATGCCTCATTTTACACTACAGGGCAGGAAGCAATCTGTTGCTAAAAGAACCAGTGGAGCTGAGAAAGAGGATCTAATTCAGTCCTTCATAATCCCGAGGTGAAATTTTATTTAAATACCAGGAGGTGGTCAGCTCCGTCAGATTTGTATTCCCTACTGCCCCCACCCAAAACACACCCAGTGTCAATGGCCAAAGTAGTTCCCATCCTGGGTGTTATAGACTCCTAGGTGGCCAGCTGAGTTGGGACTGGTGAACTCCTAAGTGTTTTCAATATCACAATACCCAAAAGAAATCAAACATTTACCCACAAAAAGACCACAAAGGCACATTTTAACATCAGTTATCTTTGCTTGCTGAAATTTTATCAACTCATTGTGGTCACACTGATTATCTCATGCTGATCAGAAGCTCTGATTGGCTGTTGACAACATAGGAATCATTGGGACATTGATTTTATTGTACACTCAGTCGTAGACATCTTTGTTAATTTGGAAAGGGAAAAGTGAATCGTTACTTCATCGGTACAGTCTGGCAGATAAAAACACAGGGAGCAAGAGGACATACATACAACAAGGGGCCATGATAACAAAAAGGTCTGGAACCACTAACCAAGGGGAGAAAAAGCTGTAGCTGCCTTGGTTCTTTAGGGAGGAGGGGTTCCCGGTGCCTTGGGGCTGAGCCCATAGGTATCAAGGCTGAACGAGGTCCCTCTTTTTCTCACCCTCCGGGGTCTGCAATGCTAGCATGAGAGTGTTTTCTTCTCCGGCTGGATGGACCCCCACGGCACGGGGTCCCACAGAGGCAGGGGGAAGGCCTGTAGGAAGGTTCAGCACAGGTGGGTGGGCTGGTCAGCAGTGGAGTGGACGAGGGCCCAGGGAATTCCTTTCATCAGCAACTGAAGAGCAAATAGAAAAAATGAGTCACAGACCTGTGAAATGCTGCAGAACAGGGACAAAAGCAAGAGGGGCAATGACAGAGCAAGTTAGAAGCCCCCAGGACAGGACAGGGCAGGACACACTGTGGGAGATCTGGGGTTCTAGGGGCGAAAATGGTAATTCTCAAGCTTTCCAACCAACAGGTTCACATTCATGAACTTGCAGCCTGCACAGTCGCACAGGGCCCCATGTTGAGGAGGGTCCTGAGCCTGGTTTTAATGCTCTGTTGTCACTGTCTTGTAATTTTTAATACATGTTTGACAAGGGGCCCACATTTTCATTTTGCACACTGGACCCCTGCAAATTGTGTAGCTGGTTCTGCTTACCAAAGTACATCTAAAACAAAGGTGAACAACCATACATATAACAAATTGGGGGCAAGTCCCAAACCCCCCATAGTGGGTGGAAGACACACTTCTTTGAGGTCTTTAAAAAAAAAAAAAAAAAACACATGCAAATGCATTATCTAACACAGCATTTCATCTTTATTGAAAAAAATTTTCCCCAAGAAATACTGTGATACTGATGCACCAGGCAGATAAATTATGCAAAGGAGGCACTGTAGCACAGCTTAGGCCGAATGGGGACACTGCAGTGTTTCCGAAACCGGCTGTCCATCAGAATCATCAGGGGGTTTGTAAAAAAAGATTTCTGTCCCTCACTCCACATCTTAGGAGTCAGAAAAGAGGGACGTACACCAGAATTTGTATTTTTAAATGCATCTCAAGAGGGACTGAGAGAAAGCACAACCAATCTTTTTGCTTTACACCATTTCAAATCTTTACCAATTTTTGCGATTAAAATTTTTTTAAAATTTCCCAGCTGACTTGGAGGCAGCACGTCGGTGGCCAAAGTACCAGCTCTGGGTTTGGACAGACCTGGGTTCCAAACCCTTCTGCTGCTTTCCGATTTATAAACCGGAATCACTCAACCTCTATGGTCTCTATGTGTAGAAGTTAGCACATCTATATACACTCTCAGTAAGAGATAACTCCTGTTATTAACGTTTTTATTTGTTCTGTGGCTCCCTGGCCCCCACGCATACCGCAATTTTGACAGTGCCCAGCAGTTTAAAGATAAACGGCTGTATCTGCGCAACTAAAGGAACCCACCAGAAAGAAGAGTCCGATTCCGGGATTGGAGGAAGACGGGGCAGGATAATCTCAGTAATGAACCAATCACCATCCTCCAGCCCAGTAGGGCGGAGTCAAAAGACTTAAAGAGTGCGCAGGTGCGGGGGGGGCGCGCGAGGCGGGGCGACCCCCAGCGCGCGCACACCTTCCCTACCCCCCAACCCGAGGGGGCGGGCTGTTTGGCGCGCGCGCGCCAGCCCATCTCCTGGGCTCCGCCCCCCGCCCCGCCGCGCGCTCCCGCCCCCGGGCTGAGGCGACTCAGAGTCGGAGCCCGACACAAAGGCGGTGGCGGCGGCAGTGGAGGGGCCCTGGAGGCCGCTCCGCCCGCGCTCTCCAGGCCCACCTCCCTCACCCAGACCATCGGCCTGGTCGCCCACCCACGGGCCTAAGATGGCGGCGACGGCAGGGACGAGGCAAGCCGTGGCCCCGAGTGGAAAGCATCGGATGGGCCACCGCTGCTCGGCTTCGGACCCCGGACGCTGGCGCGGCTCGCGGCGGGACCATGACTTCCTGGGGCGCTTACCTGCCCGAAGCGGACTCGAGGGGACGCGGCTATACGTTCTGCTCGGCCGCCCGTTTTGCCGCCTCCGCCTCGCCCTCCCCAGTGCCGCTCCCGCCATCTTGTGTCCCGGGCCGGGACTCCGCGCTGCGCATGCGTCGGTACCGCCTTTGAGGGACTTCGCCGCTGTCGTGCCGCCATCTTGAGTGTGGCAAGTCCGGCCGGTCCTCAGTCCCTGCTTGATTTTGGCCCCCTCCCCTTCCTCTCGTTTTTCCCTGCTGTTTTATCCTGCGGATCTGAGGAGGGGGAAGCAACTTTGTGGGCCCTGGGTTGTGAACTAAGGAAAGAACAAACTCACAAGCACGTCCCCTGCCTCAGTTTCCCCCATGAGCACACCCGCTGGGGCCGGAGGACCCAAGTGGGTGGTACTCTAGCAGGGTGGGACTGAGTGTGCGCACCAGGGGGCGCGGGGCGAGTTTAGAACCTGCGAGGTTTGGGCTTAGTCGCTGACCCGGAGGCGGAGTCCTGGTTACGTAATCTCTGAATGTAGTGTGGTCCTGGGTCCCAGCTCTGGTACAGTTCTGCGACTTCCCACTAGTGTCCAAAATATTTTCCAACCATTTCCAATAACCAGGCTGCATGCGAATTGAACCTTCTCCCATAACAAAACTGCACAAGTTATAAGTGTTCTTGATTATAAGGGAGAACGAGTCGGGAGACAATAAAGATGGTTTTTGGCAAAGTTGGGACCTGATGATGTATCTGGGGGGCTTCCCCACACTAATGTATTTATTGCTACGAGTTGCAGTGCAAATCCTTGTAGACCTCGAGTCAGCCACAAAAGTTGCCCAGCGGTAGGCTGGCAGCCGCTAGGTTCCCCATACCCGGCTCCCTGCAGGATTCTTTGGTGGTGGGTGGGCACGGACTCACTAGCTCCATCTACCTCCGGTCGGCCAAGTAAGCCATCTTGCCAGTGATAGAGCTTGAGAGGGCAAGCTTACCACCTGCTGTTTGCCTTGCAATTCCTACTTGGAGCCAAAGGCAGCCAATGCCCCAGTTGGGCAGCCTCTTTGGTACCTGGTGCCAGACAGCTTGTGGAGATGGGACAGTGTCAACAAAACTGGAGGCAGTAATGTGAATAGTAATTAACTAGGGTTCTCTATCAAAAAGACAACTAGTGTTGGCTAGGATGTGAAGAAAAAGGAACCCTCATGCACAGTTGATGGGACCTAAATTGGTATAGCCACTATGGAAAAACAGTAAGGGGGAGTTAAAGAGCTACCATGTGATCCAGGTATTCCACTGCTGGGTACCTATCCGAATGAAATGAAAACATTAATTTGAAAAAAATGGATGCACCCCTATGTTCACTGCAGCCAACGTGAATGTCCATTGATGGAGGAATTGGTAAAGATGTGCTACACACATACACAATGGAATACTAGGCCATAAAGAAAGAAATTCTGCCATTTGCAACAACACGAATGGCCCTTGAGGGTACTGTGCTAAATGTCAGAAAAAGACAATGTATGATTTTTTATTTCACTCACATGTAGAATCTAAAAGAGGAAAACAAAAGTAATAGATACAGAGAGCTATTTGGTGTTTATCAGAGGGAAAGGGGGTTGGGAGTGGGTAAATGGTTGAAGCGGGTCAATTGTATGGCGATGGCAACTAAACTTATTGTGATCACTTTGTAGTGTATACAAAGATTGAATTATTCTGTTATACACCTGAAACTAATATAATCTTACATACCAATTTTATCTCAAAAAACAAAAAAACTAGGTTTCTCATCAGACTGAGTTCAGACCCTCATCTCTTTACTTTCCACTTATAGTCAAAATCAACCTCCTCATCCTTATTTCCACTACTTTAGAGCAAACCTCATTGACTTTAAAACTTTTTATTAAATAGCCCACATACAGAAATGTGCACAAAGCAGAAATGTAAAACAATGTACATTGGGTAAACATCGCTTAGTGTCAAGGTATTGTCAAGCAGAAACCCCCAATGGGGTAATCACTGTCTCCACTACTTTTGTGATAATCACTTCCTTTTATAGTTTTACCACTAAAGCATGCATCCCTGGACACTACAGTTGTGTTTTGCCTGTTTCTTGAACTTGATATAACTGGAATTATACGATCCTATTTTGTGCCTTCTTTTGCTCAACATTGCATTTGCAAGACTCATCCATACTGTTGCATGTGGCTATAGTTAGTTCATTTTCATTACTGTATTCTGTCTTCCAATGTATATTTATCTACCATTGGGGGATATTTGAAACCTACCCTATACCTCTGAATTTATTATAGTAGTCTCTAAACTGGTCTTCTGGTCCTCCAGGCCTGCTTCTCTCCTAGTCCATAATCCACCTTGCATTCACAGGGCTCTCTGTAAGTCTAGTCATATTGGAAATCTGATCAAGTCATCTGGGCTTAAAACCCTCGAATGTCTCCCCATTGACTTCAGGATAGAGTCCCAAACTCTTAACTTGGCTCACAAGACCATAATTATAATGAGAGCTACGATGGCAGAGCATTTACTATGAGCTGTACCAAGCACTTTACATACATTCTTGTTATTCACGATCTGGACCTTCAAACCATCTCTCCATATGGTCCCAGCCGTCTTGAACTACCTAAATGTGCCAGGTTCTCTCTTGACCCTAGGCCTTTGCATATGCTGTTTATTCTCACTCCTCCCCCCTCTCCTTGCCTAATTCAGCCTTTAAGTCTTAGGTGTCCCCTCCACCTAAGAAAGCCTTCTCTGAACTCGCCTTCCCCCAGGCCAAGTCAGTCCCCCTGCTCTGTATTTCCATAGTGACTCGTGCTCAGTGTTTGTCCATTTTCTTCATCTACTAGGCTATGACTGCTTATTTGTTGACCGTGGACAGACCACACTGAGTTGAAGTCTGGGTGACTTTTTCAGGTATCCAGTTTCTATTCCGGGCTCTGGTTTCTGTGACGGGAACACCAAGGCAGCACCCTTTGGGATGCCAAGAAAAGCATGAGCTTCCCACTGTGGAAAGGTCCCTGGCAGCAGTCTGGCATCCTCTACTGCAAAGATGGGGATGAGCAAGTCGAGCAAAGGTTCTAGGGCTTTCAAGTACTCTGTGATCTTTTCTGGACTAAGAAGCCTTTCTGGACAGCAGGGTTGCATTGGGAGAGATGGTTGGGATAAGCGGGGCTTCTCTGTTAGTCCTGACTGAGAGCCTGCAGTCAAGGCCTCTGAGGATCCAGCCTCGACTCAGGACAAAGCCCAGTCTCCACGTTAAAGCAGAAACATAAACATACAGACTGAGATTGCCACATACCTGAACCCCCTTGCTCTCTTCCACTACAGCAAGAAGCAGCTGAGAGAGAACCGTATATTTTGAGCCTTGAGGTCCTGGCGGTTGGAGAAGGGAGGCTCCAGCATGACCCTGTTTCATGCTGCCCCCACCCAGGCTGGGCCTGAGCTGCCCATGGGCCCTGTTCTGCAGTTTAAATAACACTGAGGCTGTTTCCAAGGAACGTGGGCCTGGCCCCAGGAAGGCTGTAGAAGGGAGATTTCTACACCAAACTGTGGTTTCCACAGGGAGTGCCTCTCGGCTCCTGGCCATTCTGGGGCCACATGAGAGAAGCCATTTAGGCCAAGAATAGATGAAAATGAGGCGTCTCCTCTGGTCTTCCAGGCCCTGTAAGCGTCTGATGTGGTGTCATGCTCCCTTCCATTTTTCAGCTGGGCCTGATATGCATTCGGGCCTGCCCTAGAATCTTGAGAACCAGTGAGAAATGAGGCAGGCTTTTTGCTCTCAGGGAGCCCACAGAGGAATGGGAGAGGCAGACACATAAACAAAGCTGCAAGGAGATAAGGGCTCTGATGGGATGACTGGGAGGGGGCATACAAAGGAGAAGGCTTCAGAAGAGATGTTGGTGGGTTGAATCATGTGGGAAGAATAGAATTTTCCAGGTGGGCAAGGAAGAGGAAGGATACAGTCTGTGCCAAGGCCTGGAGGTGTGGAAAGGTAAGGTAGGCTCCGAGAACTAGTCAGTCTGAGCACTGCCAGGGCCTGAGGGAAGTGCAGGTCAAAACAGGACCTTGGATCCAAAATTCAGTCCATGTTGCGGATTGTGCTCAGCCTCCACAGCTGGTATTTGGCTCATCTCAGATGGGGGTTGGGGGGACCCGTGGTGAGTTCCTGCCACCATCCCATCCATTCCCTCTGATGCCCATTTTTCTATTTTGGGCACAAAAGTGGCCAAGAGGCAGGATATTTACATTTATATGAGCTGAGTGAGCAGAATTAAATCTCAGACTTCTACCAAAAAAAAGCAAGAATGACAACTAGCAGCTTCCTGAAAGTCTGAGATCAGAGGAAGCTTCGACATAGAGCCAAGGTAGGGGGTAGGGAGGAGGACACCAACTGAGCCTGGGTCCCAGCTGAGGGGTTCCTAGGACACTTGGCTTCTAACCCAGAGATCTCAACCCTGGCTGGGAAAAACCTTTTGAACAGCTTTATTGGGGTATAATTTACATACCACGAGATTCACCTGTTTTGAATAGACAATTCAATGAATTTGAGTAAATTTACACTGTCACATCACCACGACTCAGTTTTAGAACATTCCATCAACCCCCAAAAATCTCTTGTATCTATTTGCAGCCAACCCCTCTTCCCGCCCCGCCAATCCCAGGTTAACCACAACATGCTTTCTGCCTTTATATAGATTTGCCTTTTCTGGACCTTTCATATGAGTGAAATCATATAAAATGTAACCTTTATGTCTTGCTTCTTTTACTTAGCATAATGTTTTGAAGATCTGTCCATATAGTAGCATGTATCAGTAGTTCATTTTTTTTAACTGCTGGACAGTATTCCATTGTATAGATATACCACATTTTGTTTATTTGTTTACCAGTTAGTGGACATTTGTATTGTTTGCACTTTTCAGCTATTATGAATAAAGCTGCTATGGATGTTTATGTACAAGTGTTTGTGTGAACAAATGTTTTCCTTTTCATTGGGCAAACTATACAGGCCCCTTATAGAGGCCTAGGAGTGGAATTGCTGTGTAGTAAGTTTATGTTTAACTTTATAAGGAACTTTGAAATGCTTTCCAAAGCCGCTGCATCATTTTACATTCCTAGCAGCAAAGTATGAGAGTTCTAGTTTCTCTATGTCCTTGCCAATACTTATTATTGTCAGTCTTTTTTTATTATATCCTGCTGAGCAACTTTTAAAAAACATCCCCTAATGCCTGGGCTCAATCCCAAACCAATTAAATCAGATTCTTGGGGTTCGGGGCCCAGGCATAAGTATTCAAAACATAACAGAACAAAGCAAAATCTCCCTACCTAAAAGCTGCTCATATGCAGAAGGGTTGAGAACCAATGATCTAATTTTAGGTCTGAAGTCCTGACCTACCCAGCACTGAGGGGAAGCCCAAGCTAGCCAGCAGCCTCTCCCATACCAGGAAGCTGACGGGCTTGGCGGTGGGAAACAAGACGCCTCCCAATAAGGCACATGTACAGTCCCTGAGCAAACGGGCCCATTGGAAATCGGGGTGAAGGGGCCTTGGAGTGGCTTGTGGTAGAGTCCTGACTTCTGCACGGCCAGCTGAGATTTTGATGGGGCACCTCTCATGACCTTAGGGATTGTTCAGACTTCTGAAGAGATTAGCAAAGTATGGCATTCCTGGCTGCAGACCAGCTGCAGATAACCCCAGAGAAATACAAGGAGATGGGTGGTGCCAGCAGGAACTATAGGCAGCTTAGAAGCTCAGGGGAAATTAGGCCAGGGCCACAAGTTTCTTATAAAATCTCCTTTTGAAGGGTCTGCAGATCATAATAACCACTCCCTGTCCGTGTACGAGACCATGGCTGTGTATGGGCACTGGGGATAAAGCCATGAATAAGTGTCAGGCTCCACCTCCATGAAGCTTACAATCTACTGGAAGAAACAGACAATAGAGAATTAAACAAAATGACAGGTAATAATGGGGAAGGGGCCTCTCAGTGAGGGAGACAACTGAGTAGAGATCTGGGTGAATGAAGGGAGCTAACTATACAAAGATCTGTGTACAAAGTTGCAGCTGGTAGAAGGAGGAGTTAACGGAAAGCTTGAAGCTGAGTGAGTTTGGTGTTTTCCAAACAGTGGCAAAAGGTACAGTAGTAGAAAAGGAAGGTAGGCAGGAGCTAGATTACCTAGACTCTTTCAAGGGTCATGACCACAGTCTGGATTTTATTTTGTGTGCAATGGGGGCAAATGAAGGGTTTTGAGCAGGGTAGTAAAATGCTATGATTTCTATTTTTAAAGCTCACTTTGGTTGGTGCAGGAAGACTAGACCTATAGGGGCAATAGTGAGGCAGGGAGATGAGGCAAACTGTCCAGGTAAAAGATGAAAACGGCTTGGACCAGTGTTGGTGCAAATGGAGGAGAAAGTACAGATATGGGACATCTTTTGGAGTTACAGACACAATTACTTGCTGACATGGAGTAGAAGGCATGAAGGAGTTAAACATGACTCCTATGTTTTTGACTTGAACATCTGGGTACCATGATCTGAGATGAAGAAGACTGGGAGAGGGGCAGAACTCAGTATTGCAGCGGGGGCAGGGGTGATAAATTATGGATCTAGCTGGGTGAAGAGAGGAGGGAAGCTGGAGGGCCAGGATGTCCTCATGATTCATCACTGGGGTGTTGGCAATCCTTGTCAGATCAAAGCCTGTTTATGTCAAGCCCCCAGAGACCGCAGTGTTAGATCATCTCAAAATAATTCAAGAGGCTGGAATGGATCGGGTACTTCTTGCAACCTTTAGGGAGATCCTCCCAAAAAGAGACAAGCTTAGGCTGAAGATGGTAGCCCATCCTTATTATCAAAAGGAAAAGGCACCATCTCTTGTTGCTCCCTCCCTTCTGTTACTTTGAAATTTTATTACTGGCTTATGAACTCCAAACATCTAGATAGCATTGCTACAGATCTTCTATCCCTTCTTCAAACCAGTAAGAGGGTGGGAAGCCCATGCTCAGTGACTCTTAAAAATAAAGACAGGAGAGAGGGTTAGAAGATCGTCAAGAAAGAGGCCTCGTGAGTCAGAGTCTACTAGCAGGCTGCAAGAGGCATGGGAACTAGAAAGGAGGATGGAGCGTGAAGACAACAAAGGAGAAAGAAATCAGAGAGAAGAGTGAACTGCTGGAAGTCAGCATCGGAGCTGAGCATGAGAGGTACCAGAAACAGGAATGCAAAGGCCCCAGGATCTGGGGAAGCAATACCCTAAAAGAAGCATTGGAATTCTTGAGTTTCAAAGCGGGAAGAGCCTTTGGGGACCAAGTCGCCAGCTCCTTTGACAGAAAAAGGAATTGGTCTGCAAGGAGGAAATGAGAAAGAAAAGAAGAAACCAAAAGATCATGTCTCCAAGCTTTAGAAGCCACAGAAAGGCAACTGTGTCCTGGCTGAACTCAGGAAGTCCTGGCCCTTTATTTCTCTTCTCTCCATTTGGTAAATGTCTAGCCCCCATGGGGGCAGTTCCATCCAGCTGCTTTCTGGAAACAGGTGGTCATTCTGCCTGTTTGGAGAGATGCAATCAGGGTCTCCTGGTCTGACGTCTGCCCCGCCACTCATACCCCTCCCCTCTTCCCAGTTGGGTCCCCTATCACATGCCCTCAAGCTTACCCACATTGACCAACACAGGCACATACGTTGCGGTGCTCATGGGCTCAGGCAGAGTGAGAAGGTGCAGGGTCATTTCCTGAGGGGTTTGTTTGGTGTTAGGGGTGGGGGAGCAGTCAGGAGGGAAGATAGACTGATGCAGCTTCTCCAAGCCATGCAGGGATCCAAAGAAAATACAGCTGGAGACAGGGAGAGGAGATGGGGAGCCAGGCTATGCACGCTGACATCTTGGGCAGAAATCCAACTTGCTATCCAGTGGAGCCTGTGTTTATTTACTTGGACTAGTTATTTCCTCTTGCCATATCTCAGTTTCCCAGTCTGCAAAACAGGAGCCATGATAGCTCTCTCAAGGGATTGCTGTGAGGATTAAATGGGATCATTAAAAAAGAGAGACAATGGAGTGGAGTGGTTAAGAGCATGGGCTCTGAAGAAAGGATGACTTGAGCTAATTACTTACCCTCTCTGGGTCTGTTTTCTCATCTGTAAAATGGGATGATGATTCCTATCATATAGGTTGTTGTCAGGTTTAAGTGAGTTAATATATATAAAGCACTTTTTGTGGTTAAAAAGACTAATTACTAGTAATTACCAGAGACATTTATTAGCCCTTTGGTGTGCCAAGTACTAGGTTTTGCACTTTATATACTTTATTACATTACAATCTCACTGCCACTCAGAGAAGTAGACAAGTACTAGTTCATCCTCATATATAAATGTGGAACATGAGGCTCATAAAGAGATTTACTTTTTAATTCTTCAATGGGGGGAGTGAGGGGCAAACGAGAGCCCATGGGCCGAATCTAGAGAGCAGCCTGTTCATTTAAATATTGTTTATAGCTGCTCCATGCTACATCAGCTGTGACTGAGACCAGAAGGCCTGCAAAATCTAAAGTATGTGTCATCTGGCCCTTTACAGGAACAATTTGCTGACCTCTGCTCTAGAAAATGGCAGAAGCAGGATTTGAACCAGCTTCTGCTTTGCAAAGCACTTAACCGCTTTGCTGTCTTGGTTTTCTGCAGTATCCCTGTACTGGATGCACAACAGAGGCTAGAAAAGCCTTTCTTTCCTGTCCCTTTGAATGCTAGGAAGTTTCCTCTTCCCTCTTTAAAGCCAGGAGGGAATGTGGGAAGGGATTTGGGATTTCTGATCTCTCCATCCCTCAAGCCAAGTGCTGAGGACTTGGAGAGGCTGCCAAAACCCTTCTGGGCGGCACATCTGCCAACATCACTCTGAAGTGTGAGGATCAGGGGCACAAGTTTTGCAAGAAAGGGGAAACCCATACGAGGGAGAGAAGCAGGCTGAGTGGACAAGTCCCTGGAATCAAGGCCAGTGATTATACATGGTGGTCCCCTAGCCCAGATCAGGGTTGTGTATAGAGTTAGCTGGACTGAGACTGACAAGGTACAAGAGTTGATAAAGAATCCTAGGCTTCTGTAGGTATCACCTGCTCCCAGACACATTTGAGGACTCCAAACCAGTTCAGTCACTCAGCAAATATTTATTCTGTACCTATTCTGTGCCAGGCACTGTTCTAGGCACTGGGAATGAGTGGTGAACCAGACCTCAGCCCTCATGGAGACAGACTATGTCTCCATTAACCAATCAATAATCATAAGCCAATATTAAATTGTAAAAACATCTATAAAGAAAATAAACCAGGCTGATGTGATTGAGAGTAACTGCTAGGTAGGAAGGGAAGGCCTCCCTAAAGCAGTGCCATTTAAGCTGAGACCAATTGGACAAGGTGCCAGATGTAGGAAGATCATTCCAAGCAGAGGGAACAGCAAGTGCAAAGGCCCTGAGTGAGAAGAATTTAATTTCCGTGTTTAAGGAAACAAAAGGCCAGAATGGCTGGAGCAGAATGAAAAAAGAGTGAGAGTAGATGAGATTGGGTGGACTCTGCCACATACTAGGAAAATCAGGGCAGGGAAGCAGGATTTTATTCCAACTGTGATGGAAATCCCCTGGACAGATAATGGCTAATGACGCTGATGATCATAGCTAACATTTTTTGAGCCCTTACTAAATGCCAGGTGCTTATGAAGTTAAATGAGTTAAATGCTTTAACTCATTTAATCCTCACAGACAATCCAGAAGAGGAAAAAGAGGCCCAGAGAGGTTAAACCACTAGCCCGAGGTCACATAGCTACATTTAAAGGTCACTGGGGCTCCTGTGGGGACAGTAAATTGCGGAGGACAGGACCCTAGATGAGATAAGAATGACACAAAGATAGAACTTGCATTTCAGTTAATGAGAGGAAAGAAAACTGACATCTACCAAGTTTCCTGCTCCTGCCAGGCTCCAGGAAGAGTGAGGGTTACTGGAGTTCAAATGTGCATTTTGGTACTTCCTCCTCTTGATATCCTTAGCACTTTTTCTGTTCCCCTTTTACACTCTTTCTGCATTGTTTGCTTGTGGTTTGTGCCCTTAATCATAATAGCCAGCATTTAGGTGGCACTAATAGTGTGCCATGTACCCATTTAGTTTATTCTTGCAATAAGCTTTTTGATTCTGTTTTAGAATGAGGAAATTGAGGCCCAGAGCTGCTTAAGGGTCCAAGAATTGGATCTAGAAACAGCCTAGGATTTAACCCCTAGTCTGAAAGACACAGAGTCTAGGCACTTAGCCACTGAACTATAACCATCCACCTCCCGCCTTTCCATGATCCATCCATGGGTTTCCCCAGTAATGGCCACAGGTTGTTCTTTACCTCTAGTTGCCTGCTGAGAAGGGTTCACCAATAGTGCCAACTTCAACCTTGCAGGTTAAGAAGGCTAAATTAGTTCATCTAGATCTAGGGTGACCAACTATCCTGTTTTGCCCGGGACCAAGGGATTTCCCCAGTTTCAAAGCCGGGAAAGTTCTAGGCAAATCAAGACAAGTTGGTCATGAGTGCTTGTTGCTATATACGAGTTCAGTAGACATTAATCATTATTACTTCTCCTTTACTCTTTCATCTGTTTGACAACAAAAAGATAGCAATCACCTACTCCGTGCCCTGTCCTAGCAGTTGAGAACCCTGTAGGCAGTAGTTGGGGCAGGGGGAGGTGGGTACTGTGCAGAGAACTTTGCTCCAGTTTCACAAAAAATCCATAGTCCCTGGGGAAAGTCACTCCCTCTGGGATGATTCCAACAGCCTGTGTTGTGTCTTCCGGGGCTGGCAGCACTTGCTTGGATCCCAGTGAGAGAGGTTTCAGGGCCCTTTGGATTCCCTACATAGTGACACAGAGACATTTGGGGGTCCCATAGTGAAGCCTGGCAAGGAGAGGTCTTGAGATGATTGTGAGTGAAAGGAAAGGGAAGGGAAAAAAATGTCTTTGGCATTGACTTTGTGGCTTGCTCTGGGCTGCAATAAAGGCTTAAGAGATAATATCTCTTCTTAAGCACATTTAGCTGGATGAGGAAACAGATTCTGTGACCCCAGTGAAATGACTTTCCAGGATCATGCAGAAAGAGATGTGAAAATTGGAATTTGAACCAGGGTCTCGGCGAAGCAGGGATTGTTGCATATCCCTCCCTCCTGGCCGGCTTGGGTCCCCCACTTGTCTTGACAGAGGCCCGGCATGTCACGGGGCTCTGTACAGCCCTCTCCACCCTCTCGGCTGCCAGCGTCCCGCCCCATCCCTTCCCACCCACCCACCCCCGCCCCCCAGGGAGGAGGGGAGAGCAGGGGAGGGGGGGTCAGAGAGGATGGGCTTTATAAAAGCGACTGGGACAGCGCTGCCTGCCAGACCCCGCTGCCGGGATCTCCTGAGCTGCCTGCGGGCCCACGTGACCACGCCGACCCCGCCCCACCCTGCGCCACCTTCCAGCTCTACCGCAGTGAGTTGGGGCGCATCCCCATTCACCCCAGACATACGCCGAGTCGCGTGGTCTACTGAACCCGGGTTGGGGAGGAGACCCCATGAAGGAGGGCATTGAGTTGGGGGGCACCAGACAGAATCCCTATGGCAGGGATTTAGGACCCGAGGGAGCCGGGAGACCCCTCTCCTCCCCCGGCTCGGGGCCTGGGAAACTGCAAGCCACCCCCCAGGAATGTGTGTGCAGCCGTTCCCATGGTAACGTGCAAGCCTCATCTGCCTTCCGCTGCAGGAAAGAAGTTGTTGGGGAGGCGGGGGCTAGTCCGTGAGAGGTCCAAACTTGTCACCCAGAGGATGCTCGAGGAAACCGAGGATGCCCCCCGCCCCTCTCCGGTGCCCCAAAACTTCTCAGAGCCAGACCCCACGTCTCATCCCCTCCCAGAGCCTCAGTTTCTGCATCTGTCAAATGGAGGCAATATTATTGGTTCCAAATTCCCCCAAGAGTTATCTCGAGGGTAACGATCCCGGCCAGGCCTCTCTCCTGGCTGGACATGCGAGGAGTGGATTTTAGCGGCCTGGTGACTCCCGCGACCCCACCCCGTCCCCAGGCCCGCTCGCCATGGCCCTCTGTGGGGCCCTCTTCCTAGCGCTGCTGGCAGGCGCTCACGCCGAGATCCCAGGCTGTAAGATACGTATCACCTCCATGGCGCTGGAGCTGGGTAAGGCGTGGGGAGCAGTGGGGGCGGGTGCGGGTGGGGTCACTCCAGCAGTGGGCGCAGGAGCTTAGGGTCTCGCTTCTGCTTCAGTGAAGCAGGAGGCACTGCGCTTTCTGGAGCAAGAGCTGGAGACCATCATCATTCCGGACATGAGGGGCGGAGAGGGCCAGTTCTACTACAACATCTCTGAGTAAGTTGGAGACTCCGGGGCGGGGCTTCGAAGTGGGGGCGGGGCTTAGGAAATACATGTGGGAGACTTTCGGGAGACTGGGTGGCTGAGCGAAATGGGGGCGTGGCCAAATCGGTGAGACGGGAGTTAAGATAGGATGGATCGGAGAAGATAAAGGCCAAGCCTGCCGACATAGGCGGGACTAAGCAGATGGGCGTGGCCTAGGGAAGGTCGGCGGGACCAAGAAAAGCTGAGCGTAAGACTTGGAATTGAGGCGTGGCCAAAGAGCACCAGAGAGGTGGAGTCAAGAAATTTTCCAATGGCTGAGAGTGAGGTCTAGGGAGCCCGAGCAGAGCTAAGAGAGGTCCTGGGAACTAGTAAAAGCCTGTGGTCTAGGACGATGGGGACAAGTGGAGCGGAGCTTAGATGAGGGAAACAAAATCAAAGGGCTCGGTTAAAAGGTCAGGTCTAGCAACCCCAGGGTGTGGGGGTGAAGGGAATGTAAGCAACAAGACTTCTAAGAGAAGGGGTATAGCTCACTTTTAACACCTGGATCAGTAGAAGCTCATCTCTGAGCCACCCTAGTCCAAGTTGAGCCACCAAGTCCACGGTGGGCAGTTGAGGAGCAATGGAAGAATTCGTTCTACTCACTCTAGCTTCCCCAGGCCTGGAATGGAAGAGGAGAGACTGAATTTCTTGTCGTTGGGAGAGATCCCCTCTTGGTCCTTAATTTGACCCTGAGACCTCCTACAGTGTGAAGGTCACGGAGCTGGAGCTGACATCCTCTGAGCTCCACTTCCAGCCGGAGCAGGACCTGGTGCTACAAATCACCAACGCTTCCTTGGGGATACGTTTCCAGAGACAGCTTCTCTACTGGTTCTTGTGAGGATCTGGCACCCTCAATGGAGTGGCGGGCGGATCAGGAGGGCCGGGGGTGCTGTAGGGCTGTGGGAAATCCCTCAGCCTTTCTTAGTGTTAGTTTTTTCAAAAAGAAATGATCATACCCACTTCTAGGGGTTGATAGAATTTGATAGAATGTCTGGTAAACTGTGCAGGAGTGAAGCCTTTTGAAGAAGTATCATGATGTACAGGTGTGGGGAGCGGGGCAGTGAAGACTCGGTTAAGCTCCAAGCTGGGGTGAACATGAGCCCCGCCCATCCCTGGCAGCTATGATGGGGGCTATATCAATGCCTCCGCCAAGGATATATCCATCCGTACTGCTCTGCGCCTCTTCCGAGATCCCGCTGGCCGAATGAAGGTGTTCAACATCTCCTGCCAGGCTTCTATCTCCAGAATGCATGCAGCCTTTGGGGGAACCTTCAGGTAAGCTCCATCTCCAACCCTAACGCACGCCCTCCCCCGCCCCGCCCCACCCCGCGGCCGGAGCCCCACAGCCCATCTGCTGGTGCAATGCAAAGTGCACAGGCTTGGGAATCAGACCAACCCGGTCCAAAGCTCAGCGTTACCATTTTCTGACTGTGTGATCTTGGGCAAGTCCCTGAAGCTCTGTCCCTAAATTTGCTCATTGGTAATATGAGGATGATAATAGAACCTATTTTATAAGATGCTGTGAGGACTATTTGTGTTAATAAAGGTAAAAATATTTAGAACAGTACCTGGCACATAATAAATGGCTAGCCACTTTGGTAAGAGTAACTGCGAAGATAAATGTGCACAGTTGGACATGAACTGGCTTCTCAATAATTGGTAGTACTTACTAATAATAACAAAAATAATTACACAGGTCCAGGTTTGGGACTGGGAAAGAGACTTAGTGCTGGTTCTGGAATAGGGTGGGAGAGAAGATGGTAGATTTATCATCTGGTATTGGTACACTGTCATTTTTTTTTTTTTTTTTTTTTTTAGGTGAGGCAACCCTTGGTTGACCTAACAGATTGCAAGGAACTTGTCATCTTACAATCCCCGATTTTTTATTTTTTACACTAACAGCACCTGGTCTTCCTAGGTGGTCTCCCATCCAAGTACTAACCAGGCCCGACCCTGCTTAGCTTCCAAGATCAGAGGGGATGGGGCTTGCTCAGGGTGGCATGGCCGCAGACGCACTGTCAATTTTTTACTTATTCAACAAAATGAATGCCAGTTCCTGAGGATTCAGAAAGGAGCTCAAAGCCTATTTGGGGGGACAAAACATTTGTCATTGGGGACTTGAGAGAGGGACTAAGAAAGTACTCTGGGGGTTCAGAGGAGGGTAGTCTGGAAAGACTGTCTAAAAAAGGAAGCATCTGAACCATACAGGGGGAAATATAGGACAGGGGCATTGAGGGTGGAAGGGAGGCCGTGAGTAAGCACATGGAGCTGGGGATGCTTAGAACAGGTTTGAGGAATTGCGGGTAGATTCATTTGGCTGGTGGGGGACTGGGATAGGAGAGGAGGTCTTAAGAATAAGGCTGGAGGGGATTTGGGCCCAAGTCATGGAAAACCTCTATTAAAGAGCTGGTGCTTCAGGTCAAAGTTGAGGTGTCCATCCCCCCGCCTCCATCTCTCTCTCTGGTCACCGTGACTTCTCTTGGACCTGCATTGGGATAGGGGCAGGGTCTGGGCTCACTGGTCTATCCTCTCCTCACAGGAAGATGTATGAATTCCTCTCCGTGTTCATCACCTCAGGGATGCGCTTCCTTCTCAACCAGCAGGTGTGGGCAGTGGCAGGTCTGGGGGATAGCAGGGGTGGGCGTGCCCTTTCCTGAAGGCCCTGACTTTGGCCTCCACCTCCCAGATCTGCCCTGTGCTCTACCATGCAGGGATGGTGCTGCTCAACTCCCTCCTGGACACGGTGCCTGGTGAGTTGGCCTTGGTGGGGCGGGGAGCTCTGGGCCAGGCCCTGGGGCTGGAATAGGGGTGAAGAGGAGGCTGTCAGGCAGTGCTTCAGCGTAGGCCCCTTCCATGCTCTGCTGTGGAACGGCCCTGGGTTCAAATGTGGCCTCAGCCACCAACTTGCTGTGTGACTGAGGCCTGCCCCTGGAGTTGCTGTGAGGATTAACTGAGGGGCTGGTTGTCAAGGTCCTCAATATGTGCTTGCTGATTGCTGAGGCCCTATTTGTGTGCATCACCTGGTACTTAATAGGGGCTTAATTAACATGAATTCCCTTTTCCTAAGCTGTGACCTCTGTTTGCTGTGGGGCAGAGATCATCATGCCCCATACACAGGGCATGAGCAGGGGAGGAGGCAGAGGAACCAGCCATGGAAGGGACTCCTTTGCCATCTTGTTCAGTGATCTGATGAAACTCCTGTAGTAATGGAGTAGGAGTAGTAGTGATGGCTAACACAGTTGAACACTTACTGCATATCAGGCACTAAGTGCTTTCCACGGAAAACTAATTTGATCCTCATAGCAGTCCTATGAGGGAAGTATTATAATGATCATTTTGTGGATGAGAAACTGAGGATGAGAGCTTAAGCACCTTGCCCAACATCCCACAACTGAGTGACTGGAGCCCCTCCCCACAGTGCGCAGTTCGGTGGATAATCTCATCGGCATTGACTACTCTCTTCTAAAGGACCCTGTGGTTTCCACCAGCAGTCTGGACATGGACTTCCGGGTGAGCTATTCAGCTGGTGTGTCACCTCTGACCTAGCCAGACTTCCTCCTTCTCCCCAAAGCCACTGGTTTTGTCTCCCTAAAGCACAGTTCTGGTGAGGGCACTCCATTGCTGGGAATGCTGTGGCTCCGCTGCCTACAGAATTAGGTCGAGCACCTGGGTCTGGCATTCAAGCTTGTTACTCTCGTCTGGCCCCACTCTTCTAACTTCACCCTGTTCCTCTGAAGCTACTCTTTCCCAAATATGCCTCTCGCTTCCTACCTCGGGGCCTTTGCTCCTACACCGCCTTTCCCCATCTCTCCTGAAGGAGCTGGACATACAGTTCTGTGAACATATCTCATTTCATCCTCTGAGAACCCTGTGAGTCAAGTACTTATACCCGTTTTTAGGGATGTGGAGGTTTGCTCAGAGAGGTGACGTCACTTGCCCAAGGCCATGCAGCACCTTTACTCCTCCCAGCAGTGTAGCAGAGTTTCAGAGCACAGACTGTGGAGTCAGAATGCCTGAAGTTCAGATCGTGGCTCTGCCACTTCTAGCTGTGTGACCTTAAGGAAGTGGCTTAACCTTTCTGTGTCTGTTGCCTAATATGTAAATGCAAATAACACAGTAAGAAAACATACCTCATAGGATTAAAGGAGTTGGTCTGTGTAAAGAGCACAGAATTACCACATATACGTAAGCTATAGGTATTATCTTTACTGCCACCTAGCCTTCAAGGGCCGGTCAAATGCCGCCTCCTCCTTGAACCCCTTCCTGAGCCTCTGTTCTCTGGTCTAATACGATTGCTCCTTTGCAGCACTCCAGCTGCCCTCCCTTTGATGCCTTTTAAGAAATGTGCTTGTGGGTTCCTCAAGGACAGCAGCTGGGTCCTATTCCCCACTCCCTACAGTGCCTAGCCCAGGGCTTGGGACATCTGGGTACTGCCCCAGTCAGCCTTGGCCCTGACCCTGACGCCTCTACCCCAGGGGGCCTTCTTTCCCCTGACCCAGGGGAACTGGAGCCTGCCCAACCAAGCAGTGGAGCCCCAGCTGCAGGAGGAGGAGCGGATGGTGTACGTGGCCTTCTCTGAGTTCTTCTTTGACTCTGCCATGGAGAGCTATTTCCAGGCGGGGGCCCTGCAGCTGTCGCTGGTGGGGGATAAGGTATGCCAGGGCCTGTTTGTGGGATGGGCAAGAGGAGACCTGTGATGGAGCTCCTGATGCCCCTGCCTCACCTGCAATCCCCCTGTCCAGGTGCCCCACGATCTGGACGTGCTGCTGAGGGCCTCCTACTTTGGGAGCATCATCCTGCTGGTGAGTGTTAAGGGAAGTAGGGACATGGCCAGGGTGGGTAGGCAAACCACCTGCAGGGGACCAGTGAAGTATGCAGGTAGAGTCCCCAGTGGCAGCCATGGAGCAGACAGAAGGCTGGCCTGGCCTCTGGCCAAGTCCCCTCACCTAGCCTAGCCTGTGGCTAGGTCTGTGAAGGGGGCTCGCTAATTCCTGCTGTCCTTCATGCAGCCATGATGACGGTGGGCTAGAACCTAAGCTCTAAAAGTGTAGGGGCTCTAACGACTGACACATTATTCTTTTTGCTTCTCTTCCCTTATTTAATGGGGTGAGGGGTAGGAGTTTAAGATTTAAAAAGAAATATTTCAGTGATCATTAAAGGACTTATCCTCAGTTCAGTTTTGTAAATGATGGAGCTGAGATTTGAACGTGGGTTTGAATCTGTGATTCCAGGTCACAGTGGCATTCTCTACTACTCTATACAACTTCACAGGGCTGTCGTGAGGATTAAATGAATACACATAAAGCAATTAGAACAGTACCTAGAACAGGGTAAGTGCTCAGTAAACACTAGCTGGGAATATTATTGCTGTCGTCGTCATCATCATTAAACTTATGGCCAAGCACCATTGAGAGCATGGACTCTATTGCCTGACTGCCTGGTTTTGAATCCCGGTTCTGCAACTGAATAACTACATAACCTTGGACAAGTTACTTAACTCTCTGTGCCTCGATTTTCCTATCTCAAAAAGGAGAATAATACCTGCCTCATTATTGTGAGGTTTAAATGAACTGTTTAGTGAAGAGCAAGCACTTGGTCAGTGTGGGAATCGAACAGGATTCCTACAGTGCCTCTAGAGAAGTAGCAAAGCAGTTGCAGAGAAGAGAGATAGGGCTGGATGTGTGATGCGAGAGACTAACCCAGGAGTCTGGACTGGAGATGGAGTCTGATTACTGAGAACTTAGAAAAGCAGCAAGAGCAAAAGTTCTGGCAGGTTTGGGAAGCCACCCCTGTTTTCTTATTTGTCACTCTGGGCTCCCAGAGGGCAGAGCCTGAACCACCCCCTCCTCCCCTGGGGCTCACCAGGGAGCAAAGCTGGGATTTGACCCTCCGCCATCCCTGCTCTGTCCCCAGAGCCCAGCAGAGATTGATTCCCCACTGAAGCTGGAACTGAAGGTCACAGCACCACCTCGCTGTACCATCAAGCCCTCGGGCACCACCATCTCTGTCACTGCCAGTGTCACCATCGCCCTGGCCCCACGCAACCAGTCTGAAGTCCAGCTATCCAGCATGATCATGGTGCGGTCACCAGACTGCGGGCTGCAGAGGGTTGGAGAGGAGGGGGCTGGGGACCCACCTGGTCAGTAACACACGCACCCCCCATTCCCGCAGGACGCTCGTCTCAGTGCCAAGGTGACTCTTCGGGGGAAGGCGCTGCGCACGCAGCTGGACCTGCGCAAGTATGCAAATGTCCGAAAACTCTGGGCAAGCCCTTACCTTCTCTGAGCCTCAGTATCTTTAGGATAATCACACTTGCCCAACAGAACTGGGGAGCTAAAATTCAGTCATCCCTATAAGCCACTTGAGAGCTGTGGTCTTTGTTAACACATAGAAGGTGCTTTATTAAAATGTAACTTCTGTGTTTTCTCACCACCCTGAGGCAAAGCAGGTATTGTGAGAAATGACCAAACTGGCCCAGTGAGGTTAAGTGACATGCCCACAGTCACACAACAGAGCCTAAGAACATGGGTTTCGGCAGACACCGCAGCATAACTTAGCTTTGTAATCTTAAGAAAAGTCATTTTATCTTTCTAAGCTTTGTTTTCTTCATGTGTTAAATATAGATAAAAGTAGCATCTATTTTCTAGGGCCATGCTATCCAATATGGTACTACTAGCCACATAAGGCTATGTATATTTACATTAATTATAATTAAATAGCTCCTCAGTTGTGCTAACCATATTTCTACAGCCACGTGTAGCTAGTGGCTACCATATGGACAGTGCCACTAGCTACACGATACAGAACATTTTACAGAAAATTCTATTGGACGGCGTTGTTCTAAGGAGCTGAACGAGTAAGTACAGGGTAGCGGTTAAGAGCCTAGATTCTGGAGGCAGGTTCTGCCACTTTCCAGCTGTGTGACCTCAGGCGAGTGACTTAACCTCCCTAGGCCTCATCTGCCTCATCTATAAGGTGCAGATAGTAATAGTGCCCGCTTTTAGGGTTGTTATGAGGATTAAATCAGTTGGCATTTGAAAAGATTTAAATATCTAACTTTTTAAACATGTTTGGTGTCTGGCAGGGAGTAAGCACTATACATTTTGTTAAGTAAAAATAAACAACACGTGAAACGCTATCAGTATTAGTCTGACATGTAGGAAGTACTCGACAAATAAGTAGCAGATGTGAAGAAACAGAAACTCAGGGAGAAATGACTCACCCAAGGATACACACCTAGAGAGTGATAGAACCCCCTGGAGAGATGCATAGGTGGGACATCCAAGACTGAACTTGGCTTCTGGTGGCTAGCCCTGGGGAGTCTGAGGGAGGGGGAGCCCACCAGAACTTCCCTCCCACAGGTTCCGAATCTACTCGAACCAGTCTGCACTGGAGTCCCTGGCGGTGAGTTGGAAATGGTGGGCAGGCTGAGGCTGGGATCAGGGTGAACAGCTAAGGCAAGCCCACCCGCTCCTTGCTGCCCTGACTCCACCCCTCCTCCCTTCCAGCTGATCCCACTGCAGGCCCCTCTGAAGACCATGCTGCAGATTGGGGTGATGCCCCTGCTCAATGGTAGGGTTGGGGGTGTGAGGAGGGAGGGGAGAAGGGGGAGTTGGGTGGGGCCAGACCGAGCCAGCTGTTCCCACCCACAGAGCGGACCCAGCGCGGGGTGCAGATCCCACTACCCGAGGGGATGGCCTTTGTGCATGGGGTGGTGACAAACCATGCGGTAAGTAGATGCATGATGGGGAAGGAGGGCAGAGTCTTTCCCTCCCTCAGCCCGTCTGCACAGCTCCTCCCTTATCAACGGCCCCTCCTATTTTAATCTCAGGTCAGACTCCTCTAGCCTTTTGCAGGCTGTGCCTTCACCTTGGAACTGTTCCCTAATTCCATCACCCTCAACGCCTACTAATCACCCTTCATAAGGAGTTATAAGAACCACTTTGCTGCTGTCTCTCCCACTAGATTGAAGACGCCTCAAGGCCAAGGGCTCTAACTCTAAACTGGCCTTGGTAAGGGAATGAATAGATTTTCCTCTACCTCGCTGCACAGGGCTTCCTCACCATTGGGACTGACCTCCGCTTTGTCAAAGGACTGCGAAAGGTGATTGAGAAGAACTGGCCTGCCACCACCGTGGGCCCCCAGGCATCTAGTGCCCCACCACCCTCCACGGCAGCTGTCTGAACTCAACTCCCAGCTCCTGACAGCTGCATTCAGGACTCCAATGCCTCTCATCCCCTCCCTCACCCCGTCACTGCCTAGAGAGTCCTCCCTGACCCCCAGTGCCACAGAGAAGATGAGTTTTAAGCTGTACCCAATTTAATTCCATAATCACAGTCAATTACAGTCCATCTGACCTCCCAGTGGGCTGTCCTGAGCTCTAGTGTGTTCCTGGGATGTCATCAGTGCATTAAAGTCATTCGTTAAGCAGGGTGGGAGCCAGTCAGGAATAAAGTGCTAACTCCCCACCTCCCCAGGCTGTCCATGTGAGGCATAGGGGCCAGTTGGAGGGGGGCGAGGGTGGGAAGCAGTTCTGGAGGCAGGGACCTGCCCCGCAGGGGCATTTTGCATCAAGGAGGACCTCCCTTCTAGCAGGTGAGGCTGGCAGGGGCTGGGTTCGGCAGTGGGGGCTGGCCCCCATGGTCATCAGTATGGCTGTTTATTCAGGAAGCGGGAGAACATGGTGAGGGCAGCCTGGGGCTTGTCGGTGGGGACCATGTGTCCAGCGCCCTGAGGAGCAAAAGCTTTGTGAGATCCTCTCCCTGAAGAACCCATGCCCTGGGCGCTTCCCTCATCCCACTGTATTCCCCTAGTCAGTGACCTTCATCCAAACCCAGCCCTGCCTGTCCCAAGCCTTCCATTCTTCCCATCTCCCCAGAAGACTTGCCCTTGCAGGCGCCAAATGGTAACCCAGCATAAAAGGAAACGGGAAAGAAAGAAAGGGTGGGTCCCTTCTAGCCGCAGCTAGCCCTAACCAGGCCCAGACCTTACCTTGATGGTGAGAAAGGCGATGTGGGAGAACTCCTTCACGAAGCCAGCAATCTGCTCCCCACTGTCTCCGTAATCCACTAACCAGGGCCGGCGCTGTACCTCCATCTGTGCCAGCAGGAAAGACTTAGCAGCCTGCAGCTGCCGATCCTCTCTGCTCACAGTTGCCAAGCCTCAAGACCTCAAGGGCTGAGAACTCCTCCATGTTTGCCCTGTCTGCCAGGCACGCTTGCCCTACCCCTGCACCAGCCTCGCCCTGGAGCCAGGATCCCTGCCTTACCTTCTGGTTGAGGGAATCCACAAACCATTCATCCCCCAAGAAATTGCAGGCCATGTCCACATCTCCATTGTAGAGAAGGATCCGGTATTTCTGGAGCAGGGCAGGGAAAAAAAGTGGGGGACTCTGGAACAAGCATAGGCCCTGGCCCTTAGCAGGTTCAAACCCCACCCCCTCAGAGAATTCAAGGGGCCCAACTAAACAGCATAGGTCAGGGAACACTTCTGTTTCCTGACTGCTTCCTACATGTCCAGTGCTCTACAAAATGCCTTACCTGTGAAGGTAAATACCATTATTAATACCATTTTACAGATAGGGAATCCAAATCTCAAGTTTTATGAGAAACTTGCCTAGGGTCATATGGCTAGTAAAGGAACTTGCACCCAGGCAATCTGACCCCGGAGCCCATACTCTAACCACTTTGCTATACAGATCTGGTCCTAACCTGGCTCTACCAGTGTCCTAAGTCGATGTGGACAAGGCTCTCTCCTACCTTGGGCCTCCATTTGGCCATTTGTAACATGACCTGACGAGCTCCTCTCACCCAAAAGCCTCCTTGGCTGATGCAGACCCCTCAGCCTCCTGCAGCAGGGCAGCATGGGGTGGGGTCAAAGACAAGTTCAAATCTTGACCCTGCCAACTACAGGAACTTGGGCAAGCGACTTCACTTGGACTTTCAGTTTCCTGTCTCCCCAGCTTCCTGTCAGCCTTGCCATGCTGCTCCGGGGTTTTGGGCTGCTGGTGGTGGACCCAGCTGTGCTGCCCCTACTTACCTGTGTGGCAAGCAACTTAAGGTACTGGGAGTTCATGCTCTGGTAGAGACGGCGGTACTGTATATTCACCAAGAAGCTGTGGGAGCACGTGGGCAGAACCCGGGAATACAAGGTAGGGGGAGAAAAAGTCAACAGATCAGACCTCCTCTCCTATCCCCCATCCCCAAGCTCCAGCCTAGGAGGCAGACAGCTGGGATTCAGCCCCACCCTCAGGCCTCCTACCTCTCTTGGACTTATCTGGATGGGGGGCTGGAATTCAGAGGTCCTCAACCCACCCCTGATTAGAAATGCATAGGGACACTTTGGTTGTCTCAATAACTGGGATTCCACAGGCATTTAGAGCATAGGGGCTTGCAAGTGTGAGAGCCACAGCATATGCCAACAGTAGGGCATGGGCACTGACCAATCCAGAAGGGACCTCAGTGGTCTCTGCTGTGCCAGGCATCACCTTTTTTACTTGCAAGGGTCCTAGCAGATCTGAGCAGGTGGAGATGGTACTGGAGTTGGGGTAGGGGAGGGGGGCTGGAAGCATGTCTTTTTACAAAATTCGAAGTAATCAAATTTTAAAAACCAGTGTGGCCATTTAAGAATGAACTGGCTGAATATCAATCAACTCATGCCCTGAGTGCCCGCAGTACCCCCACTGAGAAACCCTAGGCAAAGAATCCCTGGAACCTTTCTGATGCCCATGAATCCCAACAGCCCACCAGCCCCCAAGCCAGAACCTCACTTGCACAGGTCCCAGCGGGGCAGCTGCTCGGGGATGTGGAGGGCCTTCCGCACGAAAGGGTTGTTGAGGTAGGTGGAGGGAGCTGTGGTGTTGGTACAGGGGGGGTCCATGTGCACTCTAGCCCCAGAACGCAGCAGTGCCTGGGGGGCACAGACAAGAGCGTGAGGGTCTTTGCTTCCGTGCCTCGCCCCTACCCACACTGCTGGGAGGAAGCCCAGGCTCTGCATACCTGATGCCACATTCGCTTGATTGGCAGGCGAGTGAAAAGGTTACCCAAATCCTGGACCACGACAGTATCCTTTTCAAATCTGCAAGTGAAGTGGGGGAATGGGTCCCTGAGCCTCCACATGGGGCTGGAGTTGGCCCACGGGCACCTGGCAAGGCTCACCTTAAATGCCCAGGCACGCCCCCAGCACATGGGGCGTAGAGGTTGTAAATGTTGAGGCCAGAGTTGCCCACGATGCGGGACACTTCTTGGAGCTGCAATGACACCAAGCCACCATGCTTTGCAGAGCCCTGAGGTCATCCCTATGACCTCAACGATGTGTCCCAAGATTTAGTGCTTTTCTACTTCACCTTGTCTTTACCCTTACCCCACTTTTCACAGGTAGGGAAACTGAGGCTCAGTGTAAGGACTCTGCCAGACCTAGGCCCACAACCTAGTATTTCTACTTCCTAGCACTGTGACTTCAGCAAAGTGACTTCAACATTCTTGGCTCAGTTTCCTCATCTGGAAAATATGGATAATACGATCTCCCTTGGAGAAACTTGAAGATGAAATCATCTACACTGACAGTTCAGCACAGTCCAGGCACATGGCAGATGTTCGATAAGTGAGAACGTGTTTCTCCTCACAGGGATTATAGGATTTGCCCAGAAAGTCATAGAAAGTGGTGGTGGTAACACATCCATATTCATGTGTCCTGGAGAACACCCAATTGCTAAAGGATGTCGGATAGGGCAGCAATGGGGGCTGGGGGACAGGGAGTCCCCAGAGAGGGGATAGGGTCCTGTTCTCAGGATTGGGGGCATCTGAGGTGACACAGGATCGGGGCAGAACCTCACACTGGTCACGCATTCTGGGTCTTTGTTGTCGTAGAAGTTACACGTGTTTTGAGAGCAGCAGTGGGTCTGGAGGGAAGACCAGAGCCTGTAGGAGATCAGAGTGAAAGTGCTTAGACTCACAGCGGGCAGGGAAGGTGAGAACCCCACCTTCTCACTCCAACTTCGAGGGGATAAGAACGTATGTCACAGTGTGAGGTGGGTCCCCAACCTAGCTGCCCTGAGGCCATCCTACCAGCCTTCCTTGGTCCCTTTAAATTCTGATCACTAGCCTTTGGCCTTTTAGTACCAAACCCTTCTAGCAACCCCAGCCCCTAACTTCTGCTCCTAATTAGGGTAGGGCCCAGGATATTATGTGCCTGGAAGACAGACCTGAGATCCTGTGACCTGCCCCACCCTGAAGATTGCCCCGACTGCCCTCCTCCCATACCTGTTCCCCAGAAGGCCATGATAGTAGGCGAAATAGACGAGGGAGTTGTCATTCTGCTCATAGGAAGAGAGTCCATTGCCCACAGCCAGTCCCTGTGAAACACCCAGGGCGTTCAGTTCATGGGGAAGGTGAGGTGGAAGAGCCTGCGTTGATCTACACCCAGACCTTCAGCAACGTGGAAGCTGGAACCCAGGGTGGTTTATGTGGGTGGGTGGGAAAGCCACTCAACATAAAGAACAGAGCTGGTAGCCTGACAGGTGAGCTTCCTGTCACGCACACGAGCAGAGAGAAGCCAGCTGGTGGCAAAGATGTTATGAAAGATACTGGGTTGGGTGGGGGAGTTGGCCTGTTTGACCCCGATAACCACAAGGCTATGGCTGCAAGTTGCCCCCCTCCCCTCTGCAGCTGTCCTGCACCTGAAGGTTCATGCTAGGGTCCTGCATGACCAACACAGCTAGGGTGGGAATGTAGATGCCGGCATAGCTCTCTCCTGTCAGGAAAAGCTCGTTGTCCTTGTACTCCGGAAACAGGCGGAAGAAATCTTGAAGGGCCTCGAAATTACTCTGGGCAACCTGGAGACGGTAGGATGGGGGGGGGATCAGGAGGCTTTGGTATCTGAGCTGAAAGGAATATCAGAGATAATGACAATCCACCCTGTTTGTGAAAGAGGAAGTGACTTGGTAGTGACAAGATCATACTTCATAGAAGGTCAAAGAGCCAAAAATGGTCTCCAAGGCCATGCTCTTTCTCTCCCTGTATCATGCTACCTTTAGAGAACCAGTGAGGCTGGGGTGTATGGGCAGGCATCAGACTCACCTCTGTGTCATTGGTCGCATAAGACTTGTCATTGGAGTAGGAGAAGCCCACCCCAGCTGGGGACTCGAGGTACAACACGTTGGCAATCTGGAGAGGAGGAGGAGGAAATGAGTTGAGGGCTCCCCACCCTATCCAAGTGCCCACACATCCCCACAGGACCCACAGCACCGGCTATACCAGGTTCCAAGAATAGGGGTTGTACTCCAGGGTAACACCATCTGGCTGGACCTGAGGAGGAAAAAGATGGCTGAGTGAGTGGAAGGAAAGGGCCACCGTGTCGAGCCGATGGTACAGATAAAGAGACTGAGGCTCAGGAAAAGGGCACATGTTTGGAAAAATCACAAAGTCCTTTCCTCCCTCTTCCCTGGCCTCTTTCTTTGGGAAATGTCCCCTCCCTCTCCCTTTCCTGGGTTATAGAGAGCTGCTTTCCACTCACCAGGAAGGGGCCATGCTCTGTGAGGAAGCCATCTAAGGAGCTGCAGCCCGGCCCTCCGTTGAGCCAAAGCACCACAGGGCTGCTCTTAGGGTCCTTCTGGGACTCCACAAACCTGGGAGGGGAGTCAGGCCCAGGTGGGTGCAGGTGGAGAGACTCCTTCCAGCCCTCCCTGCTCCCAGGCTCACTCAGGGGTCTTCAAGACCCCCGCCCCGCAGTCCTCTCCCCTGGTGGGCATAGCAGTGCCCCTCCCCACTCCGCCCTGGGAGGGAGAGCCGCGGACCAGTAATGGAGATGCTTGGAGCCAGAGCCTCTGAGGTAGCCGGAGTACTGGCGGAAAGACGGCTGCTTGGCCAGCCCAGGCAGGCACTGGATTTCGTCCTGGTTAGGGGCTGCCTCGCCTTGAGGTGCCCAGAACAGCAGCAGCTGCAGCAGGAACAGCGACCACTGCTTAGCTCGAACCATCTGCGGAGAAAGCGGGTGCCGGCTGTTTACTGGCTCCCTGGCTGCTCAGCGCCTGCGTGCAACCGTCCCTGGGGAGGAGCTGGCGGCGTACCGGCGAGGAAAGCCTCGGCCCGGCCCCAGCTCTCACGGCCGAACCTCCTCCGCTTGCCCCACGCGCGGCAGGGGGCTCCGGGATCCCTTCCAGCCTCGGAGTTCCCTCACCTCTGCTCTCCTACGTCCTTGCTCTCCAGGAGGTGCCTGGCGACGGGAAGTCATGTGTACGCTGAGTCACGTGTGCTCCGGTGTCACGTGACAGACTTCCTCCCATCGTCTCCGGTGCCTGAGCACCCGGGGGATGGATTGGGGGAGGCGGCGGCGGTCCACGCCCGGTCAGGGTCCGCGAGCCTCGCAGGTCATATCCCGGGCACTTGCGATCAGATGACCCAAGTGGGACGGCCGGGATCCCCCAACTTCCTTGGGGGCCCTGTTCTAGACGGGATGTCTGAGCAAGCGGCGCTAGGACCCTCGGGCAGAGCCTCGGGGAAGGGAGTCCGGGGGGAAATTCCTTACATGGTGCCCCTGCGGTCACCTGCTGAGCCCGCTGCCCAAAATAGTCCCTGGCGCCCGTGGGCCTGCCTCGTGGCGGGGATATGGCTGCTGTCTCCGACCCCGTGGAACTAGGTGCGCCCTGGGGACCCGCGCTCCCCGAACTCCCTCCAACCCGCTTTCATCGGGTGCACGGTGCCAACATCCGCGTGGACCCCTCCAGGACGCGGGCCACACGCGTGGAGAGCTTCGCCCACGGCGTGTGCTTCAGTCATGAGCCGCTGGCCCCGGGCCAGATATTCCTGGTCGAGATCGAGGAGAAAGAGCTAGGCTGGTGCGGCCACCTGCGTCTCGGCCTGACTGCGCTAGACCCCGCCAGTCTGGCCGCCGTGCCCGAGTTTTCGCTGCCGGATCTGGTCAACCTCGGCCACACCTGGGTCTTCGCCATCACGCGCCATCACAACCGCGTGCCCCGGGACGGCCACCCAGAGGCAGAGGCAGCGGCTCCCAGCCGACCCCCAGCCCTCCTGGTGGAACCGTATCTATGCATTGAGCAGTTTCGCATTGCCCGCGACCGCTTGGTGGGCCGCAGTCGGCCGGGGCTCTACAGCCACCTCTTGGACCAGCTCTATGAGCTGAACGTACTGCCTCCGACCGCGCGCCGTAGCCGCCTGGGCGTTCTCTTCTGCCCACGCCCGGATGGCACAGCTGACATGCACATCGTCATCAACGGCGAAGACATGGGCCCTAGCGCCCGGGGGCTCCCAGTCGCCCAGCCCCTCTATGCAGTAGTGGACGTGTTTGCCTCCACCAAGAGCGTGCGCCTGGTCCAGCTTGAGTATGGCTGTAGGTATCCCCTCCCCTGGGCAGCGACCCCTCCTGGTCCAGTGTGGGGACAGAAACTTGCTAGGCTTCCAAGCCAGATAGCAAGGCCTTGGTCTGTGCAGCATTAATTTAGAAGCTGGGGAATCTGATTTCAAATTCTGGCTCTGCTTGTGATTTTGGACAAGTCACTCCCTGGCTCTGGGTGTCAGTTTACCTTTGACTGTGATTGATGAGGATGCCCTCCAATTTCCCTTCTGGCTTTGACAATATTTTCTATATTAACCCAGGCCAGGGATTCTAACCTGACTTTAGATTCTAGGCCTCTTGGAGAATTGTGTGCTTTTCACAGACACATGCTCGTAGATTAGGGTATACCAATTTAAAGGCATCACAGCCCCCAGACTGAGAGTTTCTCAGTCCTGAGGCCTGATTCATTATGGCCCTGGTAAGTCCTTTAGTTAGATCTCCGATCACATTTTATTAATTCAGTGAACTGGAACCCAGTCTATGCCAGGCCTGTGCTGGAGGCTGGAGTTGTACAGCTACGTCAGACACTACCCCTGCCCCCAGAAGCTGCTAAGGGAGGGGGAAGGGAGTGTGCTGAGTGTTATAATAGAAATAGGGCTGCAGCATTGTGAAAGTGTTGTGAAAGAGGTGCTTACCTCAGCCACATGAATGCCCCGTGAAGCAGGGCAGGCTCAGAGAGCAGAAGGGAATTGCCCAAGTTAATGACAAAGGGGCACCAAGATCTAGATCTTCCGGGTCTCCGCTCAGACCCACCCTCCAGT
Organism: Pteropus vampyrus; assembly: GCF_000151845.1. Taxonomy (NCBI): domain Eukaryota; kingdom Metazoa; phylum Chordata; class Mammalia; order Chiroptera; family Pteropodidae; genus Pteropus; species Pteropus vampyrus. Next base: position 1,657,241 of record NW_011888928.1, read on the forward strand.
TCAGTTTGCCTTTGACAGCCTTCTTTCCACAGTGCCATCCTTGCAGACTCTGTGCCGCCTGGTGATCCAGAGGAGTGTGGTGCACCGGTTGGCCATTGATGGGCTCCGCCTGCCCAAAGGACTCAAGGATTTCTGCAAGTATGAGTGAAGGCCTGCAGCCACCCTGGAGCAGGGCCTGGGAACATGTCCTGGCCCCAGAGTTGTGTCTGGTCTGAAGCTGACCATACTGCTGACAGCCAGGACTGGAAATAAACACAGCTGTTGCTGATGCTGATCACTGGAGGGTCTCCTTGCCCCTGAAGCCTGTGAGGAGCACTTTTAGAATCACTATAGGTCAGTAGATGAAAGCAGGAGAGAACATTTTAGATGTCACCTAGACTTGTGGTTCCTAGCCTGGCTACTCACCAGTTATCTGGGATACTTAAAGTGCTGATGCCCCAGGCTCTATCTCCAGAGATTCTCACTAGATTTGTTGGAAGATTAGGCCTAGAGATTTCAATGTACAGCCTAGAGATTTCAATGTACAGCCAGGGTTGATAAACATTTCCCTAGAACAGAGGTCTCAGCTTTGGCACATAATATAACTACTTGAGGAACTTTAAAAAAATACTGATAACTGGGTCTGACCCTAGGATTCTGATTTAATTGGTCTGGGATGAGGTTAGGTATCAGGATTTTTAAAAGCCCCCAAGAGAATCTAATGTGCAGCCAAGTATGAGAACCAGAGCTCTGGACCAACTATTTCTTTTGGCAGATGGGAAACCAAAGCTCAAAGCTAGGAAAGTATTTGTCCAAGGTCCATAGCAACGAATGAATGCAGAGTGTTCCTTCTCTTACACTATAGGGCACAAAGCACTAGACTCCATTATTTGTATCTCAGCTGTCCAGGTGACTTGCCCAAGGTAAAGGCAAGAACATAGAATGACCTGGTCCAGTGCTCTTTTAACCCCATCCCATTGTCATATAGAGGTTCTAGAATGAACAGGTCAATGCTGTGATGTGGGTTCCAGGTGTAAAGGGGAGGGACTGTGAAGTGACATTCTAGAAGGGTAGAGAGGGTGGGATAGCAAGCAGATGACTATTCCCTCACAAACAGCGGCTTTGGGCAGTCATGTCCTATTTCATGTCTCTACAAACTCATCCGGGTCTTCTGCCTTCCTGCCAAGGTGAGAGGGGCTCCTGGAACTAGAGTGGGTACCACAACTTCCCCTTGAGAACTTGCTTCTGGGCTCCGGGGAGGTGGAGGTTCTGCTGGCCATTTGGGGGCTGGCCCTGGAGTCAATTCTCTTCAAAGAAAAGCCATTCCCAAAATGCTTGCCAATAGCTACCTACTTTCTCATTCATTAATTCAACAAACACTCCATCACTTAGTGTTGGGGACTGGGGGTGTGGATATGAGTAAAACCTAGTTCCCAATCGCTGGACAGCCCTCTTGGGCTGCTCTCAATTGTTCTAGTTCCCAGTGCTCTGCTCCTGTGCCCTGCCCCTCAGGGCCTCCTCCTCAGAGAGACCAAGAATAACGTTCCATCTCATTCCTGTCTCTGCAGGTGGGGCTGCTTCTCCAGGCTCGTCCCTTGGCCTCTATAGTCCTGTAGAGCCAGTGGTGGTGGCTTCTGGTGGACTAGGCCCACTGAGCCAGAAAGCTGAGCAGGTGGCACCTGCTGCCCAGGCCTGGGGCCCAGCCCTGGCAGTGCCGGAAGCCAGGGGCTGCCCTGGGGGGGCTAGCTGGGAGACACTGCGGCAGAAGGAATACAGCCGATACTGCCAAAAATTCCCCGTGAGGCAGCCAGAGAGCTTGGGCTGGGAGGATGGCTGCTCCAGAAGCAGAGCTCCGCACCTGGGTGGCCCCAGCAGGCCTGGGACCCTGCTGATGTGTGGGCTGCCACCAGGGGTTCCACTGATGTCCTCTGAGGCAGGGGGGAAGGAGGCCAGCTCCCATCCTGACATCTGCATCCTTACCCTGGCCATGATGATCGCCGGCATCCCCACCGTGCCCGTCCCAGGCCTGCGGGAAGAGGACCTGATCCGGGCGGCTCAAGCTTTCATGATGGCCCATCCGGAGCCAGACGGGGCTGTGGAGGGGGCACAGTGGGAGCAGGCACATGCCCACACAGCCTCTGGGCAAATGCCCCTAGTGAGTTCCAGGAGGGGCCAGCCTCCTGGCTCCTGCTTGTAGCTGGATGAAATAGCACCAGACACAGAGGGTGGCTTCTCCGTATGGTTTTTGGGCAGACAGGGTTGGGGGTGCCTATGGCAAAGATGGGGATTAGGGTGGTTGTTTGAGCCACTCTGATGAACATCAGTCCTTTATTAGGGCCCAGACCCCAGGAAGTTTCTCCAGATACCACTAAACCAGAAGACAGGTCTTATCAGAGTAGTTATAATGGAAATTCTAAGTAGGGGGCCCTGCTTGGAGAGGAGGGGCTTCATTTGCATTGAGACTTGATCAAAATTTCTTGTACAAAGTCCTAGGCAATGTGAGTTCTCCTCTTGCCTTAACATTTCCCAGCCTGCTGAGGGCATGTGATGGGGCCACAGGCATGAAGGAAAATTAACACTTATTTGAGCACCTGGGTGTCAGGTGCATTACATGCCCACTCTCCTTGAATCTTACCAGTGCTATGAGGATCTCTGTTTTTACAGATAAACAAAGTGGGGCTTAGAGAGGTGACTTGCCTGAAGTCCCATAGCTAGTAAAAGGCAGAACCAGGCCTCAAAAATCAGGCAGATAAAAACCAGGATTTGCATGTAGTGTCAGACCCCAAAGTCTGTTCTTTCTGTAATATTTCCTAAAGTGCCTTCCACAAGACAAAAAACTAGACAAGTGCTGGAGTAAGCAACATTCAACTTTAATGAGCTCAGGATGGGGGTAAGAGGTAAAAAGGCTGGGAACCTGGCCGAACCACCTCCTGAGGGGCCTCTTCCTCTGTGGGTCAGGTGAGTCATCTCATGACCCGGGAAGCTGTTATCCCAGACCTTGATCTCTGCCCATGTCTTATGTCTCTTATCTTAGAGCAGGGGTCAACTGTGTATGTAAGGCCTTTGAACTAAGAATGGTTTTTACCTTTTGAAAAGGTTATAAAAAAAAAAAAAAAAGAATATACAACAGACTGTATGTGGCCAGCAAAGTCTAAAATACTAACTGTTGGGCCCTCTGCTGACACCAGTCTTAGGGAACTAGACTGTAGGCAGTAGGCTGCAGTAGAATAGAAGACCCCTGTTCCTTCCTGGAAGGAGGGCCCATGAAAGTACAACAGTGTGTGTGTGGATGTGTCTGTAGGAGTGGATGTGAATGTGTGGACGTGTATGGGCATCTCTGGGCACTGAGGGTAATCACAGTTGGACCTGCTCATAAGGGCCGATCCAGCTGTCGGCCAGTTCCCGCAGAGTGCTGTACCGCCGTTCAAACTCCTCCTGGCTGCAGTGCTGCAAGAGCTGACCCACCTCCTCAGTGAGGAGAGCCACGGCTAAGTGCTTATCCAGGGTCTCACTCCACTTGCTGTCCAGGATGCCATCCAGACTGGCAGCACAGCCTGCTGTCCACTGAGGTGGTAGCATGTTGGGCTGGAGCACCTGGTGGTGGGCACTGAGCATGGCTAGGATGTGGCGGCAGGGCAGGTGGAAGGCCTGGTTGAAGTAGCAGGTACAGGTGGCAGGGGGCTGGGGCTGCACCCTGTGGGTGTCCTCTATGATCTGTATGTTCACCTTTTCTGAGCCAGAGCCAATGAGGTGCACAGATTTCTGGACTACAGCAAGCTCGCCCAGGCAGAGCTGGGCTGCTGGCCCAGTGCAGATGGTATTGAGAGAGTGCTGGATGCAGGCTTCTACCAACTGCTCCACTTTGGGGCTTTGGGGGCTGACGTCTGAGAGGGCACAATTGCTCTGAAGACTCAGGCCCAGGCTGAAGCTTGCCTTGTTTCCAGAGTTCTGTTGTATGTATCGGAGCAGGGAGGTCATGCCTTGTTCCACAGATGGGGTGGTGCCAAAGAATTGGCTGAGGACTCGGGTGGTGACTTCCAAGCCCTGGAAATATTGGCTGCTCTCAGCTTGGCTTCTCCAGCGGTGGGCCAGCCAGATGCGGTCATCGAGCAGCCAGTACGAGTGAAGCTTGGGCAGCTGGTCCGGGGGGATGCAGTTGCTCAGGAGTGTATACAGCTTTCTCAGGTTGCCAGCAGTGGCCGAGCACATTGTGCTCTGCAGGGAGGTCAGGAGCACCTGCTCCACAGGCGGCTCGAGGGAAAGCTGATAGAACTTGCCCTGGAGGAACTTACAGATGTGGAAGGCTGAGGGCAGGACTTCAGCTGTGGGGAACTCCATAGCCAGGGTGGGCAGAGGGAGGAAGTAGGGATCCACCAGAATGGTACAGACTCTCTCCCAGGCTGGGTTAAACTTCTTGAATACCTGGAACATCTGGGCCAGGCCTTCAGCATCCTCTTTGGCAGGAATGGCGAAGTAGACTGCCCGGGCAAGATGACCCTCCAACTGCACTCGAGGGCCATCCACCAGGAAGGTATATAACACCTTGCCCCTTGGGTTATAGGTCCGATGGATAAATAAGATCTCGGGGAAATGGGCAAAGACTCCCTGCATAAAGCAGCTCTGATAGTTCAAAGTATCTAACTTGGCAGTCTTACTAACCTGGTATAGCAGCATAGGTGGGCTTGGGTCCTCAATCAGGAGCTCATTCAGCATGGTCAGGGCCATGAGGGAGATGGGAGATGTCTAAATGCCAAGGTCAAATACTTCTCTGCAAAGCTGCCCAGGAGGAGCCTCTCAGTCTCTCAAGCTCAAACTAAGTTGAAGCTTGAGGCTGGACTGTAGTTCCCAGATCTTGTTCCAAAGATAAGCCTATGGAGAGGAACAGAGGTTTAAGGAGAAAGTAGGGGCTTAGCTCTTCAAATATTCACCCAAACAATATTTATTGAACACTATAACTATGTATCAGCACTGTTCTGGGAGAGATATACAATAAACACGTAAACAAATAAACAAGGGTGTATCAGATAATGAAGGTTATAAAGACCACAAAACTAGGTAAACAGGTAGAGAGTAAACTGGGGAAGGGAGGGATACTTTAGCTCAGGGGAGTTCTCTCTGGAGGAGAGGAGGATGACATTGAAGCTGAGACCTAATTGATAAGCCAGCTTTGGAAAGATTTGGTTCTGCAAGATCTAAATGGGTGTGAAGGCCAGAGCTGCACATAGTCTTTTATTTAAAAATAGCATTTCAAATATTTGTACAGCACTTAATTTTGGTAAATTACTTCTTGTCATCCATTCTTTCATCTGGTTCTGGTATATATAAGAGAACGTGCAATTGCCCCAAACTTGCTGTGTGACCTTGGGCAAGTCAGTGACACCCTCTGAGCCTCAGTCTCTTCAACCATAAAACAGATTAACAAACGTGCATTGCTTCTCCTGCCTCTTTGGAAATCCCTCTATTAACTGCAAAGTTCTAGTCAAATGTTTCCTCTATTTGACAACGGGTTATCGTCTCCATTTTGCAGATGAGAAACTGAGACTCAAAGATGTTAAGTGACTTGCTCACCATTATTCTGTAAGCAGCCAGACGCAGAGTATTTTTGGCTTGGGATCTTGACTGCTTTCCAAAGTATCTGTGGTCCAAATACCAGGGACAGAGAGAGGACAGGGCCTCTGACTTCTCACCTCTATCCGGGCTGGGAGAATGCTGATGTCTGACCACCCCGTACAGAGTCCGACCGGAGCCAGATGTCAACCTCCCACCCCTTTGGGAGCTGTCTCAGGGCTGATGGTAGTCGTCACATCTCCACTCCTTTCGAAATCACTCACCCATAGCCTGGCTCTATCGCCATTGCTCCCTATTTGAGCCAGTTTCTGACTCTGACTGACCTCTAGGCTCACCAACCGCGGCGCCAGTTTCCTAGACTCGAGCCAATGACCTGAGGAGCTCGTGTTAGGTCTTTGATGCCCAGACCAATCGTGGCCCGGAGACTTGTAGGCGGTGCTGTTACCAGGGTTATGAGGGGCTCGGCTGGCAGTAGCCAATGAAAGCCTGAGGACATTTGCATCCAGGGGGAGTCCGATTCCTGAGGCTGGAACTCTGGGACCTCCCATCAACGGAGACAGCTGGAAGGGCGTGTTACTATGGAAACTCCCACAGAGGTCGAAAACGAAAAGGAAAATAAAATAGCAGTGTTTCATTTTTTTTTTCTTTTTTGATTAAATTCCAAACACCGGGGGGCGGGAGAGGAAAGGGTGCATATATAGTTGCACTGCGTCTTCCGCCTTGGGGAAACTGAGGCCCAGGTCTCAAATTCTGCCTCTGGGTCAAAGGTCAGGGGCCCAACCCTCGGATTTGAGGAACTACAGATCTTTTTGAGAGAGCTTGGTGTTGCCCAGCCAACCCCTCCCAGTATTTTACAGAAAGAGATCTATAATGGTGCTGTGATTTGTTTAAGGTCATGGTGAGCTGCTGCAAGAACCGAGACTGACATTTTTTGACCTCAGTTTCCCTGAAGATGGCATCTTGGGAAGCTGGGTGGCTACCAGGCTCTAGATGATTAAGATTACCAGCTAGCAATAACAAAAGGCAGTGCTGATACTTATAAAGTGCAGCGAAAATGTTCTGTTTATAAAAATCTAGAGGGGAAACTGAAACTAGAACAGGCCAACACACTAGTTTTTGCAGATGAGGAAAACGGGGTCAAAAAAATTAGGATTTTTCCCATAGTCCCCCAGCAAGCTGCAGGCTGTGGAGTCCAGGATTCAGGTTTCTTCCCTATGTGGCCACCTCATGCTAGAATACGAGGCATCCTGAAATCAATGCTGAAGGCTTGGCTGATAGGAAGGCTGTACTAAGTGATGTATTGTTAAATCTTTGAACTTGAGGCATCAGGTTCTGTTTTCCTTTACAAACCCCATTAGATTCCTTCCCTGTTCATTCAACACACGTTTCCCTGGCTTATTTGATTTTATTTAAAAAACAAAAAACAAAAAACAACTTTTATTTAATATGATTAAAAATAGATACAAATAACAGATTCTTTGTAAAGAGCAGCAACAACCAAGGATTACCCTCCTTCCCTTTGTCCCTTAAAACAGACCCTTTTACCAGGTCCATTTTGTCTCACCCCATTCTGGGACAGGGGTTCATCTCTGTAAAGTGAATAAGATCTGATCTCAAGAGTTGGGGCAGAAAGAGGGATGACCTTTCATCATGGAGACAACTTTGGCCTTGAACAATGAATGAGGCTCCGGAGGAATGCTAAAAGTAGAGCAGAAAAGGGGCAAATTCAAAGGACTGTCACATGGTAGGATTCTTTTTTTTCTTAGGATAACGTTCTTCCTAGCCCTACCTAGGACGACATTGGTGGTTAAAATGCTGCTCCCCAAGCATGTCCTGGCCACCACAAGCTTTCAGACCTCTAAAAAAAGGGGTTTGTGATCTAATGTGCCAGCCCAAGTGTTTCAATCATGAATCGTAGATCCAGCAAGAGGGAGCCCATCGCCTTCCTCCTGCTTTCCCCAGAGAAAAGGAAGGTGGCCCACATCCTTGAAGTCCTCTGACTGCTGAGTGGGCTCAGGTGGCTGGTAAGGGTCTGCCCAGATGTCGACAATCTTGTGCAGGGTGCCAAAGCGCTCCTCCAGCTCTGGTCCCTCACTCTGCATTAGCAGGTTTGCTAGCTCCCTGCTTAGGTCCTGAATCATGTCATTCCGTCCTTGCTTCCCAGGCTGGCCTGTGTTTAGGACCACAACAGGGTCCCGGAGCTCCCCACTGGGCCCCAGGAGGTGCTGGTACCTCTTTTGCCACCGGCGGCACACCATGGTTTCACCCACGGGCTTCTGGCTGGTGTGCAGCAGGGCCAAAATGTGCCGGCAGGGCAGATGATACCATTGCTGAAAGGAACAGCTGCAGCTGCAGCCATCTTTGCTAACCTGGTGAGAGTCCTCTAGCAGCTGAACGTCCACTGAGGAGCCAGCCATGTCCACCAGGTGGGTAGAGTTCTGTACCACCTCCCACTCATTATAGCACAGCTTATAAGCCAGTTCAGAGCCACTCTGGTGCAAGGTGTCCAGCATGCCACCCCAGGAGAGCTGCACCTGTGGCTCCTGCTGCAACTGTGCCTGCTGTGGGTATGGCTTTGTTTCTTTCACAGGGAGCCTGGTGAGGCTCCCTCCACAGATTCCAAAAGCCTTCTTGGACTTTGGTGGCATGCTTGCTGGCCGGGTTCTCTTTAACTTGGGAGGAGCTGTGGGCAAGTTCTTCACACCTTTGGTATTAAAGAAGTCTATGTAATCCACAAAGCGGAGGATGCAGTCCAGCAGGGACTGCTGTTCCCGAAAGAGGCTTGACACTTTGCTGGTGATGACATCTAGGCTGTCCATGTAGGTGTTACACGCGTGCAGGCCCTTCCTGACATGCATGTACCACAGCAGTTCACAAGAGAACCAGTGGGCCTGCAGGAAGCTGAAGAGTTCCTCATCTAGTAGGGCTTGGGCCATCTGAGAGAGATTTTGCAGGCTGGCATCAGAAGTGACAAACACAGCCTCCCGCAGGGCTTCTTTCATGAGATTTTTAAAGGATGGATTTACCGAACTACGATGCAACTTCTTCTCCAAGAGTCGGGTTGTATGGTAGATAGAAAGGAGCATGCGAGCGGCAGGAAAGATCTCCTGCAGGACGGCTCGATGAGGGAAGGATGGGTCCACAAAGACCACCTTGATCTTGGGCCAATCTGAGTTGAACTCAGCGAAGATGCTCAGCATCTTGGCCACAGACGTGGCTGTCTCAGCCTTGAGTACAGCAAAATGTACCACTCGACCCTCTCGTTCCTTGTTTTCCACCAAGAAAGCATAGAGGATGTGGCCCTGGGCATTCTCCACCCGGTGCAGCAAGAGATTTTCTGGGAAGCGGATGAATAGGTTGCTCATCTTGCTGCTCTGAAAGCTGAGCCGGTCCAGGTCTTGGCTGTTGCCTACACTGAGGGAGGCCATGGAACCCTCATCTACCTTAAGAAAGTTCTTCATCACTTTTGCTATCTTGGCCAGGTCAGAAGGAGTGATGCCCTCCTGCTCTGGCTTTGAGGCTGCTTGGACCTTATCTAAGCAAAATGATGGTTCAACCAGGGACTTTTCAGCCCCGTTAGGATCTTTCTTCAATGTGGGCTGTGCAGGCTGGGGTTTCTGCAGGCACATTGTCTTTTGAGATTTGCCACCAGTGTCTCCTCCAGGACCCGCAGTTTTAGAGTCAACATGTATATGCTGGGTGTTGAGTTCACTGATAAATAGCCTATCCAGCTTCTCATTGTACTGCAGAAGCAAGTAGGCTGGGCACATGTCCACCTCTGGTGTTCTCTTCCTGTTTGACTGGGTTCGAATACAGACAAATTTCACCTGCACATATCTAGGGAAGGTAGAGGTGACAATGAGAAAGGTGCTCATCATCTCCTTTCTCTTTTAAGACAAGGCTTTGTAAGGACTTACAGTGGCTGATCTATTTCCTGGAGACCACAATACAATATAGGATGCAGGATAGGAAGATATAAGTTCACTCTCCAGGCCCAAAGTAAACGACTCTTCAAGACCCTGTCTAACTAAAACTCCCTTTATTTTCATCTACAGCAGTTCTAAGCCCCAACTCCTTTCATTCACTCTCCGTTGCCCATCTGCAGCTGCCAACAATTCACTCTGAGGCAAGACACAAGGGAAAATAGATATGACGCAGTAGAGCGCCTAGCTGATCACTTACTATTTAAAGTGTCCCCTCCATTCCTGCCTTTTGGGAGCCTTTGCTTCCTCCAGACAGCAAAGATAAAAATGGCCTTTAGGGGTAAGGTTGTGTCTGGGCCTCTTCTCTAAGAGGGAAGATCTCTGTTCATCTTTCAATGAAAGAAAAATGTCCACATCCTAAGAGATTTTGTGAACCCTGGGCTAGATGATCTTTAGAGTCCCTGCTGGCTTTGCCATTCTAGGTGGAAAGTGATGATTTAAAGGAGAAGAGTAATTAAGTTGAATATCTGCTCTTTTTCTCTTCCTATCCCCATTCAACCCAAGCTTCAAAGCCCAAATCAGGTCCCGACTTCTCCAGGAAGCCTTTATGGATGCCCTCAAGCCACAGTAATTGCTCCTTTCTCTGAATTCATAGCATTTATTTAAAATTCTTAAAAATAAAAATAAAATAAATAAAATAAAAGGCTTAGCAGATTCTCTAGATAGCAGACCTAGTGGTTAGACAGTAGGGATGCTGGAGGCTGACTGCTGGATTTGAATTCAGATTCTACCACTCAGAAGTTGTTTGACCTTGGGCAAGTCACTTCATCTCTCTGTGTGCAGTTTCCTCATCATAAAATGAAACTATCTTATTAGGGTTGTTATGAGAATTAAATAAGCCACAGACATAATATTTTAGCCCAGAGCCTGGTTCAGCCTTCTGTTCATTCTAAATAAAAGTCAGCTACTATTATCATAGCTCCTATGCCTTGTGACATTCTCCTGGGTATTTATGCAGAGTATTCCATGTACCTAACAATGCTATTCCTTTAGCAGAGTCTTATTAGAGATCTACTGGATGAATGACTAATGGACCACTGGTGGGTGGAATGTGTCACATCCCTGCCTCCTCAGGGAGAGCCCCGCCCCAACCCAACACCAGGGAAGGGGAAAATAAATCTCAGCTCCTGATGTGACGTGACACAGCCTCAGTATCTCACCAACCTCTTTCCAAACACCCTAATCCAGCTGGTCCTGTTGGCTCACCCTGTGGGGTAAGCTTATAAAAACAGGATATGCCAGGACCGCAATAACAGGGTGGAGGGGCCCAGGGCTGAAAATACCTGCACCTGTTGTGTGCACAGTGCTGGGGTGGCAACACCATCTCCAGCTTGGGACTGGGAAGGAGCTGGAGCAGCCCAGTAGTATGGCAAGGCCAGTGAGGGGTGAGTGACTGCAGTGTGGCCTCTGCAGTCACCAGTGTGTCTGCAGCGTGTCTCCAGCTTCGTTTTCTACCCCCACACCATCTTGTTGTTTTTTATGCCCTAGAAAGACAAACTATATACAGCTTCCCATGTTCACTGTGCTGTGTCTCATCTCTGTGCCTTTGCTCATGTTTGTCTGTCTGGATGCCCTTCCCACCCGTCTTCATCTCAGAGCTTACTACTCATCCTCTAGGACAATGTACACCCATCGCCTTCTCCAGGGAGACTTCCCCAAGCCTTTAGATTGGGCCCTACCCTTCTGCTGGCTCAACATGTTAGTATAGCTCTAGCTCATCAAATTATATTGACTTTATGTGCTCTTAGCACATGTTTGTTAAGCTAGTCCAAAGAAAAGATACTGGTGAATGCCAACCACAAAACCCTTTGTACCTCTCTTGGTTCCATTAATGACTACACCTGCCAGGGTGGAAACCTTGGCATTCGTTTTAATTACTCCTCCTCCACATCTATATCCAATATGTTAAAAGTCTTTTAAATTCTTTCCTACCACTACTACATATATTAAGATTTATATATGCCAGGCTACATGTAAGTCCATAACATGCATCATTTTATACTATGAAAAGGGCTCTATCATCCAAATTTTATAGATGAGAAAACAGGCTTAAAGAGGTTCTCAAGGATGAGAATCTGGGATTTAATCCTTTAGCTAAAACTGAAGGATGTGGGGTTTGAACTAAGCCTGCTTGGCTACAGTCAGTGTAGTTAACCATTATGCTGCCCGCTTTCTTTCAAAATCTCTCTCCTATCTCTGAATTCTCCTTTTACTCTCCTCAATTGACTCTCAATATATTGGTCATTCAGGTTCAATAAATTCCTTAAAGATCTCTACACATACTGTCCTCGTTGGTCATTGCTTTCAAACTTAATGAGCACTAGGTTGAAGCCTCTGTTATTTTTTTTCCTGCTTCCTTTCATCTTTTTTTTAATCGAGATATAACTTCCATACAGTGAAGCACACATTCTTTTGTAAGAATTCTTTGAGCGCTGTAGTTATTTTAATCTGTATTTCTGTCTCCCAGGTTAAAGCATAGACCCCCTTCAAGATAAGGATAGGGTTTTATACAATCATCCCTCAGTATCTGCAGGGGATTGGTTCCGGGAACCTCAAGAATACCAAGATCTACAGATGCTCAGTCTCTTACATAAAATGGCATCATATTTGCAGATAACCTATGTACATCCTCCCGTATACGTTAAATCATCTCTAGATTACCTATAATACAATGTACATGCTATGTAAATAGTTGTTATACTACACTGTTTAGGAAATAATGACAAGAAAAAAAATTTTGTACATGTTCAGTATAGACACAACCATCAAGTATAATAGGCCAACCTACATAGTACATGTCAGCAATAACATAACTTTTTTTTCAAATATTTTTGATCTGTGGTTGGTTGAATACACCGCAGATACAGATACCATACTATGATATGGAGGGCTGATGTACTTTTCTGAATTTCTCTTAGTGCTTATTTCTAAGAGTATTCAACCAGACTCTGGAGAATGAGAGTCAGCCAATGTTGCTTCCTTCAATCTACTCTATAGGTGTTTATAACTGTGTCCCCAGTGTATTGTGGCCCCAGGGTACCCCCCAGTGCCTGGCCCTGCACCAGGCACAGACTAGGTCCTCTAAACACATACACTGAATGACTGTACGACATACTAGGAAGGTCCCCGAGAGGATTCTGTCAGATGACTTGGCTTCTAGTCCTAGCACTATTACTCTTACTAACTGTAACTTTGGATAAGTCTTTTGTTTAATTTCAAACATTTACTAAGTCCTACTATGTACCAAACACTAGTTGCTCAGAAGGCTACAGACACAAATTAGTCTCTACTCTCAGTCTAGTGAGCAGAGAGATTATTAAATAGATGGCCAGTAAAGTCAAGATTAAGAGAATATTATTATTTTTCAAAGCTTTTAACCTGTATTTATTGACCTGGTGGAGTAGAACATAAAATAAATACAAGAGGACCCAATTCCTCAACCAGGATAAGGGCGGAAAGCCGCAGGCCTGTCTCCTAGAGGATGCTTCTGTTATCAGAGAATGATTAAACAGAGGTACAAGCAATAAATTTATAACCGAATAGCATTCACCCTGTGGGGATTGGAACAGATTAACTAAAGCTTTTGATTCACTTCACATAAGATTTGTGTCATTGTTGGGTGTAAACTGCACCTTAAGCAATGAATAGGATTTTTATAGGTGGAGTAAAGCCATTTTAGACAATATAATTTAAGTGAGAAATGAGACTTGAGACTCGGAATCAGAAGATCTGATTTAAATTCCAGCTTTACCACTTAGTTGTGTGAACTTGGATAAGTCTCTTTACTTCCTCTAAGCCTCCAATTCCTAATTTACAAATATGGAGGTAACAAGAATACCGGTTTAGGAATAATCAGTACCTGAGCCAAGAATAATCGATACCACTAAAAATGAATTTATTTAAAAAGCTGTGACAGAATCTGTTGGTTGCCTGCCCAACATCCCTTAGCCTCCTTCTTTCTTCCTAACAGAAGCCAACTTTATTTGGTTTGCCATTCCTCCCTGAAATAGCTAGGGCTTCAGGCCTAGTCTAAGCCAATTAAGGTAATCTCATTAGATACAGGCAAGGAGACTGGCCCAATTCTGGGCAAAGAGACATACTAGGAAATCTGCAGGAAACCAAGGAAGGCTTTTTCTTCTGGATGTGATGCCTGCATTTGTGCCATGTGGGAAGCCATCCTGAGGGCAAAGACATGAGGATGGCAGAGTGGAAAGAAGCAAAAAGTCTTGGCCACTGAAACTATCTCCTTCAAAGGCCCACCTCTGGGCTTCTAAGAATTAAGGCATTTTGAGTCAGGGTTTTCAGTTAATTGCAGCCAAAAACATCTCCAGAAACATTTCATAATAAATAATGAGAAAAAAGATTTGAGTGGAAATTTATCTTAAAAAATGAGACTAAAATTATGAAGTTAATACTACATTTAACAAAATATGTTATAATGGTGAATATATGCCAATTCCTGGAATAATCAAAGAATGACTTAAAGTGTCAATTTCTTTTTTCCTGGTATATTTTCCCCAAACACAAGATACTTTTATTTCCTGTCTCACTTTTGCAACATGTAAAGGTTTTACCGAAATATTCCTGGGCTTTATCATTGTTGCCCAAGGGCCTAATTTAATTTTTTGCTATGCAAATCCTTTGCTTTTCAAGTTCCTCTCATATCATCATCCTTGTTGATTTCCCTTCGTTTGTTAATTGGTACAGAGCTGAAGGTGATGTAAGGAGTTCTCTATCATTACTTTCAGGACTTCACCAAGTCCCTACAGCTCTTGGGAGATGTGTAATTTCAGTTTGCAATTAATTTTATTTGCACTGTATTATCCTGATGTTTACCACATCTATTCATTAGCCAGAAACTGATTACTTTGATGGGACTGGTAGGGATAAGCAGGAAGAAATGATTAAGTAGTGACTCATTTTATAAGTGGCCAATGTATTAGCAAGATTTTTGTGTTATGATTTTTGCTTTCCTATGCAACTTTGTGACTATGGATACATGGAAAATGAAAACTCAGATAACAGGTCTTGGTTCAAAGGGTGTGATGAGGATTAAATAAAACAATGCCTGTAAAGTTCTTAGCAGAGTGTCTGGAATGCATCCCAAAAAAGTGTTCAAAAAAGGTAGCTACTACACTGAACAGCAATGGAGAGAGACATTGGAATACTTTATGGATTATTTAAAGAATTTCGATCCCCCAAAAAACAACAAAATGCCCCACAACAGCTATATGTACAAATAGGGGAAGGAAAACTGGGTAAAAATCACAGCACTTCCCCGTTGACTGGGACTTTTGGTCACTGAGTGATAACTCCCACAGAACATTTCTTTGGCTCTTAAAAATACCTACTACTCTCTATCATGTACTACAGTTACAACTTAGGCAAATATTTACTGAGCACTATGTTTCAGCCACTACATGTATTTTCTTATTTAATCTTCACCACATCCTCCTCATTTTACAGAGGAATAAACTGTGTGGCAAAGGTTAAAAGTCTTGTCCAAATTCAAGGGCAAAGCCTGTCTTTCTGACTATAGAGCTCTCACTTACAACCATTATGCTAGCTTTTCCTAATCTTCAAGGAATCACAAACCACCTTTATATCTGCCATAGCCACTCATATAACATTTGCATAATTATTTTCAAATGGTTTTCTTTAGATCAGCTCACTTTATTTATGTTTAGATATTAACATAAATACTTACTGTGAAAATTATCTCACTTGTTGACCAGCATTATGCAAAACTGGTTGTGGGTAACAGCTGCATTCTACTAAATTATCTCCTAAAAACCCTTCCGCTGCCCACCCTCCAGTCCCACAAGAGAAACGCTCATCCCACCAAACCATGTATCATTCAAAAAGCCCGATATAGTCTACTCTGCACAAAGCCAGTGTCCAATAAGAAATCCAAGAATATTCTTCACAACATCCCAATGAATAGTCAACCCGTCTCTGCTAAAGGCCTGAGTGGCACATGAATTCACTTCCTCATCAGCTAGCACAGCCCTCTACTGTCCTCAAGAGTAGAGACCACAAGCGACTCATCTTTGCACTCCAGCTCGATGCCTGGGGGTAAACATTTTACCCCTTACTAGAAGTTTGTGGAAAGAATAAATGAACAAGTGGAATTAAAAAGCTGTTACAACCCAGGGGTTAAGTAGGGTCAGACCTTCGGTTCTAACACCCAGGTGCTTTCTTACAGTTTCTTGAACTCTTACCCCACTCGCTGCTCCAACGTGCCCCTCCTTTCTCCCCATTTTCATTTTTCTGGGCTGTAACTGACCAAACTCAGACTTCTCTGGTTCACACCAGGTGTTTTTGCCAGCCTCAGTCCCTGCTCCTGGCCTTCCCTTTACTGTAGCTATCCTCTCCCTTGCCTTTTGTCCAAGTGTGTCTTGAGCAAACGACACACTGAGCCTTAATGTAAAGCGGAGAGACAGTTCTCTTGACGTTTAACTTCTCTTGGTGCGGTTCCCTATCTGCAAAATAATATTATAATAGCAGTTAATAGTTATGGAATATTTTCTGTGTGCTAGGCACTGTGGTAAGCGCTTTACATGTATTAGCTCATATCAGGAATAACGAAACCTACCTCTGACGAGGCTTTTCTGAGGACCAAGTGCGATGAAGGTGAACGTGCTCTGTAAACTACTTTTCTTTTTTTTAAGGCCTACAGCACCTGGTATTCCTAGGTGGTCCCCCATTCAAGTACTAACCAGGCCCGACCCTGCTTAGCTTCCGAGATCAGATGAGATTGGGCACGTTCAGGGTGGCATGGCTGTAGACATGCTCAGTAAACTAAAATGTCAGGGATGACTTTATTTTTTTCAAATCCAGGGCCTGCACTGGTATAGAGCATCAATCGGCGTTCCCACCCTTCCCACTGGATTCAGGTTCTGTCATTCGCCACCCAGCACTCCAGACGTTTCCACTGAAGTTCTCACTACTGTTTTAAGGAAATAATTATTTCTGTGATTAAAGTTTAATATTTGTCTCCCTGACTGGAGGGGAAGCTCCATGAAGGCAGGGGCCCAATTTATTTTTTTCAGCGCTGAATCTCCAGACACTAGCATAGAGCTGTTTCCAGTTAACAACTATTAAAATCAATTGTAAATTTACAATTGATTTTAATAGACTAAGTGATATGGAATAATCTCCAAAATACAGTGGTAAGTGAAAAAAGCAAGATGCAGAATGACATGTATAAATAGTATGTAGCCACTTGTGTTAAAAAAAAAATGAAAAAGAAGATGCATCAGATGCATATGCACGTACAGGTGTGCTTGTCCAGGCTCAGCACATCTTAGCAAGGTAACAGTGGTTGCCTCCAGATAACACAGTGGAAAAGACACTGACTTTTAGACCCTTTTGTATGGTTTGAAAAACATTTTAAATTATATGACTATATTAACCACTCAAAAACGAATTCATTTTTTAAATCGTTCAACCTTCAAGAATAAAAATAAATGCAACTAATCCCAACACTCCAATCCGCTATCTGAGACCCTCCAATTTCCTTTCCTACTGCTCCAGCATAAATCTTCCTTCTAGCTCAGCAGGTTTCCTCACTGTCCTAAGTACGTGATGTTAACATCTGTACTAACTCACACCATTTCTCCCTCCAGGAAGTTAATCCTCCTGTGGTAGGCAGAATGGTCCCCAAAGATGTCCACTTCCTAATCTCTAGACCCTGTGAATATGATCGGTTACATGGCGAAGGGGAATTAAGATTGCAGATGGAATTAAGGTTGCCAATTAGGTGACTTTTAAAAAAGGAAATTATCCTAGACTATCTGGGTGGGCCTAACATAATCACAGGGTCCTAAAAGTAGAAGAGGGAGGCAGAAGATGGGAGCTGGAGATGAAGATGGGATGCAAGAAACAAGGTGAGAGTGATGTGAGGACTGAATCAGCCATTGCTGGCTCTGAAGATGGAGGAAGGGGACCATGAGCCAAGCATTGTAGGCAGACTCTAGAATTTGGAATAGACAAGAAAACGGACTCTCCTCTAGGGACTCCAGAAAGAAATGCAGCCCTGCTCATATCTAGATTTTAGCCCACTGAGACCTGTGTCTGACTTCTAACTTACAGAACTGTAAGATAATAAATTTATATTTAAACCACTACATTGTGATTTGTTAGAGCAGCAAATAGAAAACTGATTTTTCTCTCTTGTGAGTCTCTACAGCACCAATCACCCTGAATCGCATGTTTAGCACTTGATGACTCATTCATTCAGCAATTATTTAATACCTGCTATGGGCCAAGCCCTGTGCTAGACTCTAGGGATGGTCATCTGAAGGGTGTTTAGGTACAAGTGTGAGATGTTTGGACTATACAGGTAGAATACAAAAAATGGTGAACCAGAGTCCCTCCCTGGAAGAGCTCAGCCAACACATGTAAATCTCTGTAAACTGTATTCCAAAACAACAATATGCCGTTAACAGGAGTAACAGGTGCTGTGACAGCTGTTAACAGGTGCTGTCAGAACACAGAAGAGGATCTAACCCAATCTTCTGGAAGTTAAAGCCTTCCTGGAAAATGTGCTGAAATCTGAAGGAAAAGTAATAATTAGCTAAAACAAAATTTCCCACAAGAGGTCCAAAATGACCTCAGCTTGCACAAGAATATTTATTTTAATAGTTATTTATAAATATATACCACTTGGGGGGCACTATACTGTTACTTCTTACATCTTATTGCTTAGATTGGGTCTAAAATAGGTTTCTTTGAATATTAAAACTGAATTTTAAACTGTTAATTGTAGTACAGGATATATAGTACTGAGATGACAGTATGCCAAATAACTGACATTTGAGGAAAGAGCTAAGCGGATGGGCACGGTTATTTTAACCAGAGGACATGGTAAGTGTAAATACCAAGAAGTTGTGGGCTTGTGACAGGGGATGAGTGTGGAGCAGACCGGTTATGGATGGACACACAGCACAAGATGGAGAGATCAGAAGGGTCAGATGGTCTGCCAAGCCAAGTTAATGGTCTTGGACTTCATTCTGAGGGACATGGGAGGCACTGCATTTATTTGAACTAGACTAAGCATCTCAAGAGCAGGACTTTTTTTTGTATTAGTCTCACTGTTTAGAAAGATGCTATTGGTCATAGGATAAAGTCCAAATACCTCACAATGATACCTAAAAACCCTTTAGGTAAACTGCAGCTGACTTCATCTCTTGCCAAGTATGGTATCCCACACAGTTTCTCAAACATGCTACCTTCTTTCACATATCTGTACCTCCATAGCTCATTTTGCATAGCTCCTTCTGGTCAAACTCCTCCATGCTACTTGATAATTAACCACTGAACTCCTATTCTAGCCCTTTCCATTCATTCATGGCCCAACAGAAACCATTACTTCCAGCATGAAGTCTTTCTCTACTTCCCAAGCATTTGTCACTTCTTCCTCTACACATCTCTTTTAAAGCACATACTAGTCAATTTACCTGAATCCAACTCTATCCTATCTTAAGATCTTTGAGGGTAGGTTGGTTACTTATCCATCCTTCTGTTGTCTGTACCCAGGATAGCACTGGACTTCGGAGTAGGGAAAAGAACATATATCCTGCCTCCCTAGATGAGACCTTTGGCCAAACATCTCAACCCACAGATCTCAAACTCAGATGTACTTTGACACTCACAGTTGGCCCACATTATGTGTGTTCGAATTTGAATTTTTAATTTTTAAAAAGTGGACGAATTCACATAAAGCCTGGATTTCTGACTTGTCTTGCCCCAAATTCTGGCAACACTGGATCTTCATTTTCACATGGTAGCCATCAGCTGGAGTTGATGAGATGGGGCCTGCTCTCCATATTACTCCATTCGCACTTCTGTTGTCCCCAGCACAAAGACCTGGTGTTGGTGGTAATTTCATCATTCTTTTTTCTTATAGTGAAATTAAAATTACACTTTCTTTGACTGGGCTGTTTCGCCTCAGCCCTAAAGGCATTTGAGTTTTCAACCCTTATCTTAGCCTCTAAGCCTGTTTTCTCAAATGGGAAAAATAACATTTATCTATAATTCTCAATACAGTCCTGTGGGGTAAAGCCTACACAGACTAGAGAACGCTGCCTAGGACATGGGAAGTGTTTGAAAACCGGGTTTTTATCTCAGGAGCTCAAGAACTATTTAGGAAACAAATGAATGAATGAATGAATGAATGAATGAACCAACCAACCAACCAACCAACCAACCAACCAACCAACCAACAATTGATCGTGTTACTGCTTTGTAAAGAGGAGACTGATGAAGGAAATGATCGCGAAGGCATTTTTATCATTTGTGAAGGCCATATTTTGTGTCTGGGATACTGCAGGTACTCAGAAAATGGGATAAATTACAGTTATGAATTCCGGAAAAAATGTGAATGAAGGAGTGTGAATGAGTGAAGGTGAAGCGGGTGTACAACATTGATGGCTGTGGAGGTTTTGCTCTCTTTCCAACCAGGCACCCAGCTGGTGCTCAGTGAATGCCTGTTGAATGTTCACAGAAACGAGGGCCCAACTGCACTCCCTCCTCCTCCAGGCCGCCCTCCTGAGGACTGTCCAGCCTCCTCCCCACCCTTCTGCCCTGCCCCTGCCCCGCCCTTACAGGATGTCCTCACGGATGGAGGTGCCATGGTTGAGGTTGTGGAAGCGGACGGAGACGCGGTCCCTGAGAATGAAGGAGCACTTGTTCTCCTTTTTGTAGGCGCTGAAGGACTTCTTGAAGTCTTCGTAGGTCTCGAAGCAGCTGCCCAGCTCCATGGCCGCCTCCTCAGCCCACACCAGGGGCTAGCCCCAAGATCAAGAACAGGGGTCAGAGGTCACACTATGAGGGTCTACAGGCTGGCGCGGACCCAGGATGCTTTCAGGGTCGGCCCCAGCTAGGTTGCCGGCAATGGAGCTCAGGGGGAGCCCTAGGCTTAAGTCAGTCAAACCGACTGCGGGAGTCTTCGCTATTTGACAGAGGGGAAATGACACTCAGCCCTAATTATCCAGTCTCGGGGATCCGACCCCTCACGGTTATGTCCAATCACACACGGGATCCCTAGACTGGCACTCATTTTCTCCAATCGTTAGAGAAAGATAGCCACACCCTCAAGGCTGACAGGCGCGCCAGCCAATCATAACCTGGATCCCTTAGTCTCAGCGTCCGCAGGGGGACTTCCGGTTACTAGTGCAGCCTATAGGAAGCTGTGCGGTCTGGGTTTCCGAGTGTCCCTCTCAGTTCAGTATCGCCGGCAGGCGCCAAGGTATCGAGATGTCGTCCCCGCAGGCCCCGGAGGATGCGCCAGGCGACAGCAATCCTTCAGAGGACCTCCGGAGTGTCCTGGTCACCAGGGTGCTCAACCTTGAGCCGCTGGACGAGGATCTCTTCAGGTAGCCGGCCGCATCGGGGACAGAAGCTTGATTTCGACAGCCGCCACCCTGTAGTTTCCTGCTCACAGCCCTCTGGATGACGATGGGCTCTGCGCAGGATGCGGGCTCTGCCGCAATTGGGAGAGAACTTGTCCCTGACAGAGCTGGCCTCGCTGTCCCGGCTTTTTCCCTTTTCCACGCCGGATCTGCGTAGCCCCATCCCTAGGAGGTCCTGGCTGCCTAGGCAAATAAAGTGGTGATCTGAGACATCTTCTCAGCAGTCTCCCTTGAGGAGCCCTGTCCCTGGGAACCAGCCTGAAACGGGCGGTGACTTGTCCAAGAGCACACAGCTGATCAGGTTTAAAACTTATTCTTAGCTCCTTGAGTATTCACTATCCTTTTCTTCTTACCACTACTTGGTGGGATCTGGTAGTTCTCGACTCATTCTGAGGCCTGAGCTTTTTTCCTTCTCCATGCCACTTAAATTCTTGACTGCAGCTGAGGATTTAACAGTTTTGGCTTCCAACGCTCCTACTAGCTTATTGGGAGTTACTTTGGGTGCTAACTTCTCTTTGCTTTATCTAATGAATTACAGATAACTTCCTGGAGAGCTTTTTGCAATGCATTGTATAAAGACGCAAAGTTGGGTTGGGCCTTGGGAAACTGAAGACGTAAATACTTCAGCTTCCACCTGGTTCATGCACTGGGCAAGTGCTTTTCACCTCTGAGCACTCTATTTTCTCATCTGCACACGGAAGGGTTAGACTTGACGTCTGAAGGCCCTTCTAAAGGAGCTCTAAATGCAGTTCTTGGAAGAATGGAGCTGTCAAAATTTAGGAGTGTAAGTGCCTGGCTTTGATGCAGTCCACCCCAGCCCTTGGGGTTCATCTTGGTCCACTCAAGACCTTGAGAAGCTTCTGCCTTACCCAGGTATGGACAGTGGAAGAAACACTGGACTGGAAGTCAAAAGACCCAGATAGTACTCAGGATTGGCAATATTTAAGCTGTGTGTGACCTTGCTCAAGTCACTTTCCCTCTCTGATCCCTGTTTTCTTAGTGCAAAATACGAGGTTGGTTCATTATTCTGAACCAAAGTCCACAGAAGGGTTGGGCATTCCCAAAGGCCTTGAAAATGTATGCTGTATACAGAGTTATACAAGGATATTTGGGGAAAGGGTCCAGGGCTTCCACCAGAGTCTCAGAAGGATCCCAAACCCCCATAAGGTTAAGATAAGAGATCTTACACTAGAAACTCACTGATGGTTGTAGGATTTGGCCCAGTCCCCAAGTCTCTCCTACTTTCTGCTTCTCCCCACAGAGGAAAGAATTACTGGGCACCAAAAACCCAGCAGCTGTTTGGGGGTCAGATTGTGGGCCAGGCCCTGGCGGCTGCAGCCAAGTCTGTGAGTGAAGATGTTTACGTGCACTCCCTACACTGCTATTTTGTACGGGCAGGTAAGCCACCTCCTCCCTGCCCCCAGCCCAGCCTGGTGGCCCCGCAGCCACCTCTTCTTGGCTTTGGGGGGCTGACTGAGGATCTGAGCCAGAGAGAGGAGAGGAGGACAAGAAGGGGGGCAATGGGGGAGGGAGAGAGTGTTAGTTGATCCCTACCCTTAAGGGAGTCTAGAGAGGAATAAGGCCTGGGTGGGCCAGGAAGAGTCTTAGTCTTAGACCTCACACCAACTTATTATCTGGTCCCAAATGATACAAGACTTTGTGGCTTAACTGCGCCCTGTGGGTCTTTTGTTCATTCTTTACACACCTTCTGTGCCAAGTACTGCACTGGATCCTCAGAGGGGTGCTGTAACTTCTGCTAGGAGTTTGGAGGCAGACCGCTTGGCTTGGAGCAGAGAGCACTAGCCTGGGAATCAAGAGACCTTGGTTCTACTTTCAGTGTTAATTTGCCATTTGACCTTGAGGGAGGTTGCCCCTGCCTCCCTCGGACTAAGTTCTTCCCACCTGAAAACCTGAGGAGGGTGGGACCGAGGGTGTTTTGATCTCTACTGCTGCTTATAGCTCTGGGATCAAATTGAGGAGCAAGAGAGCAGTCTTTTGTCTTTTAAAACCCGTGCTCTTTTTTGAGAAACAATAATCTAACTTGATTTTCCTCCCTTTCCCTCACTCTTAAGGCAGATGTCTCCAATTTTAAGAGTCACTGTCTTCTGCATAGTCCTATCAGCTGAGAAGAATTAATGGAACTTAAATATTAAGAAAACAATAGTGGGATTTTCCCTTTCATTTTACAAATATAAAATAGTTATAATAGTAAATATAGTTACCTTTTCATAGTAGATTCCCATGCCCTTCACTCTCCATTTTTTATTTATTGCCGGCTCCTCGACAATCTTTGCTATAAAGTGTTTGAATACTTACTGTGGGCCCTACCTTGTTCTTACCTTTATACCACTTGGGAGCAAAAGTGCCCTTTATTTTTTCAATTCGGTTATAAACTCCAAAAGTGCTGGGCTTTTTTTTTTTTTTTTTTTCCCCAGTGCTGGCCTTTTGATGCTATAATTCTTCTAGCCTAGTGAGACAGTTTTGTTTTAAGGGACTGGGAGCATTACCTGATTCCTCGGGATCAGTTTCTTCATCTTGTTCCTGAAAGAATTCTGTGAGTCTTTGTAGGTAAAGTATCTAGTGGAGGACCTGGCATCTTGCTGGTTTTCCGTAAATGATAACTCTCATTATTTTTTTGATAATGAACTTATGGGAATAATTAAAATTTGCATGATACAGAACACAGCCATGTACACTATCTTGTTTAATCCTCCTAAGTAAACAGGAGTAGGTGGGCATTCGTGCTACACTTTTATATATAAGGAAACTGGGACCCAGAAAGGTGATGTAACCTGCTCTCACCGCGCTTAATTTAAGGAGGCAGAGCCAGGATTGGAACCTGAGTTTGTGTGACTCCAAGCTCCACACTCTTTCCTCCTGTGCTTTTCTCTTTAGCTCTTGGGAGATAATCCGAACCATGGGAGAGCCCCCAGGGTGCCCATCCCAGGTTCTGGGGAAAGGATCTTTTTTCTTGGAAATTCTCCATCCAGAGGCAGCATGAAATGAGCCATGCCCATGCTACTGTTTCAAA
Organism: Pteropus vampyrus; assembly: GCF_000151845.1. Classification (NCBI taxonomy): domain Eukaryota; kingdom Metazoa; phylum Chordata; class Mammalia; order Chiroptera; family Pteropodidae; genus Pteropus; species Pteropus vampyrus. The sequence goes on from NW_011888928.1 coordinate 1,681,216, forward strand.
ATAATCATCAATAAGTTATGTCTCTACCTGCTTCTTGAAAGGCTTCAACACAGCTTAAAATAATTGGCAGCTATTATAGGACTATTACAATAAAAGTCAAGGGGCTAGTAGTAACAGGGATTTGGGGAAATAATTGTTTCAAAAAACTAGGATAAGGCATATTGTTGCAGTTTTATGTATAAGTTAGTTCTGAGCTTTCTGGCAGCAAGGCAAAAAGGGAAGCTCTCTTACCAGACTTAAAAATAACAAGGCCTTTCAAAGTGAGAGGCAATGAGCATTTATTTGAGATCAAAAGAAAGCTATTCGGGACGCACTGATTCAGGCAGAAGCCCAAACGGTGTTCCGGTTAGAAGACAAAGGCACTGGTTATTATAAGAAAGAGAAGGAGAACAATTACATCAATAGAAGAAAAGCATTTCTATTGGTACAGATAACATATTGATGTTAATTCTAAACAATGTTTTAAATTTTCAGTCCAGTAGTCATAATAACTGCTTTCTTGTTATCCTTGCAAACAGTTTTTGGGGTACAGTGTTGCTTTGGCCCAGCCCAAAGGTTATTTTGCCCTGAGATTTGAGGCATAAGAAGTGCAAGACAGTGCCTCTGGTATGGCAGCTCTGGCTCCATTTTAAAGTGTCTTCATTTATTCGTTTGTTTGTTTTTTGATACCAGTTTGTAATGTGACCCTCTGCATCAAATATTATAACTCATGATGATGTCCCAATGATTTAGTTAATTAAAAGATGCTGGGGAGGGGGGGCGGTGTTGTTCCTTGACCATTTATCATATCGATTATTTTTTTTTCCTAAAAGCCCAGGTTAGAATGTTAGTCAAGGTTTGTTGTTGTTGTTTGTTTTTTAAGTATTTCTCTAGAGAAGTAGAAGGACGTAATACGGGAGTCATTTGACTTGGTATAGGTTTAGAGCTTGGAGAATCGAGAGCAGGAGTCAGCAAACATTATTCTGTAAAGGGCAAGGTAGTAAATATTTTAGGTTTTACTGGCAAAGCAACAATAGACATGTAAACAAATGGGCTTGGCTGTATTCTAGAAAATGTTATTTATGGGGTCAGTTTCCTCATCCATACAATGGGAATAAGACCCACTCTGCATAGTCATTGTGAGACCAACATGAGAAAAGATACCTTAGTAACTAACACTGCCTGGCACCCAGCACTCCATAGCTGTGAGCTCCCTTCCTTCGGTAAACAACACAAGAACCTACCTGCTCTGTTTCAGTAAAAATTTCCAAGAGTAAGTCTGGAACTCATTCACATGCAGAGTTAAATCAATAGTAACAGAAGTACTGCATTTGAGCTTCAACCCAAGAGTTAGATGAAAACTAACTTCTTTTTCTAAGTTTATTGGTAGAGAAGGGAGGCTTCCTTACCAGCCCCTGCAGTCAGACTGTATATGTAGCTATCTCTAGTGTCTGGATTCTTGGGAGGCCTTTTTCAAAGGCCTTTGAACTTGAGGAGTCCCTGTTCTGATAAAAATGCCCCTTTGGCAATGCCCGATATCAGACCACTGGCAGACCAGCGGGCCTCAGGGCTTCAAATCACGGTGACGTTTATTACTGTGACTGAGCCGCTGGTGCCTTGCTGACTCCCCATTTGGATTGAGGCAGAGGAAGCAACACTGCTCTAGACTGGCTTCTTTCATCTGAAAGTTGAAAGTCATCCTCAGATGTCTCATCGCCTAGGTGCCAGGGTTCTCCAAGGTCAGCCTGACTCGGAGAGACGGTGAAGGATTTCAAGGACACCAGGGAGACTCTCTCCCCCTAAAAAGCCTCCTTGACCTGCTGGTTGAGGGCTGATTGTCCTCAGGCCGGGGCCAGTGACTTCCATGCTGCATTGGGAGTAGAGACACCTGAAGGAGAAGGGCCAAGTGACTGCCATTTGCATCAGGTTGAAGTGACTGACAGCAGGCTTTTCCTGAGAGAACGAACATTCAGACAATGGCCAGACTGTATATAAAAACAGAACTCTGAATCAGCACAGGAATCCAACCTACTGTCTACATTTAGGCTTGTAGGAAGTCAGACCGCCATCTTTAGTAACCCATTCAGGAAGCCAACCCACAGCCCCTGTAAAAATCAGCCCCAAACAACCAAGAGTTGATTAACGACTGACAGCTTCCCTAATTTTTGCCCATTCTTCCAACTTAGGACTAATTATGGAAAGACATACATGCACCCCTAACCAATTACACAGGATGCCTCGCTTCTAGTTAGCCTGCCTACAGCTTCCCCATGCCAATAGCCTCCAATCGGGACACCTAAAAGCTCTTTTTTCATGATGAAGCTTTCTCACTCCTCTGCCTGCCTTTGAGTTTCTACCAAACATAAGTGATGGTGGCTGACTCCCTTGCTAGACTAAGCTCTGAATAAATAGCCTTTGCTTGTTCTCTAAAAAGAAGAAGAAAAGAAACAACAGAAAAAATCAGCTAGTAGGTCATATTTGCTGACTCAGTCTGGAAAAATGGTACCGGACTCATGACAAGATCCCAGTTACAGATGGAACAAGACAAGTTGGAAGCGTTTATTTTTAATAAATACTTATAGAGCACTTTCTGTGTGCCGGATATTGTGCTAACCACTTTACAACTATGAACTAATTCTCATTAAAATCCCAAGGTCTGATTACTCTGATCCCCATTTTATAGATGGGTAAACTGCTCAGAGAGGTTAAGTGACTTTCCCAAGGTTCCACAGCTGGTGAGTGGCAGAGCTGGGATTTGAATGCAGGGAATCTGGCAATGACCCTTTTGTTCTGTGCTGCTGACAGAGAGGAGTTCCACCTGTACTGGGAGCATTCCCACGACAGGGTCTGGTGTTCTCTGTATTCCCAGTACCTGGTCCTTAGCAGGCCTCAGTCAGTAGCTACCAAGCAGAAAAGAAATAGAGAATGGGTAGCAGAGGTGCCTGTTCAGCCATTGTGACGATGACAGGGCCTATGGGGCTCACTCAGGCCCACTGTGTCCCTTGTGCCCCCTGCAGGAAACCCAGAGATGCCAGTTTTGTACCATGTGGAGCGGATGCACACAGGGAAGAGCTTCTCGGTGCGCTCTGTGAAGGCCGTGCAACATGGCAAGCCCATCTTCATCTGCCAGGCCTCCTTCCAGAAGGTCCAGCCCAGCCCTGCGCAGCACCAGTTCTCCATGCCCACTGTGCCCCCACCGGAGGAGCTGCTTGACTGTGCTACCCTCGTTAACCAGTATTTAAGGTGAGAGACCTGGAGGCTCCAGCACTTCCCAAGAGTCCAGACACCTGTTAGTGGGTCATGGGATCCTTTAGTGCTTCTTGACCTAAATTATAGACGAGAATATAATTTAGACTTCTATAATTTAGACTTCTCGTCTAAATTATAGACGAGAAAAGAAGATATTGGAGTGTGTTGTATATAGTAACGGTAAGAATTCTTTCTTGAAAGTTTAGTTTTAGTTATGTATATGGGGTTGTGTGCATGTGCAAGTGTATTGTGTCACGATGTAAAATGCAGGGCTTATGATTTAGCCAGTTCAGGTACAGTAGTTGAAATACTGAAATATTTCTATAATTACTTGGTAAGTACTCACCTCCCCAGTCACCGAGTGAGCCCCTTCTCCTTCAAGGTTACGTGATCCAGCAGCCTGGAGGTTAATGCCTGGCGGGGTAAGGGTTCCTGCTGCAGAGACTTACAGCCCTTCTGCCTTTGCCTACTGTGTTAAAATATGTTAAATATCACCTGGTAAAATATATTTCTTACATGGATTGCAGTCGTTAAAGTTGGAAAAATGCTGGAGCAAGGTGAGAGCTCTGGGTCCCAACACAGAACAGACACATGGATTCTGGCCAGGGCTGTACCCTATCAATGCCCATCTGCTGTGTGACTTTGCTCAGCTCTCCAGCCTCTCAGAGCCCTGCTTCATCATCCGCAAACTGGGAATGGTCGTTTCTGCCCGGCCTACTTCACAGCTGTAGCGCGCATCTCTGTCTTGTGCTGCGTGCTGGAGAAGTAGCCGGGTGTGATGGGACACATGTGGGTTGGAACCTGGGAAAGGGTTGGGTTCAAATCTTGATTCTGTCTCTGCTAGCTGTGTGAGTGTGGGCAAGTTGCTTTCCCACTCTGAACCTGTGCCGTCAGTTTTAAAATGGGGCTAATCATAACTCCTACCTCATAAGGCTACCGTGAAGATTAAACGAGATAAGAGATAATAAGGCACTTAGTGAGTGCTCAGTAAATTGTAGTTATACCACTGTTGACAGAGAAGAATAAGCACAGAGGGTGGTATGCAGCTGGAGTTCAGAAGTGTTTGCTGAAATCAAAGGAGGACATCGTTCTTAAAGGTCCCTAAATCTAGAGCTGCGCTATCCAGTAAGGAAGCCACTAGCCACGTATGATTATGTTAATTAACATTAGGTAGAATGAATAGTTCTGTTCCTCAGTTACACTAGTCTTATTTCAAGCACTCAGTAGCCACATGTGGCTAGTGGCTACCGTAGTGGACAGTGCAGATACAGAACATTCCATCATTGCAGAAGGTTCTAGGGCAGGAGGATAGGGATGAAGATGGAAATAACCCGTGCAGAGCACTAGGAGTGGTGAAGAGGCTTCCCTGGAAACAGGCTTCTCCCCTCCAGGGACACAGTGTTCCCAGTTGCTTAGGGTGACGTAACTCGGTCCAAGTTGGGCAGCTTGTTTCCTGAGGTTTGGAATAGTGAAGTGGTTGGGAGTATAAACCACGGAGCCACACTGCCTGGGTCCGAACCCTGCCTTCTCTACTTCCTGAGCAAGCCGCTTGGACTCTATGCGTATTTCGTGCATCACCAGGGGTGAAAATTGCACCCACCTCACAGGTTGTTGTGAGGAATGAGTTAATGTGGTGAAATGCTTAGAATGGTGCCTATTGGAGGTATGTCTCACGACTAGGATGTGTTGGCTTTATATGCTTTATCTTCTCTTCTCCATAGTGTTTACTCATAAGGTTGCTGTGAGGGAAATAGGCTCAGGGAGATTACTCACTTGCACAAGGCCACATGGCTCATGTGAGGCAAAGAAGGAATTCAAAAACTAGACTCTCCCACCTGCCAGAGGAGAGGGGTGCTTTGAGGCTAAGTCAGAAATCCCTATGGAGGAATGAGGGGGGTCAAAAGAGGCAGCTCAGAAGAGAGACTTCTCTCTCTGGGTGTCCCCTAGTCCCTCTCCCCTTTACTTTCAGGGACCCTGACTTCCAAGATAAGTACCAAATGTTGGTGAACCGAACTGCTGCCCACGACATGCCCATTGAGATCAAGTGGGTAAACCCAACCATGCTGAGCCAGCTGCAGAACATGGAGCCCAAACAGATGTTCTGGGTGCGAGCCCGGGGCTATATTGGTAAGACGACTCCCTGGACTGGGAGAGAACATTCTCCAGGGGTCTAGGCCTGTACCTTATTTGACCTGTGTGGCCTTGGGCACGTTACTTCCCCTCTCTGGGCCTGTTTCCTCATCTGTGTGATGGGGAAGTCGGCTCGGCTTCTCACGAGGGCCCTGTCAGACCTTTACATGGAGTGAATAGGGAGGCGACTATAGTCCTAACGTAGGCCCTTTCTGGGGGAGGCGAGGCACCTTGCTGAGATTCTTCTCCAGGCCCACTGCTAACCATAAGGTACCTGTATGAGAGACTTGGTGAGTGAAGACTGCATTTCAGTCCTCCCTCACCCCTGTGTGCCTTCCATCCCTACCTCCCTGTCCCCCATCACACATACACCTTGTGCAGTGAACAGTCTGTATTTCTGTGCATGGTAGTCCCTTTCTCCCCACCTCCCTGCAGGTCCTGAGCTGTAAAGCCCAAGATCCCAGGGCTGATAGGGCTGGGACCTGTTGCAGGGGAGGGCGACATCAAGATGCACTGCTGCGTGGCTGCCTATATCTCGGACTATGCCTTCCTTGGCACAGCACTGCTGCCCCACAAGTGGCGGCATAAGGTGCACTTCATGGTCTCCTTGGACCACTCCATGTGGTTCCACGCCCCGTTCCGAGCTGACCAATGGATGCTCTATGAGTGCGAGAGCCCCTGGGCTGGTGAGTGTGGGGCCATGTGGAACAAGGGCACTGACCTTGGGCTGGCAGGGAGCCTGCTTTCTTGGGTGATGCTGCCCCCCACCCACATCCTTTGGAGCACTGCACGGGTCACCTCCTCTCCTGCCCTCCTAGGCTTTGACATCCTTGTCTTCAAATGATCGGGTGAGGTTGGAGGGCGGAACATCTGCTTGGCTCTTAATTTCTGTAACATACTGTAAATATGATGCACTTTGTTTCAGAGACCCAATTCTAGTCCCAGAACCACTTCAGATTTTCAAGATGACCTTGGGCTAGTCCCATCTCCTCTCTGAGCCTCAGTTTCCCCATCTAAGTAGGGTTGCGTTAGAATAGTAGTATCCAAAGCTGGTGGCTCATCAGACCACCACTTGGAAGAGCTTTTTCGAAACAGATTCTCATATTCCAAGATTCTGACTTAGCAGGTCTTGGAAGAGGTCCAGGAAACTGTATTTTTAAGAAGCTCCCTAAGCGATTTTGCTAATTAACTTGATTGGGGTTCACTGCACTCAACAGTTTCTAAGGGCCCCACTACTTGGACACTCCTCATCAGAGACATAGAGAAACTAAAACTCATTCATTAGCGTCTAGTCTCAGAGCACTGGGTTTCTTTTCAAGGAAGTACATTTCAAATGAAGAAAAACCTTGCTCGCTTGGTGAAACAGGGACCTAACTTAAAGGACTCTTTATATAGGGAAAGGGGACTCTCAAGTACCAATAGCATCATAGTACAAGATCAACAACCTTGAAGTTAGGACACTTGGGTTTAGCCTGATTCTTAAGGCCAAGTTCCTGAGTCTCTCTGAACTTTAGGGTCATCATCTGGAAAGGGGACAAGCCCTGCCTAGCTACTGTGAGGACTAAGTGAGCTCTGCTACACCTAAGACAAACCATCAGGTCCCTTTATACATAATAAACACAGGCCCAAGGCTAGAAGGGAGAGAAAATTTGCAGGTGGCAGGGAGGGAGAGGTGGCCAGACCTCATGGCCTCAGGTCCTCTGCCCTGAGCCCCTTTGTTCCCTTGGGCAGGAGGTGTTTTTCATGGCATGCCAGCCTGGAGGGACTGGTTTGGTTTATTATAAAGGGAACTGATGAGTTTCCTAACACAGATGGCCAGAGGTGGGGCAGATCTGCTTAGCCAGGCTACCGATGGAGACTGTTCTCTGAACTCCCTCCTCTGTGATATTTTTGAGGAAGCCAGAGGATATGTGAAAGTGCTTTTAAACATTCAAGTGGGGTGCCTGTGGAGGAGTTAGCCCCCAGTGACTGACCGTACTAGTCTCACAAAGGGGTGCTTGGAGATTGGAGGCATCTATAGCACTTAGTGTGTCCAGCCTGGATTGCACCCTTTTCAAGAAGCACGTTTGGCTGTGAAGGACAGAAGGCTGTTCTTACCCGTCTCTTCGCCTGCAGGTGGCTCCCGGGGGCTGGTCCATGGGCATCTGTGGCGTCGGGACGGCGTCCTGGCTATAACCTGTGCCCAGGAGGGCGTGATCCGATTGAAGCCCCAGGTCTCAGAGAGCAAGCTGTAGCCAGAGGTACCAGGTTGGCCTGTGGCTTCAGGGCTTTCCCTTCTCCCCCCACTCCTGAGGCAGGAGTTACAGTCAAGGGCTGGGCCGTCTGTCCCTCATATTCAATAAAGAGACTGATACCACTGGAGCTGCTGGCCTTTAATTCTCCTGGGCCAGAACTGCAGCCCTCCCTCCAGCCATCAACTCCAGGACTCCAGAGACAGAGTCCCTGGCCCTTTGGCCAGGGTGCCTTGCTGGCTTAGAGGCCCAAGGGAAAGGGAACACTGACCCTGACCTGGGACACAGCCCCCAGCTGTTCATAAGCCAGAGAGGCTGCATCAGATGTCCTCCCTGCACCATCTCGGGCATTCCCAGCCAAAGCTTGTCCTGAGCCCAGCTCAACAGAAGAACCATGTTTCCTCAGTCTGCTACAAATTCTTTGTGGAACTTCTAGGGGTTCCCAGTACCCTCTTCAGCCTCCCGACTGTTGTCCAGGTCCTCATCGGCCTCCTGCCCAACCTCCCAGCCATCCTGGTGCAGTGCCCCTCCCCACAGTGGTCTGAAGTCTAGGCAAGGTTATTCTAGTTCCTCCTTGATGAGCAATTCTTTGAGACTGGGGGGTGGCGTGGGGGTCAGGCCTGCCTCCTGCAGGGCCTGGAGCTGGGCCTCTGATTGGCGTTTGTCCAGGCCCAGGCGCCAGGAGAGCCGGACGTGGGCCTCCAGAAAGGGTGCCAACAAAGGGTGGGGGCTCTTGTCCCCCAGCAGCTGTAGGGCCCTCTCACAGCATGCCCGGGCCTCCCCAGGGTCCTCCAGCTCCTGGTGGCACACAGCCAGCCCAGCCAGGGTCAGCAGGGGGCGATCTGGGCCTGAGAGGGTGCCCAGCTGGGCCTGCAGCTGCCAGGCATTGGCCCAGAGTGCCAGAGCCTCACGATAGAGGCCAGTACAGGTGAGGCTCTGTGCATGTCGCAGCTCAGGCAGCACAAAGAAGTCCTGCAGGTCTGGGGCATGACGCAGCTCGGGGACTGCCTGCAAGTGGCTCAAAAACTGCTCGAAGGCCCGGCTGCGGCGGGCAATGGTCTCTGCAGTAAAATTCCGGCGCAGGCGCTTACGGGGGAAGGAGATGGCAGCCATGGGACCTCGGAACTGCCGCTGCAGGTTTCGGTGCAACCGCTCAAAGTCCGAGTAGCGGCGAGAGATCTTGGCTGGCTGGCGATCTGGTGGCCCTGGACCCATCACGGCGATGGTGTAGAGCTGCAGGGAGAGTGGCGGTCAGGGCAGGTGCAAGTTGTCCATGGGCCCCTTCCATCCCCACACCCACACTTCCAGTTCTGTTCCCCCACCTCTTCCCTTCACCCCTGAGATTGGGCCCAGGAGGGTGGGAGCTGCTGGAGCAGCTAGGGAGCCCAGTCCCATCTTACCTGAGGCTCGTCTGAAATGACCCAGGCCCAAGGCAGCACGGGGAGAGAAAGACAGAGATGAGCTTCAGTGCCTGGAGTTGCTGCCCTTTGCCCCTTCCAAAAAGTACTCCCTTCCCACAGGGCAACTAGCTCTTCTGACAGCCCCTCTGGAAAATGAGGGTGAGCTGAAACCCAGGCTGAGCTCTTGAGCCTCTGAGCCAACCTTTAGAAGCTTTGTTCTACTCAGGATACAGAGCCCCACATCTCTAGTCAGGTTATTCCAACCCAGACCTGGAAGACAGGTCTTCAGGCACCCCGGGAGCCATCACTGAAAAGTACACGAGACGTGGACTCGGAGTTCTAACCCCAGGTCAGCTACTTCCTCCCTCACTGTGTGAGGTTAGGCAAGGCAGTCCCCTCTTGGCATCTGCTTCCTTCTCTAGTGAATGAAGCATTGCCCCAGGTTAGTGTTTACTCATGTGTGGAACTTGCATAAATGTTACTTCTGAGATTTTTAGGTGGTGTGTGTTAGAGTAAGTAACACTGAATCAGAGGCAGGAGGTGATTCCCCCCTGATTTTCTTTGAATCTTACTGCAAACTGAGAAGCTCTCGGCTTGGTTTTAAAAAGCACTTCACCAACACTTCTCAGCTCCATTTTTAGAGAAGAGCCAGAAAATGAATCTTGGGTCAGGGCCTTTGGGCAACGTCATCCAAGCAGAGTTTAACGACACTGTTTCATTTTCACGCCTTTTATTTTTATGGTTATCTTCTCTATGGCAAGTGAGGCTTTCCATATACAGTAGTGCTATAAAGTTCTTTTAAATTTAAGCAATTAAAAAAAAAACCTCAAAACAAGTTTATTTAAAGGAAAATGTTAAAGAATGTACAAGTAGCATTTAGATGGGACAAAAATTGTGAACGTGGTACTGGAATGACTGATGTTTGGGAAACACCGAATAAGATGACCATGAAGCTTCTCTCAGGTCTGAGAACCCAACTATGGATTAATCTATAAGGATGGTGAGCCAGCAGGTTCAAAAGGGAGGATTAACAAGTGTTGGATGTTAAAGGCATACCAGCACCAAACCCAGATTTTTCTCTCGAATTTGTTCTGTGAAACTGCCAGTATTATAGCCACCCCTGGTCAATGAGGTTTTCCTACTCTATTCTTCTCTTGAAGATTCGGTGTACATTAACATTAAGGATTAAAAAGTTAAACAGGGAAGAAACTTATTTTACTCTCATTTAACTCTGCATCCCTAAAACATACTAACTGCAAAATCTTTTTTTTTTTTTTCAAGGAGCAGTTTATTAACATTTTAGGAAAACAGTTTTCTGTAGAACCACTTCAGGAAGAAATAGTCTATAATGACCCCTTATGTTCATCTGGCTTTTATTTTTATTTTTTATTTTTATTGACAAAAACCATTTTATATCCATTATCCAATCTGATCCTGTGATGTCCTGCCAGGATAGGTAATGACAGTAGCTCCATTAACCGAGCAGCTGTCCTGTGCCATGCATTGTGCCAGGCGCTTTACATCTATTTCACCTGATCATCAAGTGAAATCCTCCAGCTCCGAGCACTACAAGGAAGGCATCCTTACTGTGACAGCCGAGGAAGCGGGCGCAAAGAGGGGACAAAGGCTTCAAAGACTTCTCCTAAGTCACACAGCTGGGAAATGGCCCAGCCGGGATTCAAACCCAGGCCAATCTCATTCCAAAGCCTGTGCTCTTAGCCCCCAGGGAAAGTTCAGTCGGGATTTAGGGTTCCCATTGGACAAAGGAGGTGATTTGTTTCCCCGGTCACTGACCAGGGCATACTTGGCAATCCTGCTCTATCTTGTCATTCTCTCCCCAGAGTCCCCACCATACCTCCTTGTTTCCCAGCTGCTCCTCAGTTCCTTTCCTGTGTACGGTGCCTGGCCAGGACTTTAGCCACTTAAGATTTGATTACTGGACAATCCCTGCTCAAATTGAAGCAGTCACCCCATGGGTGTGGTCCTTGTTTACTAATAGCAGCAGAGAGGGTTGGAGAGGCCCAGATGTGGGACAGGGGCTCCAGATCCCCTTCCTGCTGAGTCAGTAACGGAAGATGGTAGTGAAGAGGAGGGAAGTGAGAGGCAGGGAGCTGCCGCTGTCAGGACTTAGCCAGGTCAGGCTGGGTTTCAGGCCTGGCTGGGAGCAGGACCTGGCAGACCTCATTTTCTATGTTATTTACTCTTTTCCACAGCTATGGAAACAGAGACTTCCAGACCTCTCCCCCACATTGCTCTTCACCCATACCCCACCAATGCCCTAATGGAGGAGCCCTTAGGACAAGATTATCTGTACCGGGTGGGTGCTGGAGAATTGATTCACCTGGGTTGTAAGGAGGCCACAACAGACCCTAGATACAAGGCATTTTTAATCCAAAGCTAAGTAATAATAATAGAGCTACTTTTTATTTTACACATTTTCTCACGCACTTCATAATGCCAGGCACAGTGCTAAGGGCATTTCTGTGCACTGTCTCATTTAATTCCTGTGACAATCTTTTGCATTATTCCCATTGCTCAGATGAGGAAACGGGGTCATCGAGATTATACAACTCACCCAGGGTCAAACAACTAGTAATAAATGGGATTCCAATCAAGTTCTGCATCCAGAATCCATTTTTTTAAACCACTAACCAGTGCAATTTGAGTCTCAAGTCTGATCCAGATAATATTCCTTCCTGTGTATCCTGCATCTTGTTACAATTTGCAAACCCCTGGGGGGGAGGGGCGAGGTGAGTGGGGACATACACACCAGTTTTTATTCTCAAAACTAGGGTAGAAGGCAGGTCCATAATTCTTTACCCAATCTCAGAGAAGCTGTCATTGCCAGAGGACTTGCTCAAGTTACATCCTCTTCCTGGCTTGTTGTCCATCTTTAAATATGGGCAGCCGTTTATGACTACAAAGTCAGATACCCTCAAGGAAGTTTGAGTCTTCCTTGCTTTCTCTTAGCTAGACTTGTAGACTCACAGCCCAGGGGTTCCTGGACGCTCACTCACCACGTACTTGGAGGGGGGGTCCTTGACCACGTTGGCGCTGGTCACCTCAAAGAGCAGCCTCTGGGGTACCAGGGTGTTTCGCGACTTCTTCCAGAAATCCTGCAATTGCCGTGGCAGGAGCTGACTGCTCCGCTGCCCATCAGGTGCGGAGCTCTGTTCTGCATGAGTACACGACTAGTCACATCAGTGAGCCTAGGGCCAGGGTCACATAAACCATGTTCCATGACCTCACTCACCTTTCCAACAGGTGACATAGCTTTATCCCCATTTGTCATAAATGGAAACTGAGGGCCAGAGAGGAGCCGGATGCCAAACACCGTGCCTGGCATACAGTCGGCAATAAATAAATATCTCCACCCCCGAAACATCCTTCGCACATTACCATTTGTACCCCAGACTGCACATTTAATGCCGCAAAAACCCTGAGATGGGAGTGATTTCCTCCATATGACACCAGGGAAAACTTAGCTCAGAGAGGTGTTGCTACTCTCTCAAGGTCACAGAGCCAAGGGGTGGCTGGGACGCTTCAAGAAGTGTCGGAGTTTCAGAGTTTTGGAGTTTCTGCAGGATCAACTCAGAGCCCAGGACAATCCCGGGAACGCGGCTGAGGTGGCGGCCTAATCGAGCCGAACCCCGGGGTCCCCGCCTCCGCCCTCCGCACTTGCCTGCGTCTTCTCCCGACGCCCCGTCCGCTGCGGGCAGCGAGTCAGGTGCCTCCTCGTCGTCCTCTTCGTCCTCTTCGTCCTCGTCCTCGGCGCTGGTGAAGCTAAGGGTGCCGCTGAGGCGGGAGGACAGGCCCTCGGCGTCGTCGTCCTCCAGCTCCGAGCTCTCCGGGAACTGCTCGGCCTCCGGGCCGGCCGCCACCTCCCCGGGGCCGTCGCCGGCCAGGGCGTGCCGCAGCCTGTGCAGGAGCCGCGAAGCCATGGCACCCTGGGGGGAGCGCGCTACGATAGGTCCTGGGCGGGGACGGGAGGCAGACCCGGTCCCCACGCCGGGAGGAGGAGGGGCGGGGCCCAGGCCGGGGGAGGGAGGGGTGCCGCGGAGGCCCCGCCCCTGCCCGGTGGGGTTCTGCGAGCCCCGAGGCTCAGCTCTCGTCGCCGTGCCCTCGCTGCCGCAGCTTGGGGCCGCGCATTCCCCGAGAGGGGCCCGGGACTCCCCCTGCGTCTCTTTCGCCCCTTATCGCGTCTCTACTTCCTACATCCCGCGGTGCACTCAGGGGCGCGCCTCTCCCCAGGGGTCCCGGTGCAGCCTCCGGCGGTTTACTAAAGCCGACTGGGCTCTGCCGGGCCCAGCTGCTCCCAGCGCCGCTCCTGCCGCTTCCTGCCGCCGCCCCGCCCCCAGCCCCGCCCGCTCCCCGGAGCCGCCCGTGAATCCCGGGTCCTTGGATCCGGGAGAGACTTGGGAATCCTGGGTAGGCCTGGGCCCCAAGCCTCCTGCGGGATCGTCCCCGATCCCGCGGGGCTTACCCCATCCTTGAATCCTTCCACCCCTCCCGGAGACCCAGGCTGGCCCCAGTTTAGCCCCCCAAAGTTAGAGTGCACCCAGCATTCTTTAACTTTCCAAAGTCATACGACAGTGGGAAGCCCTTCTCTCCGGTGAGAAAACTGAGGCCAAGAAGACCCTTGATCTGGGTTGGAGTCCTACCTCGCTGAACCTAGGTTTTCTCATATATAAAAGAGGAACCATTAAAAATAGTACTAATTTTGCAGCTCTTGTAAGGACCTTAGTCCAGTGCCTGGCACAGAGCAGTGACTGACGAAATGATCAGTTAGTTCCATGATTATCGTTTCTACAGTGTTCACAAGCTTTTACAATCTCATTTGAGCCTCACACATAGCAAGCAGGCAAACGGGGCAACTGAGATGCAGAGACACTGAGTTACTTGCCCAAAGTCACACAGCTTGCCAAGAGGTTTCTGGGTGTGGAGTAGGCAGCTCAGGTCTCCTGAGGTCTGCATCCTGTTCTTTTCCCACAAATCAGGCCTGGTAATCTCAGTAAGGCCTCTGGGAGGCTGTGTTTTATCTTTTACCTGGAGGGCGGCAGCAACAGGTCAAGAAAAATTTATTGTCGCTTCCTGTTAGAAGACCCAGCTATCAGTCCTTAACAGGGCAGATATTGCTAGTTATACAATGAACAAATAAAATCTTTCTAACAGTATCTCCTACCCATTTAGAATGGCATAGGAGAGAGGGATGGGGGAAAGAGCTTTGAATGGAAAACCCACTCTCTCCCTTCCCGTGTGCAGGATGGGTGGGGCTCGCATATCTTGAGGTTCCACTGTGTCCTACAGCCTATTCTATGCACTTTGCATGGGGTCACATCTCAGCCCTACAACATCCTGGGAGGAGGTTGTTACTGGACAATAACGGTCCATTTTCAAGATAAAGAAACTGAGGTAAATTGGCTTTCCCAAAATCTACAGCTAGGAAATAGGGGAGCTAGGATTTCAGTCCAAGTCTGTGTAATTTCAAAGCTCTAACTACTCTTCATCCAACTTACCAGCAGGGTGTTGGGGGAAAAGAGACACGTCATTCAGTCATTAACTCAACACTCACTCATTCACCAATCTGGTGCTTTGGCATATGCCTCACAGGTCTGAGTACAGAGCAGGTGTTCATAAAACGATGAGTTGTCAAAGCAGGAGGGTCGCTCAGAAATCTGGCACTTCCGTTTTCCAGGTGGGTGGTCTGAGGCTCAGTGAGGGGAAGGGTTGCACCCTGGATCATACAAACAGGGCCAGAACAAGATCTCCTGATGTCTCATATTCCCCAGTACTCTTAGACTCTGCATGGATATCTTCCTACAGCCTCCCTGAGAGACGGTCCTCAAATTCCTGCTCGCATACATTCAGTAGCAGGAAACTCATTATCTCCGGACACTGCCCTTTTCCACTGTTGTTCAACCATGACTCTTAGGAACTTCTTTCTTATATTGAACCAAATGCCATTCAATTCAGTTATTCTTATAGAGAATATAATATTTATTGAACACTTGCTCAGTGCCAAGTGTTGGGTGCTGGGGAATGCAATGGTGAACAGGAAACCATCTCTGGTCCTTGGAACTCAGAACAGGTCATGATCATTTGGCATGCTCAGTGCAATGATTGAGGAAACTACTGGAGACCACCTTGGACTCTATTGGCCTGAGTGTAGGGGAGGAGGGATCCTGGAGGAAGTGATGTTAAAGCCGAGAAAGACAATAGGGAAGTAGGCAAATGAAGAGCGGGAAGATGGGAGTTCCTGGCAGGAAAAAACAGCATATGCTGTGGTATTTGAGCAGTATTTTCATCAGACCAAAGCGGAGCAACATGCAAGGTGGGGAGGAGAGGGGAGTGAGATTAGAGGGGTCAGTGGGACTTTGTGTGGCCATATTGAGTTTGGACCTTATATATTTCTCTGAATAAATTAAAGAACAAATTAATGAACAAATGGTTGCTGAGAGTTCCACACTCTCTGTTCTAAAGGGATCAAGAGCTTCCAATATTTGTGTCCAAATTGGAATCCCCTGGGTGTCATCATCCCCTGGCCCTCTGCCTGGCTTGGGGAGGCCTTATTTAGCCTGGCCTGGCTCAACTAAGCTTTACTTGGGAATGTCTATATATAGGGGACGAGGGCAGCCCAGTTGCTACTGTCCATCTGCCTTCCTTGGTGTCCAGCCCCCTTTCACTGTCCCCAGACTCTGTGCTCAGTGGTCTCAGTGCTCTTTCTGTTGCCTTAGCCATTGTCCATGAACGTTGCCCACTTCCCAACACCCAGCCTGGACCCTGTGCATTTTCAGGCTGCGCTCCCTTCAGACTTGACGTGATCTGCCCACCCCTTCATTCTCCAGAGGGCCAGCTGAACATCTCCAGACGTCACCAAGTTCTAGCAAGGACCAGCTGCCCCTTCACCTACTTAAAGAAATCTCCCCTGCTCTCCCTCTTCCCCCAAAAAGTGAATCCCCAAAACCCTTTCTCTGGAGAAGGTAAAATTAACGAAAGAATTTGCTTTCAATGTTGATTTCTCTTCCAAGTGCACACCCTGTTTTCTGGACTCCTGCATACATTTCTCCTGGATGGGTCCCCCAAGGAGTGTGTGTCCCAACTTCTCCTCCGTCAGGATTAATACAAATCCCGAACTTGACTGGAGACCTTTATGATTTACAAAGCTCCCCAATAAAAAGGGAATAATAATAGTCACCACCTCATAGGGTGACTGCTAGATGAGATCATGTGGTTAAAATGCTTAGTACAGTGTGTGCATGTTGTAGAGGTTCCATGGCTGTCACTTTCCCCTTCTCTGGTCCCCCGACCCTTACCATGGTTCAGAGACAGGACATTCCACTTGCCAACCACTAACACTATGTGACTGACACAAGCTAGGTGACTTATACCTGGGCTCCTGTATATGACCTCTGTGAGAGAGGTTATGACTATCCCCAACTCACAGATAAAGAAACCGAAGCTCAGAGCAGCACTGCAACCTGTCCAAGGTTACACAGCTTGCGGAGGCAGGTCTTGGATCTTGGGTTTTGAACTTCAAGGCCTGCGCTCCCCACACTCCACCAGGTAGGCTCACTTTTCTCTATTCTGATTGTTCTTATCCATCTTAGAGCAAGTGTGCTTCTTGGAGAGGGCTTCCTAAGGCAGTGGAGCAGGGCGTGTTCTCCTCACAAGAATCTAGGACGTCAAGACCTGCCACCTGCTCCAAGGTTTCAATTTCTCCGCAAGGGCCCTTGGCTAAATTAGGTAACGGGCTAGGACTCTGAGAGGAGGGGGGCTCGCTGACCCCAGGATCTGATTGGCCAGGGCATCCAGTCCTGGGGAGCAAGGAGGTGGGAGACTAGGGTGCCCCTACAAATCTCAGGAGCTGACACAGGCCAGGGCATCTTTGGATGGTGGAGTGTGGAGGAGGTGACCCACAGCAGAGAAGTTCCTGTCACTAGCAATCATGGTAAGGACAAGAAGGGACTTTATCCCTTTGCTTGCCGGGGGACTTCAAGGCCTTTTTCAGGCCAGATCTGGGTGCTGTGTGGGGCAGTAACTTGGATGTTTGAAGATGGAACATGAAGGTTCCTGAAACTCAGGAGTCTAAGAGGAACTCTGGGAAGAAAGCCTTAGACTTCTGTTAGAAAGGCAGGGCTGGGCTGTTCCAGGCATTGATCTTCAAGGTGTACCAATTCCCTGCAGACTTTCTGAGACTTCCAGCAATGCTGGTCACAGAACTGTAAGGGAGGCGGGGCTTAGCTTGCATCTATCTTAGCTTGGTAAAGATGCAGACCCTGAGGGTCAGAGTGAGCCACCCCATGAAACCAGTGGCAGGGATGGAAGCCTGGCCATACCCTCCTGTGGCCAGTGAGAAAAGAGACTTCTTTGGAAGATAGGAGGACTTTAAGGGCCTTGAGCCAGCTCAGGAGCTTCAGCTCCAGCTCCAGCTCCAAGGATGATGAGAAGGGGCAGAAGATGACAGGCAAGAGTTAGAGAGACCCCAGCCTTCCAGAGAGGAGTTTTGATTTGGAGCTATCATCTTCCTCTGAGATCCCCCTCCCCACTGCACTTCAAGGAGTAACTAGACCCTGGAGGCCAGCTGCTGTTTCCCTCGACAGACTAAAATTAGCCTGGCCTCCTGGCATGGGCAAGGAGGAGGAGAGGAGGATGTGGGGCAAGAAGGAGGGCCAGCTGCTAGCCTGTTGCTGAAGAACTCCTGGGACACCTCAGCCCTTCCTCACCACCAGCCACAGTCCAAAGCCCCCTACCCAGATGGCTTGGATGTGACCAGAAACTCCCACAGAAATCTTATTTTCACCCCACAAGGCCCCCATCACATTCTGCCTGGCATGAGTGGCATTTCCTCCAGTGACTGAATCATAAGAAGGAAGCTTAAAATCTCCATCTCTGAAAGTTTCCAGAAAGGAGGATGATGATGTGTCTGACTCTTCTTGGTGGTTCCAGTGCCTGGTCTATGGCCTGACACTTAGTAATGCTCAATAACTTGGTGTTGCATTATAAATTTGAGAACAAACATTTATTGAGCACCTATTAAAGTACTAGGCACTGTTAAGAGCTAGAGAAAATGGGAAGGCATGCTGAAATGGTGCTGGCACTTACGTAGTCCTTTCACAGCTCCAGTTTCATTTCATCCCTGAAAAGCTGCTGAGAAGAGGTGGGGGATGAGGGGACATTAAGTGACTTGCCCAAGGTTACTGCCGGGTTCCTGACTTGACCTCTGATTAACAAGTGAGAAGGACTTGGCTTAAGCTGTTTCCTCCCTAGTTCTCTAAAACTGGGGTCAAGGGGCTGTAGGAGTAGGCAGAAGGGGTGGCTAGTTTGGAGTTGTTCTTTCTGATGACCAATGGGAGCACTTGGAGAGGTGGGGGTTGAGGAGACGGGGGTTAGGGCAGGAATCGCCCCAGGGCTGCCCCTTCTGCCATCTGACTCTGTCTTCTGCAGACGGACCAGCAGGCCGAGGCCCGGTCCTACCTCAGCGAGGAGATGATCGCTGGTGAGTGGAGGTGGGCGGGCTGGCTGTTGGGTTGATGTATGCTGGGAGATGTTTGGTGTCTAGGCAGGGTGGGAGGGTGCATGTGAGGCTGACAGTTCAGTAGGCTTATCTCAGCCCTCTGCCTTCCTTCCCCTCGCAGAGTTCAAGGCCGCCTTTGACATGTTTGATGCTGATGGTGGTGGGGACATCAGCGTCAAGGAGTTGGGCACGGTGATGAGGATGCTGGGCCAGACACCCACCAAAGAGGAGTTGGACGCCATCATCGAGGAGGTGGATGAAGACGGTGAGCGGGTAGCCCTCTCAGGCAGGGTTCGAGGGTGGTGGGGAGAGGCGGGCATCCAGGGATCGGAGACTCAGGCTTACTCATCACCTGCTCCCCTCAGGCAGCGGCACCATCGACTTCGAGGAGTTCTTGGTCATGATGGTGCGCCAGATGAAAGAGGATGCAAAGGGGAAGAGTGAGGAGGAGCTGGCTGAGTGTTTCCGCATCTTCGACAGGTGCATTGGGGACCTGGGAGCCGAGGCAGGCGCTGAGTAGTCTGAGCCTGGCCCACAGAGCACGAAGGTTCTCAGGGTGAGGGTGCGGGAGAGGGCGCGGAGTGTGGCCGGGACAGTGAGCCCCTGCCGTCCCTGAGTCCCGCCCTGTCCCTCCGCTCCAAAGGAACGCAGACGGCTACATCGATGCGGAGGAGCTGGCTGAGATCTTCAGGGCCTCTGGGGAGCATGTGACGGACGAGGAGATTGAATCCCTGATGAAAGACGGGGACAAGAACAACGATGGCCGCATTGACTTCGACGGTGAGGGAGGCGAGACAGTGGGGAGCCGGGATTGGAGCCCCCGGGAGCGACGGGGACGGGGCACCCATGCAGCTGGCACCCACACAGTATAGCCTTGTGGGCGGGGCTGGGCGTAGCCTGACCAAGTTCCTGCGGTGGCGGGTAGGGAGCTCCACCTGGTTTTGTGCAATTTATCACTGAACGCCAAGGCACCTCCTCCGCGTGGCCGGAGCCCTGGCCGGGCCTCACTCGCCCCCTGACAGTGCGCACCGGGCGCAGGGCTTCCGCGTCTTGAGGGGACCCCTGACCGCCTGTCCTTCTCCTTCCCGCAGAGTTCCTGAAGATGATGGAGGGCGTGCAGTAAGAAGCGGGCCCTCGCCTCCACCGAGACCGCGCGATCCTCGGGCATGGGGGCTCCGCCCCGCCCCGTGTCATTCCCCGCCCGGGAGGGAGGCGCGGCCCCTTTGGGGATCCCCTTCTAGAAGGAATAAAAGGAAACGTTGCAAAGCGCGTGGCTGAGTAAGGGGAGGACCGAGAAGCGGGTGTCAGTGGCCGCCTGGCTGGGCCGGGGTGTAGGCCGCCACCCCGGCTGGCGCCACCCGAGCGCCCTCCGTCTCCTAGGAGAGGCGACTTCAGCAGCTGGATGTGGAAGGGCGCCGGGTCGCAGGAGCCCTGGGCGGCGGCCGCCAGCGTGCAGGGCGTCGCTCGACGAGCTCGGCAGGTTCGCGGCCGGTTACCTGCAGCTGGCTCTGGGCGTGGGCAGCTCTGCGGACTGGCTGCGGCGCAGGAGGGAGGCTGAAGGGGTTTCGATCTGAGCTGGGTGAGCCGGCGGCCCGCAGAGGGCGCCAGGGACGCCGGGTAGAAGGAGGGCGCGGCAGGAGGCTGGACCTCGGGTTTAACGGGGGCGAAGGCTTTCTTTCCCCACTGATCCTTCTTTATGGAGCCTCTGGGTCTTGGGCGCACGCTACCGAGCCGGCCATGGGAGAATGGGTGTCCAACTATCCCACGCAGCATTATTCCCACTTGACCTTTTCCACTTCATCTGTTCTTCAGAGCGCTTTTAGGTGCTCGGTACTGGCGGTGGTAGGGCAAGGTCGAGGCACTCCGCCAGGAAGGAGGTTCTGACCTCATCGTTTCCACCCTGGATCCCTGCCTACTCCTGGTCTCCCTTCTTTCGGGCCTCTGCGAAGAGTTCAACAGAAGGCCATCAGCATGGTCTAGCTAAAATGAAATCTGACCTGACCGTTCCCCTGTCCCTCAAGGCTCCTCATTGCTTCTAGAATCAAATCCAAATGCCCTCCCCTCCTTTTCTCGATTCCCACAGTCGCCTCTCCCCTCGCGGGCTCCAATCAAACTGGGCCATTTAACATTCCCGCTGTGGACAATGAGGTGCACGTTCGAGCCTTTGGGCCTTTGCACTTGCTGTTCTCCTTCTAGGAATGCCCTTCCTTCTCTAATAAGCCTGGCAAATTCATCAACCCAGCCCAGATACCATCTCCAGGAGACCAAGACCCAGCTCAGATACCATTTCGTCCACCCTTGATCCCTGTTAATTGGATGAGTTAATGTGTACAAAGTGCTTAGAACAGAGCCTGGCACATAGTTTCAACATTTATGAAATGCTATTATTAATATCGTTATCATCATCATTCTTGAACGTTGAACTCTAATGTTATCCATTGCTACAGCCCTCCCTCTCCAACGCATTTATGTTCTCGCCTCCCATTCACATTTCCCAGTTTGTATTTCCAGCCGCGATCAGCTCTGGGGTTAAGAATCATCACAACTGAGTGCCTACTGTGTGCTGTGCCCTGTGCCTTGCAGGCATCGTCTCATTCATTCACACAACCCTAGAGGCACATGATCTAATGAGTTCCATTTTATAAGTGAGGAAACTAAGGCCTAGTGAGGTGAAGTACACAGGCACACAGTCCATAGCTTAGATAGCTTAGATGATATCGCTCTGTGGTAGAAACAGGAGCAAGGCTCTTAACTGTGATACTGTCTACCTGTTGACAGTTCTATCTACCTGGATGTCCTGAATACTTCAGACTGGCCCTGCCCTAAGCTGATGTCCCCCTACTCCTCCATCTTGTTCTCCTGCGTCTCCTATTTCAGGGATGGTACTCTGAGGGATGAGGCCCAAATCAGGAATTCTGGAGCTCATTTCCCACTTCTAATTTACTTGCTGTGCTCTGCTACTTTCTCCTTACCATTTCATCCCTCCTCTCCGTGCCCACTTAGCATCATTACTTACCAGGCCGTTGATAACGGTAGTTGACCTCCTCCCCACCATTCACTCCCCAGACAGATGGCAGCTAGAGGGATGTTTTTAAAACCAAATCTGATCATGTCACTGCCCTGTTCATGGCTTCATTAGCTGCTAGTTGCCCTCAAGATAAAGCCCAAGCATTTTGCTATGGCCTTACAAGCCCTCCGTAACCTGACATCCATGCTACTTCACCAGTCTTTATTCCTCCCCTTCTGTCCATCCCCCTGAACTTTCCGAGAAGTGTGCTTTCTTATTCCTTCCTTAGGCCAATCCTTCTCCAGAAAGCCTTCCTTGAATCTCCTAGTCTTCCTTAGGTGTCCCACCTCTGAGCTTTCACGGCAACATGAGAGCCTAGCACCCTGCATTGAGTGCTTACTATGTGCCAGGTGCCAACCTAAGGTCCTTCATCTGTCCTATGAGGTAGCTACTCATATTCCTATTTTACAGAGAGGTTAAGTCTAAATGCCCAAGTGTATACAAGTAACATGGGGGTGGAGTGGGGATTCTAACAGAGTTCTGCCTACCTGGTCTGAGCTCTTAACCACCTCTCTATAGCACTTACTCTACCCTATTGATATGCCTGTCTCCCCCCTGAACTTCAGCCTCTTTGAGCACAGGACTGTCCTTTTCCCTGCTTTATGCCCAGCCCCAAGCATAGGGCCTTTACCTTGTAGGCACTCAATAACTGTACTGAGTGAATAGGAATAATCATACTTTCTAATACTTACTGTGCCAGGCTTCTTTTCGTTATTCGAATGTTAGAAACCTAAATCAAACTGACTTAACATCAAAAGGGATTATTGGTTCATGAAACGCGGATGCCAAGGCATGAACTAGAGGAGGCCAGTCTCAAACAATGTCACCTCTCTCCATCTCTCAGCTCTTTGTCTCTGCTTGGGTTTCTTCGATCTGCAGCTGTCTTCACCAGCAGCTCAGGCTGACTCCCTCTTTTAGTAACCCGATTAATGTAAAATAATTTTACTTTATCCCAGCGATTAATTCCAAGACATTGATTGTTTCTGAACTACAGTGTAGAGAATGGGGTATCTGTGACTGATATGAGGTAGGCCATGCGACCATCTGGGGTACCAAACACCATGATCAAGGACCACATGGGGAGGTTTCCTAAGGCAGAAGACTTGGCCAACATTTATTAAGGACCAACTTAGTGCCAGGCTCTGAGCTCTGCTCTTTTAAAATCTCCTCTAACCTGGCAATTTTCAAGTTCAAGAGCATTAGAATCACCTGGAGAGATTGTTAGGGCCAAGAATGTGCACCTGTGCTGCCGGGAGGAGCACACCTGAACACTGCTCTATACCTTTAACTAGACCACAGAAATGACAGCTGACTAGAAACGCAGAACCTCAGGCCCTACCCCAGACCAACTAAATAAAAATTTGCATTTGAACAAGATCCCAGGTGGATTTATATGCCCTTTAGATTGAGAAGCACAGCTCTAAGCAGAGAGCCAAAAGCACAATTTTTGGCATGAGGAAACTGAGCAGAGGACACCCAAGTTCTAATACCAGTTCTGACAACTCCAATTTTCACATGTGGCTGCTTGGTGGGGGTAGGGCAGGAAAAGGGGGCTGGGATAGCAGGAGTCAGAAAAGGGGTTCGTGAGAGCCTTCCCGATGGGCCTCCTGCTGTCTCCTCCCCTCTCCCGCAGGCCTGCACAACCAGCTGCAGGCGGAGCTGCCCCCAGGTTGGGTCTTGAAGAGGCTGAGACCTGGGCTGTGTTGGAGTGCACCCTGGTGGTTTGTCCACCTTGGAGCTCTCCCTGCAGTACCTGGGCTTGGCCCATCCACTTGCGTGCTCTTCTTCCCTCTGTTGGCACCCAGCTGACCAGCACAGGGGTTTCTTCTCAGGGGCCCAAAGGCTGGGTCCTGAAACAGACCAGTGGAAAGATAGCCTGAGGGGCTGGGAGCTGGGCCAGTAGGTGCAGTGGTTGGGGGAGCTGCTGGAGATTGGACAGGAGGTAAATGTGCCCCCTTGGCATGGGGAGCCATCTTTGGGGAACCTGGGTCAAGGGGCCTTTTGAGGGCTGATAGGGAAGGGGTTTTTCCTGGCTGTCTCTCCAGGTCCTGGGCCTGCTGCAGGGTGACCTGAGCCTTTTCTGTCCCTTTTCAGGGCCAGAGCATCTACTGTCAGAAGGTGGGTGGCTGGTTCACACCCCTCCCCCACCCCGCCCACCCGCCTCTGGTCTGGTTCACCCTCATCTGCAACACAGCTGGAGCAGCTCCAACAGTCATTTACATTTCTGGTACATGTCACAACTCCAAAGAAACAGACATTTTGTGACATTCATTTTATAGACAACGAAACAGGTGCAGAGTCATAAAATAACTAAGGTCACAAGGAAACAAATCCTAGTCACTGCACTGCTTGGTCCTACAGCCTGGACATCCTGAAGGTCAAGTGCTTCTTCTAGGAGAGAGAAGCAGCGGCGTGAGCCAAGATCCCAGGAGCCTGACCCTGCCGCCCCTGGGCACAACTCTAGGGCAGCAACTTGTAAAAAACAAACAAACATACAAACAAACAAACAAACAAACAAACAACCCAAAATGTATTTATTTAATATATTCATCACAGGGGCTCAACCAGAGACTTAATTTAAAAACAAATAAAACAAATATGACACCACAGCTGAAGATACAGAGTCCTATACAGAAATCAAGGAAAGGACAGACCATCTAAGGAAAAAATAAAAAGACAGCACAAGGAGAGAGTCTGGACAGCCCGGGTCAGGGCTCTTGGCTGGAGACTTGCTTTGCGTAGGTTTCTTGCAGGTACTTCTTAAAGGCTAGAAGAGAACAGGCAGGTCTTGGTGAGTGATGGGGACAGGAGTTAAGGTGGGCGAGAGAGCAGCAGGAATGCAAAGGTGGGAGGAGTTTTGAGGGGGCATTCCCAGCACAACGAATTCTCCCTCCTGGACTGGCTCGGCTCCACTGAGACTGGGGAGGGGACTAGGGGGACTTGGCGAGTGAGAAAGCTTTGCCTTCTACTTAAAAAGCCCCTCGACCTACATTCATGTGGAAGGGGTTAATTTTCTTATATATATATTTTAACCAAACAGGCAAACTAGAAACACCAAGGCAGAGGCAGGATTGGGTTCCCTGGGTTGGTTGATAAGCCCCCCACCACTACACACACATCCCCAAGTAACTGAGACTCTTTTGTTTCAGGAAGGCTTTGAAGGCTGGGGAGGGATCGCCCCGTGTGAGAAAGATGAAGGACCCACCTGTGGGGTTTTTCCAGAGCTCGGCTGCATGTGTGTTCAACGGGCTGTCGATATTGGGTTCTGAGGGCAGAGAGAAAAAGAACGGTCAGGCGGGTAGAAGAGGCTAGCTGTGGAAGTCCCGACAGTTTCCCAGGTTGCAGGGGAGGCACTGGTCTCAGAAGTCACCTCCTAGCAGGCTCTGGATGGAGAGCAGGATGGTCCTGACGTCGTATAGGGCAGACCACTTGTCCTTCAGGATGTCCAGGCAGATGTTACCCTGGGTGTCCACATTGGGGTGGTAGCAGGGCGTGAGGAACTTCACGGTGGGTGCATTGTAAGGGTAGCCACTGGGGAACTCTAGGGAGAGCTTATACCTCAGGTCTTCATAAACCTGGCGTTGGAGAAACAGAAGTGGGGAGTAAGCTTCCCGTCCTGAGCCTTGTATCCCAGCCCAAGCCCCATATAAGGAGCGTGCTGGGACCTTTGAGTTTTTCTGGGACTTGACAGAAGACAGTCTTACACTGGTTCTGGTGCTGCCTCTCGTATCTAGTGGGGACATCAGTGACCCTTTGGTCTAAGGACTGTAAATTGGCATTCTGAAGGTTACCACAGCTGTGTTTTTTAGTACGATCAGCTTAGTTGCTAACATGTAAAAATTAGGAGATTTGGGGCACAGATCTGGATTTTGGACTTCTCTTGGAAGCTGCCATCTTGAGACGTGTGCCCTCTCATTTGCTGAAGTCCTCACTTGTCT
This sequence comes from Pteropus vampyrus, assembly GCF_000151845.1. Taxonomy (NCBI): domain Eukaryota; kingdom Metazoa; phylum Chordata; class Mammalia; order Chiroptera; family Pteropodidae; genus Pteropus; species Pteropus vampyrus. The sequence goes on from NW_011888928.1 coordinate 1,706,724, forward strand.
TTTCCATTCTTTTCCTTGCTATCTGGCTCCCTTAGGAATCTAATGGAGAATGCTGCTTTAAACCCACCTTCTTACTGTACAGAGGGAGAGACCGGGGCCATAGGCTCAGAGCATGAGGACAGACGCACAGGAGTGGGCTGCCTGGCTCAAGGCTTGAAACACATCCCACCTCTCCCCAGACACAGCAAAAATCATACTCACCTACCCTAACCCTATACTTACTGTGCCAGCTGCTCCATGGATGGTCCCCACCCATTTGAAAAGGTTGTCAGATTCAGGGAAGGCAGAAATTCCTTTGTCACCAGACATCTGGGGAAGAAATAGCACTTGCTGGGCTGCAGAGCACACTTCTAACAGTAGGTAAATCCCTACCCCTTAATCCCATCAATTTTGATTTAAAATAAAGCAATCAGACCAAATTAATAGGCTTTTCTGAAGAAGTGGTTAGACTTTTGGGACTGAATATGCCCCTCTAGGGAGGAATATTGGGATTATAAAGGTTCAAGGCCAGGAGGGAAGGGTTATGCAGGGAAGCAGAAGGCAGCTCTGTACCCACGATTTTGTTGGTTGCTGGGAATTCAATTCAACATTCTATTGAGTGCTAGTTCCATACAAAGCCCTGACTATTCACAGATTAGAGTTATACGATATGGATATTGGAGAATTTGAGTTGAATATCCAGGGTTAATGTAGAAAAGGTCATCTGGGAAGGAAATACCCCAAAGAATGACACGACTAGAAATACTAAGGCTGGAGAGTTGGGTGTGGGTAAACCTTAGAGCAAGGAAGTTGGGCAGGGCAGGGCAGGGGAAGGCCTTGCATGGCTTCTGGGAATTGTATTTTAGAGATAACTTCATTGTGGGGAGATGGGATTAGGAATAGATACTGCTGGAAGAAAAGGTGTAGGAGGGGTGTGTGAATTTCTTTCCAGGGGAGAGCAAACTGGACCCATCTTTTCATCCCTGTGTCTAGCAAAGCGCCTGATGTAGGAAAGGAGGCCACTTATAAGTGAATACAAGCTGGGAGCGGGTACCAACTGGCTGAGGATCTGGCAGGTAGTCACTCACCATGAGGGTCATCAGTTCTTGCTGTAACCTGCAAAAAGAACATTCCCAGTCACCTGGGAGTCTGGTGGGGTCAGGGCTCCAGGTGGTCCTATCTTCTACCCCAGTCTCTCTGGAGGAGCTGACATGGAGACTTCGCCACACTCTGAGGTGAGACTCAAGCTTGGGGCACACTCACTCTTATTTCCACAGGAGGGTCCTAGTGAGTCATCACCCTGTCACTTCCAGGGTCTTACAGGACGGTTTTAGCGTGTTCTTAACCCCCATTGCTCCTCTGGCGTCTCTCCTCGTGCCAGATCTCAAAATTTCTCCCCTCCGCCGCCCCCGCAAAGTCACCGAGGGTCCCCGGCCTATCTTCATCTTGACTCTCTCGCGTAGGATCCTGGCAGCGTCCCTCCATCTTCTGTCCTCCTTCGGGAGGGTCTTTAAGGGCAGCCCGAGCTCCTAGAGTGTCCCCCCACCTCACACATCTCATCCGCCCCTGGAGGGGGGGGGGGTGTCCCGGAAGTCTTCGCTGTGGGCCCCACTGCCCAAGGTATTACCTCCGCACCACTCACCTCTTGCCCACAGGGCCCCGCGCGGCGCCCCCGCTGGGCTCGGCTCCTTTACGGGCGGCGGCAACGCTGGCAGCCGCTGGGTCGCGGTTTTGAGAGGCCATCCTGGCGGCGCTGGCAGGGTCACAGAAACTCGGAGTACAGGACTGTAACTGCAGGGCTGCAGGCCCGCCCGCCCGCGTTTGAATTGTAACCCTCCGGCAGCGCTGGCCAATCAGAGGCTCGCTTGGGTTTGATCCACCCAATGGAGAGCGCCGGAGTGCTGTCACCATGCAACAGCTAGACCCTCCTGCCAGAGCACCACTACTGGGCGGCGGGAATCCTGCTCTGAGGGACGATTGGCTAGAAAGGCTGCCATTTAAACGAACCTGCAGCGGATTGGTGGCCTTTGGAAAACGCCAACGGGGACTTGGCGAGTGAGAAAGCTTTGCCTTCTACTTAAAAAGCCCCTCGACCTACATTCATGTGGAAGGGGTTAATTTTCTTATATATATATTT
>NW_011888928.1:1710049-1746658 GCF_000151845.1 Pteropus vampyrus
GGCTGCCATTTAAACGAACCTGCAGCGGATTGGTGGCCTTTGGAAAACGCCAACCATTAAAGGGCCAAGAAAAAGTCCACGTGGGATGAGCCCCTTTAGGTCAAATGCCTGGCAACCGGCTGGAACACCCTGCACGCCCTGCCACGATCCGTACTCCCAGGGGAATGGAGGGTATACAATCTTGCGGCGCCCGTACCTTTCCCTGTAACCGGAAACCCCTGCGCTTCTCCCTATCGTAGTGTCTAGGGCACTGTGTGAAGGGAAAAATTGGCTGATGGCAGACTCTAGCAGTAGACTCCCTATTAGAAAACAGATTCATATACTACCTCTCTACATAATTTAGTGTTTTAACTTATAAAATGGAGGTAGTAAAAGTCACTCTGCATTTCTCTTCTGGTCTGTCATTACTCCCCCACCCCCACTCCCCACACCTCCCGCGGTGCCATCCATCATAGTCTGCTACTTCCATACCTTATTTGGGTGAAGATATAATAGGATAGGAAGTTTGGCAAGGTGTTCCCAGCTTCATCTCATAAAGCAAAATTTATGTGCATGGAGCAGTGGGACCTTCCTGGGTCTAACCTGGGAAGGGGAAGCAGTACCTGGTCCTTTTTTCCTATACCAACTTCTTCTAGAGCCCTTGATGTTTTGTCGGCCCCCACAAGGCAGAACACACAGCAGGCTCACCATCTGTGTTTATTACAAACTGTTTAATTGCTTCTTATCCCAATAACTTTACAAATATAGAACCACATGCCAGTCTGGGGGTGCTCTGCAGTAAGTCACTACAAACTAGCCCAGGCACAGCTTAATGCTGCTGAGATCCATCTAGGAGCAGTCCTAGCCGTGGTCTCAGCCTTCTGGGTAAGAGGGCCTTGGAGGAGGGCTGCCAAGTGTAGCCACGAGACCTGGCTTCAGGTCTGTGAAGGCGCTTCAGCACGATGCTCATTCTCTGTCCGTTGTGTCTCCATGTACTTTCGCATCTTCTCAACCATCCAGGAGGGCAAGACAAAGGATTTCAGCTCCTCTAACTTCAGGTCCAGGCATCCTCTGGAACAGACATCAAGGAGAAAAGTTGAAGCGAGAGCTCATCCTGGGGGCTACTATAAGGCCTGGGGGAGGGTAGAGGACAGACCTACTGGTTTTACCTGTAGTCATCGCTAGCAGCGAGGTCCCGGATGTCCTCCTCAATGAGGAGGTAGGCCTGGGGCAGGAGCAAAGGAGAGTGATCGTCACCTCTGATTCATTTCAGTTTAACTCAATAACACTTTGTTAAACATCCGCTTAATGTGAGAGTAAGTAGGGAGAGACTGGAGAACACTTCCTTGAGACAATCGTTCATTCGAATAGAAACTTTATGGGTGGGGAAGTGGGGACTGGTGACTAATTTATAATCTCTTTCTCTTTTAAAAAAGGACCCTGAGGTGGCTAATAACAAAATGACAAGAGTGCTAGCAAAATATACGTGGAAACAGGAAATCAGCAGGAAGCCTATATGTTAACTCTAGGAACTAAGATAATTTCGTTTTGAACTTTGTGGCAGAAGGGAAAACTTGAGAAACTGCACTGCTGTCTAGTAACTGGGCTGTATTGTCCTGGGGCCTGCTTTGGCACAATGCCAAGGTCTGCAGTGGGAGAGAGTCCTCTTGTGAGCTTACTATACAGGGGATGTTGTTCATCGCATGAGAAAGTCTTCTGTGGGAGACATTTCTTTCTAGTCTCAGGGTCAGGAATAGGTGTATATCCCTTGAGCGATTTGACTGTCTTCATCTTAAGGGCACCATGAGCTATGTAACAGAACTGGTGTCCTTGAAAAGGGCCTAGAGCTGAATTTGTGAAAACCTAGAAGTGCACTGGTCTCCCAGGTCAGCAGTTAAAAACTTTTTGAAAACTAGTCTTGCTCATGGCTTCATTCAGATCCTTTCCTTCCCCCTACTTCTTATTCATGTTATGTTACATTTTATGTACCACTGGTAAGCTCCTTGAAATCTTTTTTGAAACAGGTATAGGTATAAATATAGTAAAAAAAAGATAGCTTTCAATGCCAGACATGAGATGGCATACTGGTTTGCAAGGCCTTTAGATTCTAATAGGAGCAGTCCCAGCAGTGGAACTAAGTGAGTCCTCAGGTGGGGGGACACTGCATGTGATGAACAAAACCCTCCATGATAGTTTTAGAACTTATGCAGTGATTATTTTCCTAAGGTTGTTGCTTGATATGAGCTCAGAACTCAAGGTGATTCTGGAAGGGGCTGCCAGGTACAGAAACAAGTTTCATCCCTATTGACAAGGGGTGCTGCCTGGAGTACTGTGTTGAGAAACAATTTTATAACTTCCTGGTGGCAGTGTTGTGATTGATGAGTGAAATCTGCCAATGGGCACATGAGGGAAAAGTATTATTGTGTGTCCTGTATCTGCCATTCATATGCACAGCTAATACAACCTCAGTGTGAGGGATGATGTGGGAGGTGGCGAGGGGGTGCTGTGTAGGAGACTTAACACAGCGAAGGGAATCTAGGGATTATAGCCCGCTGTTCAGCATGAAGGAATGGGTCCTCTCTACCTTTATGAGTCTCCCTTCCCACATTCATCAGGCTTTGAGAGCCTCTCAGATTTGGAGGTAGGCTGCCACCAATAGCCAGAACCCTGGGCCTTGGGCTAGGTGGGTCTTTAGCAGTGGCACATGGGAACAGTGCTTACCATCTTCCCCCCTGTTGCCCGCATGTGATGCTGCTCAGCCAGCCAGTGCTTGTCCTGGGGGTCAGCTGCATACTGTGAGGGATGAAGTCACAGGGGAGACATCAGCCTGGTACAAGGGGTTTTTCTCATTTGGTCCCAGAGCATGCTCTTGGCCTTTGAGCAGTTCTTACCAAGACCTTGTCCTAGCCTGGTAGATGTAGAGGGCTCACCATCCTCTTCAGAGCAAACACATCTGAGCCCAGGAGGCCAAGGCAGGGGACGCCATTCCCAGAGATTTAGTTCACATCTAATCTCCACCCCCTTCCTTTGTCAAAACACAGTATCTCTGGCAACTGTTCAGACCGATGACTATTATTTTAGTGCTTCTTTGAAAAAATGATCTGAGGTAGCTTACAACACATGTGACTATTATGGTGACAATATTTCCTAAAACAAAAATCAGGACACTTCACAGTCTGGGGAAGGAAGGATAGAATCACAGTTAAGACTCTGGTTTTAAAATTAGACAACAAAGGTTTAAAGTCTGGTTTCTGCCACTTATTAGATGGAGTAAAACTGGGCAATCACATTCTTGAGAACCAGTTTCTTCATATGTAAAACAGAGTATTTATACTTATAGAGTTGTTAAGAATAAATGAAATAGTGCATAAAAAAGTGCTAAATATAGTATCCGACACATAATAAGTACTCAATAAAGATAGGTTTTTATCACATAGACAGAAAATTTGAAATAGAGACCGAGGTGGGAAATTTGTATGGTTACTACTTTTGAGTTTAAATATTTCACTTCCCATGTAATATAAATATCAGTCAAAAATTCAAAAATTTAAAAGTGTGTACTTTCTGTCCCAATAATCCTATTTCCAGGGATTTACCCTTCAGAATCACCCACACGTGTCTGGTGCATCACCCCACAAGGATGTCTGGTGCAGCATTGTTTATGATAGCAAAACTGCTGGAAAAAACGTAAATATACTTGAATAGGGGAGTAATGAAATAAATTATGGAACATCTATTCTGTGAATTCCATACAGCTGTTAAAAATAAAATGATAGGCACTTACCTTAATAACATGGACAAATCGCTAAGATATTGTCCACTAGATTTATATGTTATATGTTATTAAGTTTCTACTTTTTCTGTAAAGGGCCAGTATAAATAATTTAGGCTTTGCCAGACACATACATCTGTCACATACTATTCATTTTTTTAAAAATCACCTTTTAAAAATGTAAAAATGTTGGATCTGGCCCACAGACCATAGTTTACCCTGCATAAAATGTAAGCTCCATGAGGGCAAGGAGTTTTATGTATCTGTTTTATTTACTGCTGTTATCTCTAGCACTTTGAGAATGCTCAGCACTCAATAAATATTTGTTCAATGAATGAATGAATTTTGGGGTGAAACAATAAAATCAGAGAATAATATGTATAGTATAAATTCAATAACATTAAATATCACTAAAGGACAAAGGGGGACTGACGGGTGCCACCATGTTGGTCATGGTGGCCTACAGGGGAGAAGAGTCAGAATCAAGGGTGACAGGGAACTTTGTGTTTTGTTCTCTATTAGCTTCTGTGTATTGTTTGAATCTTTTTACAAGAATGGGTTTATATGTTATTTTTATACCTTAAAAAAGTTAAAGAGTTAGAGAAAAATTTGAATAATGCCTTAACAAGAACAGAAAAATGGGCAAAAGATATAATAGGCTGTTTACAGAAGAAATAGACATAGATTCTAAATGAGTGAAAAGATGCTTATTGTCACTACTAGAGAATCAAAAGTAAAACAACAGAGCATTTTCCCTGGAAAGATTACAATGAGAGATAGTATCCACTGGTAATGAGGCTGTAGGTTGGGAGTTTATCACGAATGGTGGTTGGTCTGTATAAATTCCTATTTTATAGATGATAAAACAGGATCAGAAATGCAGGGCCACTTGCCCAAGGTCATGTGTCTAGTAAGTAATGGAACCAGGTCTGAAACCATACTCGTAACTACTGTGCTGCAGGAATAGAAGTAGGTCCAAGAGCATATTCACTTGGGGGATGATGCAAGCAAGGCTCTTGGAGAACGTGGAACTTAGGCAGAGATGAGGGTGGGGAAGGAAGGTCATCCGGGTAAAGGGAACAGCTGGAGTGAAGACACTAAGAGAGGAAAATGAAGAAGTAGCAAGTATGCAATTCGTGTAGGTGTTGTGAATCCCCAAATACAAGAAAAAGTAGAGGAAGCAGGTCTATCCTTTGAAGAACTTGAACTTGCACAGAGTGTAGCAGACAGAGCCCATGATTCTGGGATCTCGGAGGGGCTATGTAGTTCTGGTAAGGTGCTCCAAGTTTTGCGAATAGGTGCAAAATATCATGTCTCGCACACACACGTACTACTTTTTTTGCTAATATGTCTGAGTGCTTTTGTGACTGGTAAAATACAAATTCATTCAAGAGGATGAATGAATTCATGACCCTGCTCATCATTTTCTCAAAGAGTGGAGACTAAAGCACAGTTGCTCTCAGGAGTAGAGTCCCTTCTTTGAAAAGGGTTAAAACTACTGCTTGCTCCAGTCTCTTCGTTTTATAGACAAATGAATAAAGGAGTGTTTAAGAGGTCAGGTTTTGCTGAGGACAGACCTGGACTTGAATCCCGACTCACTACTTACCAGCTGGTAACTCTGAGGAAGTTGTTTAGCCTTTCTCAATCTCTGTTTTCTTTTAAGTTTGTAAAATAAAAATAACATTATCCATCTTAAAGGATAGTTCCATGAGATAATATAAGTGTAGCACCTAAATCGTATTTGGTACACAATAAACATTCAAGGTAAATAGTTATTATTATTGGGACACAGGTGTTGAGTAAATTACAAAAGGTTAAGCTCAAGGGCAGAGGGGCAATTAGAACCCAGGATGTACTGACTCCCAGATCAGTGTTTGTCCCAAGCTTCCAGTGTCATCTAGAGTTCCCATGCCGCCTACTCCGCTGCAACTGGCATGCCTAACTCCTAGCACTCACCTACCTTAAAAAGGTGCGGGTGCTTGATGTAGATTCTCCCTCTGGTGCCCCCCATCCCCAGTGCCCTGCAAAGTAACAGAGGAGTGGTAAGGATTCCAGCTGTTGCAGTCCTAGTGGTGGACTCCTGAATTTCCCCCTCCCTCGGTGCTGAAGCTCTTTGACCTACTTGTTGGCTCGAGATCCCAACACAAAGGTGGTAGATTCATTCAGCCGAGCTGGGTCCCACTATGCAAAAAAAAGAGAGGCTGGTGAGGGTGAGGTTTACCGGGTGGGCAGGATGGAAACACTCCTCCCCCTGCCCTCTACCACCACCGCTCTGTCCATTATTCAACACACAGCTGATTCAAGAAACTGAGTACTTACAATACGCTAGGCCCTATGCTAGACACTGGGAATAAAGAGATGAATAAGATAGTCTCTGTTCTCCAGGGGGCCATGGATGCATGTACAGATAATTATACCACCATCAGATGGGCAACGATATGCGTGAGTGCAAGTGCAAGGTCGGAGGGGAGTCAAAGGGGAGGGTAACCGGAAGGCTTCCTGGAAGAGGTAATTTCCAAGCTGATTCTGAAAGGGTCAGCACAAGTTGGACAGGGTGGAGGGGAGGAAGAAGGGGCAGCAGCATGAACAAAGGCAGGTGAAAGCTGGCTTAGCATGCTGGAGAGACTACAAGCAATTCTGCGTTGCTAAGAGACAATGCAAATTAGGGAGTGGTAATTAATGAGGCTGGAGAGAGAAGCCGAGAGGGGCGGGAGGCCAAGTCCACTTTGTTCAGCGGTTTGCATTTTGTTTATTCTATGGGGGATGGGAGTCACTGAGGGCCTCTGAACAGGGAGAGCCTTGCTTTAAAAACAGCTTTCTTCCGCAACGTGGCTAACGGATCTGAAGTGGCAGACTGTGGGCAGGGAGGGCAGTTCAGAGGTTGTGGTAACAGAGTAGTTTTGAAAGAAGATGAGGGCCTGAGCTAGGATAGCAGTAAGGATGAGAGGAGGGAACAGCAACTGTGACCTATTTAGGAAGTAGAAGCACCCAGAACTTGACTGAATGCAGAGAGAAGAAGGAAAGGAGAGGCAAAGGGATGACAAAAGTAGAAAAAGCAATAAGAAAGTCTTTGAGGAAAGATTCTGATTTTCGTTTTGGGTATGCTGAGTTCGAAATGCTATAGAAATTCTGGGCCGGGAGGTCTAGAAGACGGTAAAAACTTTCTAGTTTTTAAACTAGACAGAGAGGAGTGGGACGACCAAAGAGGTGTGGCAACTTTAGCACACACCGGTCCCTGGTCCCCTGAAACCGTAAGAGTAAATGATTTAGATCACTCAGAGAGAAACCAGGTGGAGAAGTGGGCCAAGGAGAGAATTCTAGGGAATACCTATTTATACTGGTCACTGCTGACAAAGAACTCACAAAAGAGAGAAAGGCTGTTTGGAGAGGAAGGTAAGATCCAGGAGAATGCGGGACCATCTGCGTTAAAGGAGCAGTTTTAGAAGAAAGCTGCGGTGCAAAAACAGAGGGCCAGTAGGACAAGAGGTGGCCCGTTTTGACTGGACGCAGCCTCAACCAAGACAGTGGAGCTTTACTTACCTTACTGGGCTTCCTTATGATTTTAATTGAAGAGACTATTCTATTGCTAAAAGAGCTTGCAAACAATTCTTCTGGTGTCAACGAACCTTGTGTTCGAGACTTAGTTCTTTACCACTTACCGGGTATGAGACTCTGAGCAAGTCTCTAAGCCTTAGTATTAAGTGTATTAAGTGTATAAAATAACTAGATGAAATAATTTCTGCTCACAAGGGAGTTGGCAGGAAAGGAAGCTCCTCAACTTTAGAAGAGTAACAGAGTCTATTCATAAAGTTGCCACAAAGATTAAACAAGATAATCCACATAAAGATTTAGGGCAGTGCCCGTCTCATATTAAGTACTATGTAAGTATTAGTGACCACTAGCTTTTACAGAGAAAAGGCTTCAGCAGATACTCAAGCCCTCTCTTCGTTTTGCCCCAAACTCCAATCACTACTTGGGATCCTTCTGGGAGACCAGCGTGGGGGCGCGGGGGAGGGGAAGAAGAGGGGAAGGGGAAAGATGGCTCTGGGATGGTGCGCACACACCATTCACCACCCCCAGCCTCTTTCCCTCATGATGGGCCCCAGAGCCTTGAGTGAGTCTCCCTGTGACAGAGCGTCACTGCCATGCTCACATAATCGTACCTTGGGGCCTTCTCGGCGAATTGGTTCACAGGATTTTGGTTTCCATCTGATTAAAAAGAAAGGAGAAAGGTGAATTCTTCAAGGTCAGGCCTAGGACTGGCAGAAAGCCTGCTGGTAGTGGCGGGAGCTCCTCACGCACTCTCATTTTAGCCTTGGGCGTACTTCTCTCTGGTCGCTCATTAGAGGAGGGGCAAGGGGAGAAAAGCACTGGACTAGAAGCCATTTTAGAACTAGCTCTGATATTACCTAGCCATGCGGGCAAATCCAAGGACCTCTCTGAGTTACAGTTCTCATCTGTCAAAAGGATCAACAACAGCAACTGCCCTATTGATCTTGTGTTAGTAAGGAATGAACTTGCTTAGGTAGGACACAAATCTAAGGTATGAGACCACTATTACTCCATCTCCTAAACTAGTGGCTTCAAGCTATCCACATTTCTCTTAACCAGACCAGCATGGCTTTATCTGCTTCATATATTGGGCTTCCATATAAAGTATTGCTTAGAAAAAAAAAAAAATTCTGTTGCTTCAAAAATCTTTGAAAATGACCATCCTGGAAGCAACGTAGTAGATAGAGTTTTGCCCCTTATTAGCTGGGCAAATAATTCTCTGAGTCTGTTTCCTTATCTGCAAAATTAATAATATTTTCATTAGAGGCTGGCCGAAGGATGAAAAAGCAAAGTATGTAAGGTGTTTAGACCAGTTATGGTCTATTAACATTCAACATATACCAACAATGAAAAAATGTCTGGTGTTTAATCAAGCTGGGCTTAACTGCTCTGGCGCACAAATAGGATAAAACCTCCTCCTCGCTGGCTTCTTTCCCTACCCCTTAAGCCTGGGTAACTCTTCTCCGTGGTGACTTCAGATGGATCTGATTTCTCTAGGCACAGAACTCTGGTCTCTTCCTCCAGGCCCACTTCCGCCCCACTCCTCCCTTTGGCTCTGTTGGTCCCTACTCACACCATGCCGGTGGCTGCCCGGTCATTTGCCAGGATGTGTCCAGGAGGCCGTCCCTTCCTCTGCCATAAAGAATAGCTGTCAGAGGCTTGACCTTGTGGAAGCCCACCCCACCCCATTGGCAGGTCAGGGTCACTGGTGGAGATGGTTTTCCAACAAGACCAAATGATGCTTGAGAGTGAGCAGGGAGAGTGAATGTTTCCGGGGTTCCTGTGTCTCATGCTAGAAAGGCCAAAGGATGCACTGAAAAAGCCCGCCACCTTCTTCCGGAGCCGTGAGGCCTTTTCCTAGTCAGAAAACGTGGAAATGGTACCTTTTTGGGAATGGGGCTTCCTCGATGGGCACATTCCTCCTCTACCTGTCGGCCACGCTGTAGATAAAAGGAAAGGGAGTCACTGGAAGACCAATGCCTGGGTGCTGCAGGTCCCCTGGGGTTGCAGAAGGCAGAGTCCCTGGACTACACCCTCTTGCTCCTTCTGAGACTGGGCCCAGAAACCTTCCCGGTATAATGGTATTTGGACCTGGTCCCACAAATGGGTGGTACGTGGAACCTCCTGGGGCCCAGAGTTCAACTGCTCCCCAGTCTGATTGGTCTCCCCGACCAATACCACAGGACACAGCACTCTGACCTTTATCCCCGGAAGCTCATGGGTCAATCTGGGTATAACTTTTTCTCCATCTGAAAATAGTAGTTTAGCCTGAAGGAAAAAGATCAAGTGTTAACAGTCACCATTCTGGAGGGTAAGGCTCTCTGCCTCCATTTTTATAGACACAACTTCAAACTGGGTTAAAACTGTTTCACAGTCAGCACGGAGACACTCTAAGATATGTACATAAGTAGTTATGTATATGCATTTAAAAAAAAACTTGAGTAATTAAAGACCATTGTTGAAAAATTAGAAAATGTAAATAAGCAAAAAAAAAAAATAAAATAAAATCAAATCTGAAATCTCAATATCCACAGAATACAGTTACCATTTCATTGTAAATTCTTCCTCGCTTTTTTCCATGTAAATATAAACTATACATTTTTCTAACTAAATCCGTTGGTATACTACACAGTCCTTAGAAAGCTGTTCTTTTCATTTCATAAATATTGGATGCCTAGTATTTAAGTGCTGGGGATGCAGCAGGAAATTGCAGAAGTAAGGTCCTGGCTCCTGTGCAGCCTATATTCTGTAGGCGATTTGGATAATAAGCAAATAAATAAACATAAACTAGGTGATTTTGGATCATCAGAAATGCTTTGAAGAAAAACACTACAGGCAGATGTGACAGTAAATCTCCGGGGAGGAGGGCTATTTGAAGCAGGTAATCAGAGAAGGCCTCGCTGAGAAGGTAGCCTCTGAGCTGAGATGTGGAGAAGGAACCACTATTAGAAAAGCTGAGAAGCGTGTCAGCAGCAGGAAGCGCAAAAGCTCTAAAGTGGGAAGAGACGTGGCTCATTTGAAGAAAAATACAGTCTGGCAAGTAATGGGCAAGGAGAGAGTGGTACGCAAGGAGTGTGGTGAGGACGGCAGGGGCCTTGCAGGCCTGTGAAGACTTGGGATCGTGTGACGTCTCGGGGCGGCACTGCTTCCTTCTGGTCTGGAAACACTTTTCTACTGGCTCCTGCGGCCGCATTTCCCTGGTTTTCCTATTTCGCTGGCCGCTCTTTCTTAGCTTTCTTTGCTGGCTCATCCTCCTTAGTCTGGTTCTTTTCATTCTATCCTCTTTCATTAGCTATTCTATCTGCTCTCATCTATGCTCACGGCTTCAATCAACATCTATAAACTGATGACTCTGTAGCTTTTTATCTTCAGTTGTAGCCTCCCCTTTGAGCTCCAGATTTATAACAGTCTGTCGCATGTCCATGAATGGATGTCCCAAATATGCTAAGCCAAAATTAAACTCATGATCTTCTCTAAAAGTTATCCCTGTTCAGTGAAGAGTGCATGAGTCTCAATGTGTAATCGTTCACGTGTTTGCTAATTCACACCTGTCTGCCTAACTAGGATGTAAGTTCTATGAGAGCAGTAACTCGGCTTGTTCGTTTGCCATTTGTTTGTTCGTTTGTTCACTCAGTCAGTCCGTCGGTCGGTTGGTTGGTCGATCAGTCGGTCAGTCAGTCATTCAACAAACACTTAGTGTACAATAGTAAGAGTCATATTCAAGTGCTAAGAATACAGCAGTGAATAAGATCACACCTTAACTCTTATAAAACTGAAGATTTTAGCAGAGGTGGGGTAGGAGGGAGGTAGAAAATTAAAAAATGAACTATTAATAATTTCAGATCAAAACGAATAATGAAATAAACAAGGGAGGTGATAGAGAGTAATTGGAAGAGGGGAAGGGAGTGAGATGAAGACTACTTTAGATGAAGTGGCCAGGGAAGGCCTCTCTGATGAGGTGATATGCAAGCTAAACCTGAAGAAAAGGAGGAGCCAGCTATGCAGAGTTAAGGGTCGAGCATGCCAGGCAGTGAGAATAGCAAGTGCAAAGGCCCTGACTTGGTGCTGGAGGAGAAAGGAGCCCAGCATGGTTAGAATATAGTCAGTAGGGGAAGGTGGGATGAGATGAAGTTAAAGAAGAGGCAGGAGCCAGTTCGTGTAGGGCTCTGTGGGTCATGGTAAGGCATCGAAGTTTCATTTTTCCTGCGAAGGGAAATCACTGAGAAGTTTTAATGAAGAGGAGAGTGAGATAATTTGATTCATCTTTAAGAAGATGGGTCTGGCTCAGAGGTCAGGTAGTTAGAGGTGGAGAAGATGAGCTGGCCCAGGATGCTAAGGGGGAGTGACCACCAAGACTGGAGCCAAGAGAGAAGCAGTCTAAGAAACATGACATGATCCACTCCGACAAATGACACCAAGAAGCTGAGTAAGTTTTCACTGACAGCACGGAGTTCTGCCCTTTCAAAGCTGAGGTCCAGACCCTCATCTTGCTCTTTCCGAGGCTATGCCTGAGTAGCTGACCAACCAGCCTTCCAGAAGATGTTACTCTCTCATCTCGTGATAATTACCCTTATAGGACTGAACTCAAAGCAGCCTTTGTGGTTCTGATTATGAAGAAATTTCCATCTCTGACAGCTACTGGATTTGCAGTCAAGCACAGAATCTGGGTGATGCTGACACTTCCTATTAATAACAGCAGCTAACACATGCAAACAGGTTCACTACTATCTTGGGAACACAGCCATTTATAGAACTGATGTCATGCCTCCTGACCACACCCTGAGAGGCAGGGAGGCAGATATGGTGAGTCCCTGTGATACCAAAAGGGGCTGTGACTACTAGAAGGATCAAGTCACAAGCACCTGCAGAGATGAGATGGACCTTAGCTATTCTAACTCTTGCTTTCATCTGTAAACTAAGAATTAAAATATGTCTTCTGCACAAGGTTTCTTCTGAGATGTCAATGAGCAAATGCATGTGAAATCATCTATCACAGTACCTGGCATATAGTAACTATTTCCCTTCTTTTCCGTCAGCAACACTGCTAAGCTCTATCTGGATGTAAGTAGTTTGTTAGCTCAGTATTACCATTAATGATCAGATCACATGTCTTAGCAGAGCCCTGAGGGCTAAACCCTGTGCCTGTATCCTCTGTCCCCTTCGGTCTCACCTGCTCCAGGCAGCTCCGACAGGCCTCCTGGATCAGCTGCTCTGCATCCACTTCTTCCCCAACGTTGTCTCGCACATTCAGTGCTGCCTTCTGGAAGAACTAGGGGGAAGTACGATAGAGGAAAGGTCAGAAGTCCTGCTAATTTGCATCAACTTGAAGGAAACTGAGTATGAAAGAGAAGCTTTTCTCATACCCTTGTACAGAAGGGAAAACTGATTATGAGCATGGTTTTGAGATCACACAGATATAGATTCATATTCCAGTCTCTGTTTCCCCACTCTATCCTCATTTGAGGAGGATAATCATGGAGGTGACCAAAGGATGGTCATTACAGCACTAATGTGTAAACAGTGCAAAATCAAAGAATAACGTAAATGTCCAGGTATAACTTATGGTATAACCATGCCATGAAGTAATATGCAAATGTTAAAAATCACAGTAAGGATGTATAGGAGAATATATTTTTGACATAAAAGGTATTCATGGTATACTGCCAAGTGAAGGAAGTAAGTTATAAAATAGTTTGGCATTGTATGAGCCTATTTATGTAAAATAGCAAAAAGCAAACACAGAGAGACAAAAGAACTGTAAGAATATATATTAAAGTAATGGCGGCAATATCATGGATGATTGCTTTTTAAAATCTATATTCTCTCAATTTTTATAGTGTACATGTATTACTTCTGTAGAAGAAAAAAAGAATGCCATTGCCTGGGTGAATAGGCCAGGGTCAGCCTGAGAAAATTCAGAAACAGAAAGTCTTGATTGATCTGACTTTGCCTGAGCCGAAACATCTATGGCATGGGAGGAGTGAGACCTGGCCAGGGCCCCAGGATTTCAGCGGCTCCAATTGGCTGAGGAAAGGAAGGCAGAATTTTCCTCCACTGGCTATAAAAGGGAGACCTTGAGCCTGAGAACACTGAAGGACAAGGTGATGTGAAGCCCCAAACCAAGGCATTGAGAACATACTCAGAATAAGAGTCCAAGCTGTGGCTCTAGAACTAAGTGTCAGTTCTCTCTGGCATATGGAAGAATTCTGGAACCTATAACCAATGCTCCTCCTGTGGGAGATAACCACAGGAATGTACTGTCATTTTATATTTCTCAGGTCAAATGCCTTCGTTGTTAACACTGAACCAAGGAGAAGAGTGTGAAAGCGCTGACTTAGAGATCTTACGAGTTTAGGAAGAAAATTCTTCAGGCCTAATATTAAATAGTATGAGCAAGTGAGTTTGACTTTAAAACAAAAACTAAATTAATACCGGTCATCAATACTGATTATTGGCTAAATGAAAGCTAGTTAAAATAATTTAGATATTTTACACCAACCTGTGAGGTAGTCAGTGCAATGAATATACCTCATAGGTATATGGAAGCTATCATATGGACCTGGGAATGAAATCCAGTGATGAATAAAAGGCGTTCTCAAACACTACTGGTAGAAATGCAAAATGGTATAACCTCTCTGGAGGGAAATTATCTCAAGGGAAAGGTATGTTATCCCTCTTACCTACCAATTCCCTCTCTAGGAGTTTATCCCCCAGAAGGGCTCTCACAAGTGAACCAAAGAAATATATTCGAAGTGTTCAATGTAGCACTGTCTGTAACAGAGAAAAACTGGCAACAACCTAAATGTCCTAGGGACCAGTTAATCAAACTATGGTGCAACCATTCAACAGACCTGGGATGGGGTCTGATCACAGTGGGTCATATATGCCATGTTAAGGAATCTGGATTTTACCCAGAAGACAATGGGAAGACATTGACAGATATTAAACAGGGGAATGACACCATTGGACTTACATGTTAGGGATCACTGGCAGCTGCCTGGAGGGTGGGTTGAAAGAGGGAGAGAATAGAGGCAGTTAGGGAGTATAGTAGGAGCCTGGGTGAGAAATAATGAAGGTCTGAACCAAAGCAGAGGTGAGGAGGAAGGGCGTACTCGACAGATCATGCAGTGGAGCATACGTGACGCCACAACTGGATAGAGAAGATGAAGGAGGCAGCGTCCCTGGTTTTTGGTTTCTAAGTAAATGATGGTCCCATTCAAACTTAACGTGTCCAAAACTGAGCTCCTGATTTCCCCTGCCTGTTCCCCTCTTCCTCATGTCAAGTCAATAGCAACCTCTATCTTAATAGTTGTCTAGGGCAAATAGCGTGGGAGTCATTCTCTATTTCTTTCACCTTGTGCATCTGAATTATTGGCAAATCCTGTTGCTACCTTTAAAATCCATACAGAATCTGACTTTATCCCAACATCTTCACTGGTAACAGCCAAGCCAGTATCATCTCAAGCCTCCTAACTGGTTCTCCTACAGTCTATTCTCTATGCAGCAGTCAGAGTGACTCTTTGTTCACTGCTATATCCCCCGTGCCTAGAATAGTGCCTGCCAGTAAACACTTCTCGAATGAATGAATAAACAGAAGAGGAGGAGGTTTAGGAATAAAAACAAAGAGTTCTGTTCAGAATATTCTGGGTTTAAAGTATCCATGGGGCATTCAGGTAGAACCATGTAGATGTTTATGTACAGTTCTAGACACAAATTTTAAATAATAACAATGGTGATATTATTAAACAAGTAATAAAAACAGTTGTTATGTTCCAAGCACGGTTCTGAGCACATTACACTTAAATCATTTTACCCTCGCGATAGCCTGGCAAAAGAGGTATTCGAATTACTCACTAAGAGGGAAAAAAGTTTGTGGCGGTTCAGAATTGGAAAGCTTTAGATATCTGTGTGTACTACAGCAAGCCTGGAAGATTGTGATGCAGTGAAGGACTGCCGATGAGTCTTTCTCCCTGTTAATGGTTTATCTTTGTGTCCCTCTTACCTTCATGTACTTGTTGAAGACAGTCTGGATCTCCTCATTGATGCTAGGCTGAAGGACAGCTCGGAGGAGGTCCATGGAGATGGAAGGATCTGTGAAACTGCATTCAGGAGAAAGATAGTCAGGGGGCATGGCCCAAATAGATCCTTTCTAGTCTGCCCAGCCAATTATTGACAATGGATCCTTTAATGACAATAATATATAGCTTTTCTAGAATACTAGCTATGTGCCGAGGTTCTGTGCAAACCACATAAAAGCATGGCTTTATTTCATTCTCATAACTCTATGAAATGGGTATTATTTTAAAAGTGTTTTATGAAGTGTAACACATACAGAAAATTCTGTACACTTTAATAGTTTTAGTGAAGATCCATTTAATTGGCGCTCTCTCTTTCCTTTTATTATTTATTATTATTTGATAATAAGTTATTTATTATTCATTATTACCGAAAGGTAATAGTACCCTGTGGATACTATTAGTCACATTTTTCTTAACCTCCATGCTACTCTGCCTCTTTAGAACCCTCAAACATGGAGCCAAGGAATGTTAGGTGTTGTTTAATCCCTCATTTTGTACATGAGTTCAGAGGGGAAAGTGACTTGCTCAAGGGCACATAGTTATAGACTCTGAGTCTCCTCTTTCCTAGTCCGGTGCTCTTTCTACGGGCTAAGGATCACTTCTCAGCCTCGTGCAATGGGGACCCCCAAGCCGCCTTCCAAACCAATGCCTGGGAGCTAAGGCCCAGGTCAGCCTTACCTTGTTGTCATCTGCGAGCGGCGGCCCCTTCGCTGCACCTGCCGGTGCTTTATCATTATGTTCCAAGGGTTCTGTGGGGACCAAGGGAGCAGATGTCACCGAGGTCCGTGACACTCAGGTGGAGGCGGAGGGTGGGTATGAAGTTAAACTTAGACAGCCCTGCTTCTCGGGTGCTTTCACCATCTCTCTCACCTTGGGGTCTGGGGTACAGCAGTGGTTGGAAGGCTCTGCCAGGGAAGGGAAACTCAAGGAAAGTTCCCAGCCTCAAAAGTCCTGACCTCACCTTTTCCAGGAACGGCTGGAGGAAGGGAACCAGTGTTTACCGAGTGCCTACTCTGTGGCAGACGATGTCTGGGCGCTTTACCCGCATTTACATCCCATCCCCACAACAACCTTATGAGGCAGGTACTAATCATCTCCGTTTTACAGAATAGGAACTGGAGCTCAGGGGCTTGACAGGACCGGCCCAAGTCACCTAGCTAGGAAGGCGGCACCAGAATTTGAATCCAGGTCGTCGGACTGTGAAAACGCCAACCCCCTCAGCAGCACCAGCCGCCGCGTTCTCTCGCCCGCGGGCCAAGGTCCCGGGAGCCCGAGGCCCCGCCGGCCCGAGCCCAGGCCCGGCCCGGCCTCCCTGGGGGCGCCCTCACCGTGAGAACAAGCTGCCCCGCTGCGCCCGCGTCTCCCAGCTCGGGGCCGCCCCGCTCTGCCCCGCCGGGTCCCCGCGGCTGCTCGGCGTCGCCAGTAGCCCCCATGGCGCCCCCGACCCTTACAACTTCAGCCCGACTCTGCCACCGGCCGGAAAGTGGCCACTTGACGTCACTGGAGCGCGCCGGCCGCCAGCCCGGAAGCACGACACGACGAGCTGCGCAGTCACCATGGGAACCAAACCGCCGCGTCTCTCTGGGGTCCGGGACACTTAAAGGCTTTGTGCGAGGGGCTGGTTGAGCTTCCTTCGGGGAGGGGCGGCGTCTCAGGTGTGGACGTGGACCAGAGGGGTTCAGTCAAGGATTGTTCTCCGGCTGGAGAACTGCGGGGCAGAGGGAGGGGAGCAGGTTTGCAGCGCCTGGGGTTGGGGTGCTGAGAGGGGAGCGTTTCGTACAGCGGCGCCTGCAGTTCGGTCTTTGAAAACTGCTAAAGATTTTAATATGCCGGGTACTCAGCTCTCGGAATTGGAGTGGGCCTAATGCGGGGACCCGGGAACCCGATAACAGGAAGTCTGGCCCTAACACCCACTGGGTCTCCCCAGACCTCGACCCCAGGGCTGCCTCTTGTACCTGAAGGCATCAGAATGAAGGTTGGGACTTGGACCGTGGATTCCCCCAGCCCCAGGGAGCTGGGCTTCTCTCCCCAGACGTGATTCTGGGATGGGCCGGGGATGCAGGGGTTTAACAGCTGTGGCGTTACCCGGAGCTCCCTTTAGCTCCGCCTTAGAGGTAAGACGCCCCTGAATAGAATTGGATCGATTTATGGGTGGTAGAGAAAGTTTCTTTCCCCCTAAGTCACAATATAGGGTAGTAGAAAGTGCATGTGCTTTGCAGTTAAAAAGATCTGTGTTCAAATTCAGTATGATATGGTGATTAAAGAACTGTGGAATTGGACTGCCTACCTTTGTTCGACCACTTAATAGCATGCGACCCACGGGTCTTTCTGTGCCTCAGTTTCCCCATCTGTAGAATGGGGATAATAGTACCTAACTCATAGGATTGCAGCGAGGATTGAGTTAATTCACATAAAGCACATAGAACTGTGGCACAGATAAACCCTGAAACAATGCTATATGTCATTACTATTATTAAATCCCAGCAACTACCACCTGCAAGCTTTATGACCTTGGGCAATTTTTCTCAGCCCCTCTGAACCACTTTTCTTACCTCTGTAAAATTATTGTGAGGATTAAAATAAATAATGTATACAAAGCACATATTAGGTCGACAAATATTAATCATCTCCATGCTCCAATATCAGCCTTAAAATAATAAGGCAACTTCCTGATACCAAACTCTTTGGTGTTATTAAGGAAGTTTTTACCTTGAGCCTTAAATGTTCTTCACCCTTTAACCTCATTGGACACTATTAGGTATCATGGCTGACAAAAGTTATAAGCAGAGAAATAAAAAAAGTAGAGCAAGAAGAGACAAATAGGAGTATATATGGTTTAGACTACTTGAGTCATAGCAACTGTTCTTTTGGGTTCTGCGAACCGGCCTTCATACAATCCAAGAACAGCCCGTGTGGGCTAGAGGGACCAAAATGTGGGGTTTTGGTGCATTTGTATTAGTTCTGAACAAACTCAAATATGACTTTTCTGTAGCTTTTTGATCGTTTCTAAGTAATCTGTTCCGTTCTCTGTTTTCTAGGTTGAACAGGATGAACAAGATGAACAGGATGAACCACAGTGTGTTTTGTTAGCTTTGGTTATTTTTAAGTCATACCTCTTGTCCCTTCTTCTGTCATTTCACTGTAGCTGTGTCCTTCCAAAGCCTTTTAGGGCTCTCTTTGATCCTTTGTTCAGTGGCCATCCCTCTGTTTTCCTAGGTTCCTCGTCATTGTCCAAGGGTGTTGTGTATATTGCATTACAGAGTTTGATTGCCACCATCACATGTGCCCTTTGGTAGTGCCAGGAATTTTTCCATATACCAGCAACCAATAAATTTTCTTCCTGTTAGGAGAAGCCATCCTTGGGGATTATTGCGAAAGAGAAGACTTTGGGGCTGGGTTTAGGCCAGTCTCCTAGTCGCCTTCCCTCCGTTGATACTATACCCTGGCCAAAGTGCACCGAGCTGAGCGCTCATCTCAACTCTCAGCATCATCATGTTGAGCTGCCTCTTCCTCCTGAAGGCACTTCTTGCCCTTGGGTTCCTGACATCCTGGGTGACTGCAGGAGAACATGGTGAGCTATCATTTGGGATCCCTGGTGAACAGTAACAGAAAGTGACTAGAGAAGTCATCCCCTTCCTTCTCCCAGAGTGAGGGGCCTCATTTGTGGAGACAGTCATCTCTGTAGGATGGGAGTGGATGCATAGAGTCTCTGGACAGCCAGGGTAGATCCGCCTGGCTTTCTTTACCCTCTTTGGACAAGGAGATTGGATTTCCAGTCTGGCTTTCCCCTAGAAACTGAAAGAAAGCTAGTGGTTAGAATAGAGACAGGGAGGGAGAGATTGATTCCAGGTGAGGATAGAGTCTGGGGAGGTGGCGGTGGGAATGGAGAAAGGTGACACAGTTGAGAGAATATGGAGGTAGAAGTGACAGAACTCTATGGTCTATTCCTTGCCTCCTACCTCATTCCCGAGAGGTGCTAGATATAGACATTAACTTAGGGAGAACTGACATTTTTATAATGTTGAATCTTTATGCCGTCCCATTGTCCAAGTGTGTTTGGTGTATTTCAGGGTGTTTTTTAATTTTAAAGTATTTCTTGATAAGTTAATGCCTAGGTTATTTAATGATCTTCTTTGCTGTCTCAAATGGGGTCTTCCATTATGTCTTCCATTATTACTTTCTAGAAGAACTGGAACCATTCTCTCATTTGAGTACACGTAGCAAGGAACATTCTGTTACAGTCGATTTGGGTTCAAGCCTGAGGCTCATCAGCTGCTGGCCAGGGGGTTCTTGGTCAAGACTCTTCTGCTTCTCTGAGCCTCAGTTCCTTTCACTGTCAAACAGAAAGAATAAATCTCAGAGGTGGTTGTAATGATTCAAAGTATGTAAAGTGTTTGGCCCTCATCATACATTAGCTCCCTTCCTCTCACCTCCTAACGTGGCCTTTGCCAGGAGTACAGTCTCTAACCATCGAGAATCAAGATCATTTTCTCCTCCCCTGATCACTTCTTCTCTGAGACCCAGAAACTCCACATTATGTGACAGCCTCTTTCCTTCCAGCCAGACCTCCCCAGGTAGCAGGCCCCATCCTGTGTCCAGTGGGTTGTCTGTGCCTGGCTTAGGCGGCTCTCTTGGGCAGCCTGCCCGTGAGAGAGAATAGAGGGTTGTACTCCTTGCCAGGACTCTTGACTCCCAGTTCTGGAACCAGAGCCTGGGAATCTGTCTCAGGCAGGTCACCCACTGCCAGCTCGTAGGGCCTGGTACAATCTGCCCAGTGTTTGAAGCTGATGGCTGAATTGCGGGGGCTGAGGATGAGGCTGGCACCCTGGCAAGGCACCTTTGTGAGCTGCTCTGGGCCCCGGCCAGCCCAGATGGGGCTTCCTCTGTCCTTGGAGCCAGACTAGTGATCTCTGCACATCTCCTGTTGTCTGCTGGCTGACTGGGGTTCCTAGTCTGGTGGGTGGCAGTGTTGGCTGCTGTTCGTAGTTACAGTTCCGGTCCCAGAGGAGGGCTGGGCACTCAACTAATGGCACTGGTTGCTCCACGCAGCCCCACAGGAAGCTCTCCTTCCTGGGCTGTGGACAACTCCTGCCTTCCCTAAGTTCTGACGTGGTCAAGGGTTTACCATGGCCTCTGCTGCTCTGTTTGGTAGGGTGGAGGGACAGTCAAGTGGCCTGAGGGGCACAGGGCAGATGCTAGGACCTGTTCCCATGAGGCAGTTCTGGTCTGAGCATGGGTCTGCTACCTGGCTCTTCTGCTTGCTTCCTGGCGGCCTTGGGCAGGTCTTTCATCCCTCCCAAACTCATTTTTTTCATCTGTAAAATGGAGATATGAACATTAACCTCATAGAATGAAAATACAGTGTCTTAGTCTGTTTGGGCTGCTGTAACAGCATACCATAGACTGGGTGGCATATAAACAGCAGAAATTTATTTCTCACATTTCTGGAAGCTGGGAAGTGCAGGGTCAAGGTGCCAGCAGATTCAGGTCTGGTGACGGCCATCTCTTTTATTGTGGCCTCGCACTATAGAAGGGCAATAAGGGTATAATATTCATGACCTAATCACTTCCAAAGGCTCCACTTCCAAACACCCTCATGCTGGGGATTAGGTTTTAATATATAAAAAATTTTTTGAGCGGGGACACAAACATTCTGTCTATATCATGCAGTTTAGAAGAAATACATCTAAAAAGCCTATACGAAAGCTGCCAAACGGTGTTCAATAGCTCATATAGTCACACCCAGCACCTCTCTGTTCAGGCGCCCTCCTCACCTGTCTGAAGTGTGACCTGTCTGTTCATTCACTTATTCGTTACATAGCGAGTGTCTCCCCCACCTAGCACAAGGGCATCTCATGGTGAGCAAGGCAGCCATGGTCCTTGTTCTCATGGTGTGAAAGACAAAAAATAATCATCGACAAACAATAATAACCACGTTGTGGTGAGTGCTATGAAGGTGAAGAAGAGAGTGTCATTTGAACTTGAGAAGGAGAAGGAGCTGGCCATCGGGCGGGGTGCCGTGGAGAGGGAGCTGCGGAGGCAAAGGCTGTGAGGTGGGGAAGAGCCCGCTGCTTTTCGGGAAGTGAAGGGGGGTCAGTGCGGTTGGGGAAAAAAAGGAGGAGGAGGAGGTGGTTCCAGTTGGGGCAGAGTCCAGACTTTGGGGGGTCTCCAGGGCGCTGTCTGGGGCTTTGTCGTAGGTGCAGTGGGAGGCTTCGGGAGGGGCTTATGACAGCAGGAGAGGCCAGGTCCCGTTTTCATTTTAAAAATACCGCTCTGCTGGTGTGCGAAGAACGGATGGGACAAGTGGAGAAGACAGCAGGTGAGTGAAGGGGCCCTTGCAGAAGGCTGGATGAGAGGCGACCATGGCTGAGACCAGGGTGGTGACAGCGCAGACGTAGAAAAGCGACAGACGTGAAGCACTTGAGAAGGTCCAGTTGCTAGGAATTGGTGAAGAAGTAGGTGGATGTGAGTCTGAGGGAGAGGAACTGTCAAGAATGGCGCCGAGGTGTCTGGCCTGAGCAGCTGGGTGGTGGGTGGGGTGGGTGGGGGTGCTCCTTACTGAGAAGTGGACACGTGGCAACGAGGAAGTTTTGAAGCGAAGATTCAGATGACGGCCGAAGAGTTGTCTCCATTGGCCGCCTCATGGCCTCCCTCCTACCACATGACTTGGCCACCCAGTCCCTGGTGACCCTCTGTTTTGCTTATCACAACATGTGCATTATGCCCTTTCAATGGACTGATGCCGTGGGCTCCCTGTGTGTTTGGATGACCTTTTCCCAAAACCTCACTGCTGGGAATTTGGATTTTGAGAGTGTTCCCACCACGCTAACTGACAAGACGGGTGGGCACCAGGCAGAGGGTGCCCATGTGACCAGCCCCAAATGAACACCTCAAGTCCAACGCACTTCCCCGGTAGACGGCACTTCTCACGTGCTGTCATGCGCCCCGTGTGACTCATGGGAGAGGACCCTTGGGATCTGGTGGCTGCTTTCCTCTGGACTTTGCCTCACGCACCTTTTCCCTGTGATGAGTTTGCCTCCTGTGGCTTTGCTGTAATAAATCAGAGCCGCGAGTACAACTAGATGCCGAGTCCTCTGAACACTAGCGAATCAGCGAACCCGAGATGGGCCCGGGGCTCCCGACACACTGGTGTGTTTGTACGTTTTCCTAAAAGACCACCGACCGTCGGGTCTTCTCTCTCGGCAGAACCGAGCTGGGCGAGTCCCAGCGCTCGTTAATTTGTTTTGGGGTGATCCTTGCAGAGCGTAGGGGATCACAGTGATGTGGTTTAAAGGGCACCCCCAGAGCTGGGGATGTGGGACCCACTTCTGCCACCATTGACCTCAGGCCAATCCCTCTCCCTTCCTGGATGTCTGTCTGTCTGTCTGTCTGTCTGTCTGTCTGTCTGTCTGCAAGAGAAGAGGAGTACATTCGATAGCTCAGAGGACCCTTCTTGGCTTAAGAAGTTTCGGAATTTCACTTCTCTGCTGGCAGCTGTCCATGTCCCCGACACCAGGCATAGAGACCAGACCTCTCCTCTCTTCCAGTAGCAGAGTGCTGCTGGCCCTGGTCACTTCAGGGCCAAACTCAGCAAAATGATGGAATCTCGGAAGTGTGCTTTCTAACTAGGGCACGTGGTATAAGTCCGTGGGAAGTTTATGTTGCCGGGTTTTTTCTACCAGAGAGAATTATTACGCTTAGCCTTCTCAGCCATGGCTAAAAGGCTTTGTTCTTTGTTAAATGGATTTTAGTGTTTGTCAGGTGGGTGGGGAGCTGTGGGGAGGTACATATGATGGTTATAGTGACCATATTTTTCGAATAAAAAATCAGGACTTGCAGTTTTGATGTGATCTGACCACGACATAGAATATTTGAAAGATGGGGGCTGTTCGGGAAAATCTGAGGCTGCAGGGTTATTATACCTTGATTGTTTAGCCGTGCTCATTGCCCTCGGAGGCCAACACTTGCTTCTTCCACCATGGCGGACTTTCTGGAGCCGGCCGCACGCAGCCCCGCTTACTTGTCCCTACTCCTGGGCACCAGGCCAGTCCTGCTTTGGTTTTTCTACAAAGCCTTTAACTGCCTGTCACTTTTATATCCATTTAAAAATCTTGAAATAAACACTGTGATGAATGAGTCACGGCAAATTGGTTTGGTTTGGATGTGGCTCCATTAGGTGTGCCTGCTCCCAGGGACCTTGCCCGGGGGCCTGGCCCCGCGCCCTGGCCCGTCGCCTGTGTGTTTTCAGGATGGCGTAGCAGAAAGAGCACTTCACTGCCAGTCAAGAGGCTGGGGTTTGTCCTGCTTCGCCGCTGGCTCACTCTGGAGTCCTGGACGAGCGAGCCCCTTCTCCTCTCTGTGTTTCCCTGTCTTCGCAGGGGCGGGGAAGGGGCACACCAGGAGTGCGTGGCTGTTCACAGCAGGAAATTAACCAAAAGCGTTCTTTTTTTTCACATAAGTCTAGAAGTAGGCGCTGGGGCTGGGGTGGCAGCTTCGTGATGCTAACAAGGACAGGGCTGTTTCTCTCTTTACAGCCTTTTGCAGTCCTTGACTTTGTCCTCATACTAGTTGCCTCTTGGTTGAAGGAAGGCTGCTCTCCCTCACCATGTTGTCTGTCTTCGCATGGAAAGAAGAGGGGCCGTTTGCAAGCTGTGTTCCCTGTGTCAGGAGCGCAGAAGTTTTCCCAGTTTATGTCTTAGTTTGTACTCACTCCCTAGTTACGAGGGAATGTGGGGAAGCAAATCATTGTAGCTGGCTGTGCTCATTGCCTCTCAGAACAAATCCAGGGTTCTGTTAACCAGGGTTTCAGTTATCTATTGCTGCATAGAAACCACCCCCAAACTTAGTGGCTTGAAATAATGACAGTTTATTTCTTCTCACAGTTGTGTGGGTTGGTGGGGCTTAGTGGGCGGTTCTTATGCCCACCTGGTGCATCTGAGGTCACTCATGCAGCTGCTTGCAGCTGGGAGCTTGGCGGGGAGCTGGACTGTGGCTGGGATGTGCAGATGCCTGTCTTTGTCCAGGTTCTCTCCCGGGGCATCTTGTCATCCTACAGTCTAGCCCAATGTGCTACACAGCACGGTGGCTGGTTTCCCGGGGCCGGGGTTGGGGGGGGCAGGGAGGGATATTCTTAGAGGACAAGCCCCCAAATGCAAGTGCTTACCAAGGCTCTGCTTGTATCAGTCACACCAGCTGATGTCCTGTTGGTCAAAGCAAGTCACATGGTAAAGGCCAGAGACAATGTGTGGGAGGGGGCTACACAAGGGCATGAGTCCCAGGAGGTGGGGTTCATTGGGGGCCACCAGTGTAGGTGTCCATCACAGTAAGAAAGGAGGGAGAATGAATATAGGGTTGGCCATTAGTATCTTTGCCACAGTGGGTTAGACCACAGCAGTGTTTTTCAATTTGCAGGTCTTCAAATGAATTTAGTAGTGTGTGGCCAGCATTAAAAAATAAAGTAGAGAGAATATAAAGTACCAGCAGTGCATATTCATGTATGCGCATAAATACATACATTTTAAACACACACCTGTATTAACATACATGTGGAACACAATGAAAAATGTATTTTATATTCGCGTCGCAATAAAAATAGCTGGAAACATTGGGCTTGAGCCCAGTTTCTAGACCCTGGTGCTCTGATTCTGTGGCAGAGTCTGGCGGTGAATGTCCTGCCGACCCCCTTCCGTGTAAGGAGCTGTGTGATGGGGATGCAGCCTGTCCCCAGGGGCATAAATGCTGCAGCACCGGCTGTGGCCACGCCTGCCGTAGAGTCGATACTGGAGGTATGTCTGCTTTTTCTTTCAGAGGAGAAATCCTTGGGTGGTCCCTGGGTTCCGGAGTCAGTTTGGGAGCAAGCCTTCTGGTCTTTCCTTTCCTGGGAGGAGTCAGAGTTCCCATCCTTCCTGTCCCCCAACCCAAAGCAACCCCTCCTCCCAGGGCCAAGGGGCCTTCTTTGGGATTCAAGAACTAGGGAAAGGCAGTGTGGGGTAGTGGGAAGAACCCCTAGGCTGGAAGACAGGCCATGTGGCTTTGGTCGTGGTTTTGCTGCTGATGTGCAGTGTGACCTGGGGTGAGCAAACCCGTCTTTTTGAGCCAGTTTCTTCATCTATAAAATGTCGGCTTTGCCCAGGATCATGATTTTCTGCCCTAATTCTTAACGCAAAGCTTCCCTGTCTCTGAAAGGAAAAATTAGTTGGAAGCAATGTCTGTGCATTCCTGATCTGATTATTATTATTTTTTTCAATATATTTCTTAAAACAAATATATATTTTTGAGTGCCCCTTTGTGCCAGGCCCTGTGGAGCTACATTTCAGAACCACTGGCCCACATGTCGTCTTTAGATAACATTTAGGTTCCCTGGCAATGGTCAAGGCTCTGGGGACAGATTCTGGTCCTTACCTAGCATATAGCCTTTCAAGGAAGGTCGACAAAATTAAATAAGGAATTTTAATAAAGTCCGACAGAGGAGTGCCGTGCGGGGCCCCACACCTTGTCTAGAGAAGGCTCCCCGAGGAAGTGACACTGGGAGGCCCAAGCACAGAGGAGACGGTGGCGGTCTGGGAGCCTTGTCCCTTCTGCACCCCTCCTGGGGCCCTGTCGGTTCTCAGATGCTCCAGCTTCGAGCTCTCCCAGCCAGATCTGTGGTTCAGATCTAGTTAGATCAGGGATGGATCTGCCTGGAGCCCCCATGTCCAAGTTCCAGATGGGAACGTGGAGTTGGTGGAGCTGACCATCCTGTCTCTTCCGCTATGCCTGCTGTCGTGCAGGGCGCAGTGGCAACTGTCCAAAGATTCTGCCGGGCCTGTGCATCATCGGCTGCGTGGTGGACGAGAACTGTCAAGCCGGGAAAAAGTGCTGCAAGTCGGGCTGCGGCCGCTTCTGCGTCCCGCCAGTTCTGCCACCCCGCCTGGCCACGAGCCCCAACTGGACCATCGGGTCTGATTCTTAACTAGGTGAGTACAGTCCCATGTCACCAACACTGGCCTTAACTGCTGCGTGCAAAGCACTGGCTTAGGTGCTGGGTAGGGGCCTGCAGACGATCAAGACAAAGGTTTTACCCTGTGGTGTCTAATCGGAGAGAAAGATCACATGTCACAGATCATATATCACTGAACCCTTGCATAGACAGCCTGGGCTTATAGGCTTTCAGAGAGGGTATGGCTCATTGGGAAGGTCTTTCTGCTAGAAGCTGGAGGTGATCTGGGTCCTAAAGGCAAGGCAGGATGTGACAAAGGGAAGGCAGCCCAGGGAATATGCTGGACTGGCGGTCTGGTGACTGTTAGCAAAGGCACAGAGGGTGGAATGGAGGTGGCATGTTTGGGGAGCTGTGGTGGGGGTGGGGTGAGAATGGGTAAAGGAACAGACAAGCTGTCCTATAATGAGATATGCAGTTGACATCTGCATGATGAGACTCTTCGATGCCTGTTGGGTCGGGGTTGTCTAGGAAGCAGAGATGCTTAAAGCCTCCAGGAGCAGCGTATGCCACGCTCCTCGAGAGTGGAAGAGAAATGTGTTGGGGAGCTGGAACCAGGAGGGCAAAGTGGTGACTTGAGGTTTTTTTTCTTGCAGAGACCCCGGTGCCCTAGCTGTCCTGATTTGTCCTGAGCTGCTTTGGTGACTCCAAGTGGCTTGTCTTGACAGCCAGGAGAGGATCATTTCTGGGGCTTATGACACTCCCAAAGGCTCACATTGCCCTCTGCTCTTCTTTCGTTCCTGCTGCTGCCCTGGGCATCGGAAACGGGGTTGGGCAGTGGGTGTGTGGTGCTTCCTGTCCCCAATAAAGGCTGTTGCTCATCCTCTTGCCTGTGTTGTTTGGAGGCTAAGATGAGGGAAGAGAGCTAAGGGTCTGAGCAGGACTGTGGGTTTATTTAGGAAGGATAACAATCCATTCTTTTGGAAAACACTGAAAATGGGTGCTGGTCGGGTGTGGCAAGAGGAGAAGCTGAACTTAGGGTGACTTGCCATAGATGTCACTGTCAAGCCTTGGGAGTGGGACAGTCAGGCCTTTTTGGGAGCCTGCTGACCTTCTTTTTATCAGAGAATGTGGGTTAGGGTTGGAACTGGGATGAGTGGCTAGTTTATTGTAGTCACTCGGATGTCCCCACCTTGGACCTCCTTCTTTGGGGGCCATTCCTTGGCTCCAAGACAGGCAGTTTGTCTCCGTCTAGTAGGCAGGGGATGTCTTGGAACCATGACAATTTTAAAAAATTATATTTTTAAAATATAAAAATGGATCATATATCTTGGAGATCTTTTATGTCGTCACATACATTCTTCTACTAGAACTCGATGACAATAACCAATTTAGCGAGTCACCCTTTGTTGGACATCAATATCCTTGTACATAAATCTTGGCCTACTTTTGCAGCTGAATCTAGGTAAATTCTTAGTAGAATTCTAGTTTCTTAAATAGAGCTCAGCCAGAAAATAGGTCCTCAATAAATATTCATTGAATGAATGAAAGAATGAAAGTAATAGGAAACTGAAATCAAAGTGGCTTAGCCAATAAAGGCATTTAATTTTCTCACCTTGGAGTCTGGAGGGAAGCGGTGAGGCTGGTTTTGCAGTTCAACCACAGCTCTCATGACCAGACTCCTTCCTTTTCCTCCATCCTCAGTGTGTTGGCTTTTGTCCTTGTGCCAGTCACCTCAAGGGTACAGAATGGTTGCTGTAGCTCTGGATGTCACAGCAGGAAGAAAGTGTGTATAGAGGACAATGGCAAAGACTACCTCGGATGGTACTCAAAAAATTATCTTAAATGGTGCTCTCCTTTTAATGACAGAGTCCATTTTCCCAGAAGCTGCCTCCTCCCCAGACGTCCCTTCTCATTTCATTGGCCTGAACTGTTGCTGCAAAAGAAAGCAAATATCTGTAAACTTGGGAAGACGTGACTGTCTTAGATGAATCAAGCGTCATCCCTGAGGCTGAGGGAGGGGCCCACCAGGATATAAAAATAAAGGTTCTATTAGCAGAAAAGGAGAGTAATGAACTATATGTGCCACACTGGACCAAAAGACATGCAATTAAAATTTGGACAGAAATTGCTAAGAGGGCAGAGCTTTTATAACAAAAAAAAGTATCAGTGCCCACCTTAGACACTGCAAAAATGTTTTTAAAATTCCCAACTTTAAGGGAAAAAGGTGAGTTATAAATAAAAAAAAAAAATTCCCATCACCGATGTTTTCATGCCCTCTTTTCTAACTGTTTTCACACTGGCACGCGAAATTCTAGTTTCAACTGGGTTCAGAACATTCATTTCTTCGAGTAGAGTCAGTGTTGCGTGATCTGGAAGAGAGCTGCTGGCCTGAGCCTCGCGGTGGCCATCCGGGGGACACCTAGAGCTCCAGGTTCACATCGTGGGGAACTGGGAAGGACTGGCGTCAGTGTGATAGGCTGCTGAACCTTTCGGCAGATCCCCTTGCCATTGTTTTGATTATCATTTTATTGTTTATTAAATCAAAACAATACATGCACATAGTTAAAAAAAAATCAGAAGAGCTTTCAATGAAAAACAACTGTCTGGGAATCTTAAAATACTGTAGGATGATTTTCTTCTGGGCTAGGGAGTGAGCCCCAGGCAGCTCTGCCTGAGTACCGGGAGAGGAGTCCTTTCCAAGATCTTTCTTTCTCATTTAGGGCAGCCCGCGCATGTCCACATGGCAGCCGCTGACCTGCTCGTAGGTAGCAATAACATGAGGGAGAGAGGGAGGGAGAGAAGAGAGAAGACTGCAAGCGAGCAGGAGCTGAAGGGCTGAATTTAGATTTGGGATTGTGTTCGAGGCAGAAGTCAGGGGTTGAGATGGGGTGAAGGTGTTCGGTGAGGGCTCAGAGCTTATTTGGAGTGGTGGTGGTGAGGCTCAGGTGCTCCTCCTCTCCTCCCCTGGGCTCAGACCTGTTTTGGAGGTGTGTGTCTGGGAGCAGCAATGGGCCAGGAGTTTTGAGTGAATTCTTTGCTGGGTGCTTTTATTTCCATAGCCACCAGAGGGCAGCAGAGGTCTAAGTCAGAGACCATTTCCCGGCAAGAGAAACCAAAAAACCATGCTCTAGATAGAAGCCTAGTTACAGGCTGACCATTGAGTTCCTCCCAGCTTTTTCAAGCCACTTTGAGAAAAAGTTACATAGCTGGGTCTATACTCCAGATGCCTACTGAATTGCACGTAATAAATCAGGACCTAATGTTATGTACTCCCTTTTCATAGGATATGGAATGCTTCTGCAGTTTTGGTAACACTTAGCTTGGGGACATTGTCACGTTATCAATGTTTCTTGTACAAAGTCGTAGAGCAAACAAATTCTTTGTGCAGCTGAAGGTGAGGGAAAAGTTTCCTTCTCATGCTGTAATAATAGGCTTTAGTCTTTCAATAATATGTCACAGACATAATTTTTAATTGTTAAAATATTCTGTTTCCTTAAATATTTATTGTTATTATTTTTTATACGTAACAAGGCTCCAGAACTCTGTAGCTCTTGCTGGTCCTGTTTCTCATGACCTTTGCCAGATGGCTTCAAGTTCATTCGAACTTTTTTCCAATCTTTATTCATTAGGCTAAAGTTCCAGAGTGAAATTGCCGGGCTAAATGATGTGCATATTTAAAATTTTGATAATTATAGCCAAATTGTCCTCCAAAAGATTTTTAAAAAATCAATATATGTAGTGCCAGGTGGGTGTTAAACTAATTGGGGGAATCACTGCATAAATTATGTAAATATCTAACCACTATTCTGTACACCTGAAACTAATATAAAATAATGTTGAATGTCAACTGTAATTGAAAAAAATTAAGAAAAAAATCAATATATACTTCCAGTAGCCTATGAGAATTTTTGTTTCCCTACCTCCTTTATTTTTCCTATTATCTTTGTGACTTCCTAGCAATTAACACAGTGCCTTGGATGCACTATGTTAAATTGAATTTCCATTGTTTTAAAAATCTTCTTCCCCTCTAGTGTGAGCCCTGAGAAATCTCATCAGCCAAGTATGTAGTTTACATGCTCTTGTTCTTTCTTTTTTAAAAAATATTTAAAAATCTTTTTCAATTACAGTTGACATACAATATCATATTAGTTTTAGGTGTACAACATAGTGATTAGACATTTATATAACTTAATGAAGTGATCCCCCGATGAGTCTAGTCTTGTTCTTTGATTCAGCAGTTCTTGATGGAGCAGTCACTGACTGGTCTGGACATCGGAGATATAGAGATGGATTAGATATACTTCCTTCCCTTACTTTCCCCTTCTTACCCACTTTTGGGATTTTGTACTCTTGTTGGTTGACACTTTTCCTTCACACTCCATGTATTTAAAATAACCACTCCCTTTTTGGATATTTCCCTTTACAATGCTCTTTGGATATATTTTTCCCAACACTCAAATGAGGTTGTTCAGGCAGGGATTAATATCCCCAGGTAGCTGATGGTTACACTGAAGCTCACTGAGGCAAAGAACCCTTCTGAAGATCATACGCAACCACGCCTAGTCTCTGGGGCTTCTGGACAGGGCCTAAGAAGAGGAGCTGGGTCTGGTGTTGATAACGCCATTATTCTGCAAGGACCTGCCACACGGGTCATTCCCAAAAGGGAGAAGAAGACCTCTACCTTGGTGTCTGAACCCCGGTGAGAAGCGAGTGGCTGGCAAGGAGGACCTTCCTCCCACCCCCACCAATCTTCCTCCAGGAGAGAAGTGTGGGGTGTGGCCTCTGTGGTCTTGGACAGTATTGTCCTGGGGCTGAGGAAGGGTCCTGTGGGGCCATGTGGCCCACAGTGCCCAGTCCGTATCTCACTAGAAGGAAGACTGGATTTCCCCCCATGGTGTCTGTGGGCTCCGCAGGCCTGTGTCTTCCATTGCCACAGTGGCTGGAAGTGCCAAGGGACCCAGGGACACTGCTGTGGCCATTTTTATCATTGACAATCTCTATTTTTGTATGTAACGTGTCCTTTCTTCCCTCCAGCTGCTTGCAAGATTCTTTTTAAAATCTTTTATTTTCAGTAATTTGAATGTGACATGCCTACTAATTTTCTTAGTAATTATACAACTTGGAGTTCACCAAATTTCCTGGATGTGTGGGTTGCTGTTTTTGATCAAATTTGTCAAAAGAAAATACTGGCTGATATGTTTTCAGATGTGTTCTTCGCCCTATCCTCTTTCCCATGTCTTTCTAAGACTACTATTTACATGCACTTGACCTGTACGGTACTGTCTGCAGGTCAATGAGAATTCGTGCCTTTTCAAGACACGTTTTTTTCTTTTTGTGCTTCACTTTGGATGATTTCTACTGAGCTATATTCAATTTCATTAATTATTTTTTTTCTGCTGTATCAAATTTGCTGTTATTTTCATTCAATAAATTCCAGGTATTACATTTTCAGTCCTAGAATTTCTCTTTGTTTCCTTTTTTACATTTCCTAATGTTTCCTGAAATCCCTCAATCCTTCATCT
Organism: Pteropus vampyrus; assembly: GCF_000151845.1. NCBI lineage: Eukaryota > Metazoa > Chordata > Mammalia > Chiroptera > Pteropodidae > Pteropus > Pteropus vampyrus. The sequence continues at coordinate 1,741,871 of NW_011888928.1, forward strand.
ATTACAGCCATCTTTTTCGGTAGACTTTAAAACATATTTATCATAATTACTTAAAAGTTTTATTTGTTCATCATAGAGATAACTTGGTGTGTCTGTATCTACTGACATATCCAATAATTGTTCACATTTTCATGTTCTTCAAATATAATTTTGATTATATCATGTACATTGCAAATGATGCATTATAGTGACTTTGGATTGGATCGTGTCATCTTCCTCAGAAGCATGTTGTCTTTTCTTCTTAGCAAGCAGTTAAATTATGACTAGATCACCTTGAATTTGTGAAGACTTGGTGTTATGCTTTGTTTGGGCAGATCTATTCGAATAATCCACTAGTTTAGTCCTGAAACATTGCCTTTACTCCCAAGTCATGGTCCTTACAAGCTTTCGATTTAAAGCTGAGGTGTTTATCAAGTTCCTCTAACATGTCAGGCTTCAGACTTGAAATGTCATCTCTGATGGACAGCAGCTGAAATCTCTGCCCAGTTTCAGAGAAGAGTTTATAAAAAGGTTTTGGAGACTTCCCCTTCGTGGTTCCCTCCTCCCTGAGACTGTGGCTTTCTGCTTGGCGTGTATCTGCCACATGCATGTTGGATTTGACATTGTCTTCAGTGCAAAAGCCAAGTAAAATGAATCTCGCCCGGTGTGGTTCTTGTCTTAAACCCTATCCACTTTCTGCTTAATTTTGGTCATTCTCTAGTGCCTCTAAATAATTGTTTTTTACATTTTGTCAAGATATGATATGATAATTCTTATCGTAGAATAGTTAGTTTGATGTCACCTACTCTGCTATTATCAGAACCAGAATTCCTTAAAGTTCTCTTAAAAACATTCTCCTTTTCAAAAACCTCTATTCTTACCCAATTCAAACTGCTTTCCTTGACATATAAGGTCCTACATGACCTGGAGCTCGTTAACCTTTCTATTCTCACTGTGCCCTGTGGGGGCACATTTAATTCTTTGAATACATTGTGATCGATCCTGCCTCAAGCTTTGCACATATTGCTCCCTCTGATGGGAATACCTGTTCCCCCTTTGCCTAATTTTGCTTCTATGAGTGATACAACCTCTCCTACTTTTTCATTCATTAGACACATTCATTGAGCACATTCTCTAAGCCAGATACCATATACATGTCAGCTCAAATATCAGAGTATTTGCTGATTCTATGGACAGATTAAGTTTCCCTTCTCCACCTGCTGATAACGCTCTATGCCTTTCTTGTAGAACATGTATCACAGTTTGTCATCAGATATTTGAGTGATTATTAGATTCTCTGTCTCCTCTCCAGACAGGGCACAGCCCTCTTTTCTCATTACCTTATCCCATGCCTCATATGGTATCTGGCTTAGAGAATGTGCTCAATGAATGTGTCTAATGAATGAAAAAGTAGGAGAGGTTGTGTCACTCATAGAAGAAAGTTCTCATCTGAGAGTCAAGGTACTCAGACAGAAATGCAAGTATGAGATACTATCAGACATAGGTCAAGTCATCTCACACTTCAGACTTTCAGTTCCAGAATGTATAATAGATCAGAGCTGGATTAGATAGTCTTTTAGGTCACTTTCTCATCTCACAATCCATGATACTCATAAAAAGATTAGGGAAGTTGAGACAAAAGCACACTATGGGAAACGGTAATACTATGGGACAGAAGTGGGGGACTTGAATATTGGGTGGAATTAAGATATTAATCACAGACACTGCATGTTCTGGGTCAAGGGCCTGAAAAACATACATGATATTTGAGGATGATTACTCCGGCAACAGCGGGTAGAGTTAAAGAGGTTTGGAAGTGAACCATGAATGGATCTGATGAGGACATTCTGGCAGGATGAGACTAGTGTCAGGCTGCTGGACATGGAAGTGACAAGGAGGGGGTGACCTATCAGACTCAGTGAAGGCCAGACTCAGGAAGGATCGGAGCTGTTACCCTACAGGAGATGGAAGGGGAGGCTTGGATGAGGAAGAGGTCAGAGTCTTGTGGCCATCATGGGGTTTCCCCTTCTTTGCCTCTTCTCTCTGCTCTGTCTGTATGCAGATACGAAGGCAAAACGCTTTGAGTGTCTCTTGCACGATGACCAAATTTGTGCCCCATTCCAAGCTCTGCTCAACTGAATCCTTTCTCTTCGGGGCTCTTGGAACCAGAAATTAAAAAGTTTGTAAACTGCCTCTAATTTCTCTGTCATATGTAATGGAATTTTCCCCTTTCATTTTCTATAGTGATCAGATATGACTTGGGAAAGAGTCCAGGGTCAGGACCATAATCTTTTCTTTCTGTCTCTGGTGTGTATCCTAAGACCTTGTTTTATCTTTTCATCTTTGTCCCCTTTTTTATCAGTGATCATCCTCTTAAAATATCTCACTTGAATCTAATATGAAACGCATTTGGGTTTCTTGTAGATTTATTTATACCCTGTGTTATTTCTCTCATGTAGAAGTTTTTTTGTAGAAGGGTATGCAGCTCTGCGGGAAGGCCTGAAATGTCATCTGTCTTTGTGCCGTTTTACTGATCATTGTGGATACTTGTGAATATTTTCCTTCAGCACCACAGACAGTACACATGTACCTTTATCTTAGAGGCAAATTTAGGACTGAGTGAGAAGGAAACTTAGGCCATCACTCAAGTGCTCAGAAGAAATCTGAAAACTTGAGGCTAAATGGACTTTGGGTAGTCATAGTCTCCAATTCTTTGTCTCCAGAGAGTATTTTACTTATAGTAATTCTTTGGAATCCTAGAATATGATTCTGAAAGACTTTTCAAGGAAGTTATACTTGAGATTTCTTTATATACACTGTGTTTCACAATAGCCAGAGGTAGGAAAATCTTTAGAATCTGTGAATGGATACCGGGTAGGTTATATCTATATTGTCAGGCCTAGAACAAAGTTTTATATGGACTCAGGATGGTCTGGGATACTAAACTTTGCCTCAATACCCAAAAGCTACCTTCTTGTTTTATTTGTCTTTTTTTGTGTGTGTGCATAGGAGTAATTCCTGGGTAAGGGGCTAGGGTGAAATCTCTAACCTATGCTTTCTACCAGTTTCCCAAAAATTTTCCAAGGCTACGCCTATGGTCCAGAAGTAGGGGTTGCCACTGCTGGGACTGAGCTAGAATGCCCACTGTGGCTTTACCCTGGGCGACAGTTTCTCCTATAGTTTACAGCTCTTAGAATACTGGCCTAGGCTGCTCATACAGCTGGACTCATCTTTGAGGCTTAGTCCTAGATGAGAATATTATTAAGGCAGTCAGGGCAAAGGGCGATGAGTCTTGAACCACACTCTGACTACAGAGGTTCAGCTTGGTTCAAGACTCATAGCTCCCAACTGGAAAGTCACGATTTCTATATTGCTGGTCCCTGAGGTGCCAGAGACATTTCCCTAGAATAGGAACGTTGTCAGCAGTTGAATGCTCATTAATTTGAGGCCTATGAAATAATTTAATGATGATTATTTTAGTGCCACTTACATGGAAATCCAATGGGGTCATTGACAAAATACAGAGACAGATGAGATTTTGGCAGGTCAAGCCCAGGAGAGATGAACAATGCCTTTATGTGGACTGGCTCATTACATGTGTAGGTTGGTGCCTTCAGAGAGGTCATTTGTAATTTATGTTCAAAGAATCTAGGATAGGAGAGATGAATGTATTAGGGCTGATATACAGGGATTTTTCAGTTAAAATTTTATATTTGTAATCAGCATGAAAGGCAAATCTGGGCAAAGAAATTAGCAAGAATTCTATATTCAAAGTCAGTAGTATCGTAACAGCTATGTGTAGAGCCAGATGAGTGATAGAGTAATCAGGGGGATCATTTCATAAACCAATGTACTGTATACTTGAAACTAATAACAAAATAACTACCCCAAATAGTCCAATTTATTTATTCAGAATAATTTTGGTATAATTTTTCATAAAGAATATTCCTTCTTCATTGTTTCATCCTTCTGCCATATTAAGCCCCTGGTTTTTCAACAAATCTGTCCCTGTTAATAAATAAATAAATTTAGTAATTGCTATGGTCATTGATAAACTCAGTGGGACCTTTACATCACAGCAGAATTTTGCAGATGTTTTTAATACAAATATCCCTTCTGATCTATCCATCTATCCACAATACATTATTGAGCAAATATAGTGCTAGACTCTGTAGATACACAAATTAATAAAGCAATGTCTTTGTTCTTGAGCATAAGGCTGTGGTTTAGCCATTTGCCTCACGTACTGGGCTGTGAAGCTCGTCTCCCCCTGTTCTCCTGACAGTCTCACGCTTCTGCTTTAACTACACGACAATAAAGTATTGGACGGGATCTCAAAGACCTGCGGCCACCATAGTAGTACTGAAGTACTGGGTAGTGACCTAGGGGGTCTGGATCCATGTCCCTCTTCTGAGTGAACTTGGCAAGTAATTAGCCTCTCTGGGCTTTAGTTTTCACCATTTCAAAAGAATTTTGTTGGACTAAATGACCTGAGACATTGAAATTTGTGCCTCTGACTGATTGTCTCTAACTCAGGTACGATTTCTTATGTCCTTGCTCGATCTCCCCTGGCCTCTCGCTTGCTTTTTTCCTGAAAAACACTATGATATTTGGTGTCATTGGACGCGGGACGAGGAGCTAAGAGACTTACTTTTCAGGAAGACAAAAATATTCACAGATATATTTATGTTTAAAGTTGTTTCTGTTGCCTGAGCAGCCAGAGAAGACGAAGGGCTCACACGTAAACGTCAGGGTGTTGTAGTAGTATCTGACCAGGGTTAACTTACAGGTGCCGAACAGGGGAGGGTA
>NW_011888928.1:1747651-1749881 GCF_000151845.1 Pteropus vampyrus
CACACACACACCAGTAAAGGAATTTTCTGGACACTCCTAACATCAATCCAAGTTTCAAAATTCTCACTCCTCTTACACTGATATACTTTGGGAAAAAACTCAAGTCAATTTTACTTTCTGTCTTCCTCTTTTTCCAATCCATAGACAGAACTTGATGTAACTCCTGGAATCAGGTGCTCTAACCATTTGGTTTGAGACAGAAGGAGAACTTGGTTCCTTCTTATTTACAACAACATCACCCAGCCCGCCTAGACCTCCTTCTCCCCGACAGTACCCTCCTGGGTTGACCTTCCTCTTGTGCCTTACCTCCAAGATGTCCACTTTCACACAACTGTGCTCTGATCTTTGGAGTGAACATGAATTCAGAAAGTGTATGAAGAGACATGCATAAGATGAGGAGCAACAGAAAAGAGTAGACCAACATCGACTTCATGGTGTTGCAGATAGCAATGAGGAGAGTCCTGGACTAGGCTAAAATATCTTGGGGGTGGAGTTCCTTCTCTTGGAAGGACTTGAACCCATGTCTCTGATTTCATCTCCCCAGGGCCCAAGCCTGGGCAGGGTTCTGGTGCGTCCAGAATCAGCCCAGTGAGCAGGACAGAATGTGCTTGGGTACCCAACCACATAGCTTTCAAGGTCACAGTTTGTCAGAGCTCTGTAGTTGAACCTCAACCACCCCCTTCTCTCTCCCACATCTAGGGATCACAATTACATATGGCTCAGGACAGCAGTATCTCTATAACAAACAGCTGTAAATAACTTACTGTCAGAGCTTTAACATATAAATGTAAAGATTTGAAAGTGAGTTAATGTAGCCTTGAACCTAAGAAACTGGAACAAAACCAGCAACATCAATATAAAGAAAGCAGACAGAAGATATCGATGAAGATGGTAGTTAAAATTAATGAATTAGGGAAACATTAACATTGCTAAATAAAGTTAAAAGTTTGTACCTTAAAAACACCATTAAAATAAAACTTTGGCAAGAATGGCCACGTAAAACAGAGAAAAGATAAACATCTTCAACGATAGGACTAGGAAAAAGACAGAACTCAAATACAGAGGAGATGAAAAGTTTACCAAGAAATAGTTTGTAAAAATAGATTAAAAACAAAAAAAAACCCTCCATAAAATGAAATGATTTGAACTATCTCAATATACAGAGGAGCGCCTGGGTTCATTAATAAACATGCATGAAATTTAAACAAATGCTGATTTTACCGGCAAGATGATTTTACTGGTAAGTTCTTTAGAACATTCATTGACAATTTTCTGTGTCTTTTGAACTGTTCTAGAAAAAATATTTAAGTCACAAAACCTCCAAAAAGGTTTCTATCCTTATCACTTTATCGATTTAGAGAAAGTAAAGAAAGTCACTTCTCTTAGGCCTTTTATCCAATCTCAAATTTTTCCCCATATGCTTAGAGACCTCTCTCTAGATATCACTATTCTTTGCTCCTCTAAGTGCTGGAATCACCTTTTTGATGGTTCATTATGTTTTAACCATCTACTACCCATGTCTTCCAAGGGGGAAACAAATTAGTATATTTTATGTAGGAAATAGGTCAATTAATTCATTAAATGGGTTTCATTAAGATAACTTCTATCTTAGTTTAAAAATAACAGTCGTAATTGAAATCCTGCTATGCAGATGGATCCTGGAGTTCCTTTTATCCCTTAACGTAATATTGCTGAGCTTTTAAAATAGCTACATGAATTCCATCAATGTATTCTATCAATGTATTCAACTTTTTTTGTATTAATGGTCAGATCGTTTTTGACAAATAATTACAAATAATGCTGTGGTAAATATTGTATGTGGATATTTATGTATAATTATTTCTATGGAACAAATTTTTAGAGGTGGGCTTCTAGGCCAAAAGTAAGCTATACAGAATTTAACAGATATTATCCAATTCACCATAGCCCTGCCAACACTTCCTTTTTGTAAATCTAATGAGTGAAAAATGGCAGGCCATTTTTAAATTTACCTTTCCCTGGGTGCTAGTGGGGATGAGAATATTTTAGCATAGTTATTGACATTTCAAAATTGTGAATTATCTCTTTTTACACTTTGGTTATTTTTATCTTGAGATAGCTTTTTTTCCTTTATGATTTATAAGATACTTTATAAATTAGGAGCCTTATTAGTTACATTTGCTGCGTATGTTTTCTCCTAGGGTATTATTTGCCCTCTCATACTGTTGTGGTTTCTTCAATTGGGTATTTT
>NW_011888928.1:1750471-1759432 GCF_000151845.1 Pteropus vampyrus
GGCTCTGAGGACTTGAATAAATATCTCCCAGGATGCTGGACACCTTGGTGTTTTGCATGAAGTGTCTATTGTCCTGTGTAAATACAGCAGCTAATCTTGCACCTCATGTCTCTGTGGGGAAGCGGGGAAGAAGTGAGATTTTCTATTATTTCAGTGGAAGGCAAAGAACAGAAAACTTTGGATGAAAGAATTGTGAGGCAGAAAACAATGAGTACCATTAACCTTCCTTTATTTTTCTGCTATTGCATTTTCTGCTTCGTCTGGTAGAAAACTAATAACTGAAGGTGCCTGAGAAATGCTTGAGGCACCATGTACTTAGTAGCATTCTCTTAAGAGAAGAAGGGGTCTGTATTGAATCAGGCAATTTCCTTGTAGCTATATTTCACTCCCAGTTACACCTCTTTTTGCTGTGTCATTGCAGCTTCCTTAATCCACACTTATGGCCTCAGTGGAAATTCTCTCCGTAAAGCGAAAAAGAAGGGTTATATTTTTATCTAAAGTTAATGAGCCTGACCATAAAGGAGGACATAGTTAGTGATTCATTGAAGGGACTCTGACGCCCTGGAGCATGTATTATATACATCATCCTAACTGGTAAAGTTTCATGGGAGTTAGAAAACATAAAAGTCTGAAAGATGGAAAGACTAAAAACTACCCAGAAAGTCCCACCATGAGCTCATATTTCTTCTGTCTAGTATGTTCATTTGGGTTACCCAATGTATAAAGAAACCAGTTAAACAGAGTTTCTGGCCAAAGATGGGGAATATGGAATGTGTTTGGAGGGATGTTCTTAAAACTAGCTACAGCCTTATAAGGTGTAGCACAAATATGCTACCCATTTTTGCTTGCTTGTGTTATATGTTAAGTGAAATTTCCTTTTTTCTCTTTTACCTACTGTTTTATGCAAGATATGTTGACCTAGAAACTTGCAATTTCATACACTGTCTGCAGAATTTCCTAGCAGCTTTCAGTTAGTGCTAAAAGAGAAGGAACTTTACCTGTGAGACCCTTACCCTGAAGCTAGTTGAGGTAGTGAATGGGACTTTTGATTGTCTCTTTTTGGGCTGTAGGTAAATGCTTTTGGCAATGTTAACCAGAAACCTTGAAAAAGTATGAATGGAAAGCAGTCCATGTGAATTGACAAGCCAAGGGGCGAATGTAGTGAATATTTTTGGTTTTGTATGCTAAGCCTTTTATCCTCCAGCTGGTAATAGCATACCAATTTCCCCGCCCCCAGAACTTTCCCTTCATGTATTTAATTCCCAATCATGGTGTTCTTCCTTTCCTATAAGTCTGAGCAGGAACAACTTGTGAGTGGGAGGACTGGGAACTGCAAGTATTTGGGTAGGAGTCAGGGAATCTGGGCTTCTGATGTTCCGGGAGTTTCAGGGATTTGGGTTCATATTGGACAAATCTTAATTCTGTTCTCTTATAGGTGCCAGAATATTTTCTTTTTGCTAAGAAAATGAATTTTTATTTTGTATTTGGACATTATAAATGAGACAGGATTAAAAAAGTCCAGCTCATATGCATAGACTATATCAATTCTATCATATATTATGACTCCACATGTCATGTGATTAATAATGTAAATTCTATGTGGCAACAAATCTAAGTAACCTCAATATGGATATAGGTGGGACATAATTTTTGAAAAATGTTAAACTTATATTTTAAAATTTCTGATAACCTCTAAATGTTTTTGCATATTCGATTTCTGCTGTGTTAATTATGATTCTGTCCTCCATTGATAACGTAAATAATATACAATTACTTAGTATTTCTGTTGTGCTAGGTCGTGCATTGTTAGAAGGAGCCAAAGGAGGCATGATTCCTTTTTTAAGCCTTTCGTAATGAAATTATTTAAAGAACTTGAAACTCGATTTAGTAGCCAATGGGTAGAGGCTAAGTGTCCGGTGTTGGCCGGAGTACGTTCTCCACAACGTGGAAAAATGTCAGGGCCAGAGATCAGAATAAAAGGAATCAGAAAGTGCTGGTTCCTTGTTTCCAATACGGTCAGCATCTTAGCTTCTTCCGATCACCAGCTCCATCATCTCTATCAGGACGGGGTTAAATGGGGGCAGGGTTGAGTGGGAGAGGCCCGAGGCTATGATGGAGGGATAAATGTGTTCCAGAATGCTGCATGCCTTTGATCATTCCCTGTGTGTTCAGAATAAAGGGTGCCTGATGACACTGTTATTTAAATATGGGGTTCCTGAAGGTCCTGTGTGGTCATGTGCAAGTGTGGGAGTAAATGTTCTGAACCGAAGGTTTCCAAAGAGAGAAGATGCAATGTTCCATTCCAGTGTGTGGGGTCTAAGACGTTGGGTGAAAGTGTGATGGGGTGGAAAACAGTGAGGGTCATTAATTCCCTGCTTTGTCTGGTAAGAGCCTATGAAAGAGAGATGCTCGAGAAAAACTTGCAGTACCTAGTGAACCCATTAATAACCCATCAAAATAAGGAAGGAGTCTGCATTAAACCAGGTATGAGTTGGCCCCAAAGGCACAAGTCAATTTTATGAGCAGGCAAATTACATCTAGCTCATTTTACCTTATATGCCATCTCTAGAGGCATCTTGTCTTGCTCAAAGCTTTCTCCTACACTTCTATCTCCTACTTTATGGAATTTATTTTTGTCTCATACTCATCTCTTTCCTTTCAACCGTAGGGCATTCTCTCTGCCTGGATTGTTCTTCCTTTATGTCATCATTCCTCTGCCTCATCCATCAGATTTTGGCTCATTTGTAATTTCTTCTGTGAAACTTTCTGTGGTTTTTCTGATCAGGTCAAGCCCTCTTTTCCATGTTCTTATCACATTATGTACCCGTCATTGTTAACACTCATAAAAATTTGTATTTTTATTTATATACCGCTTCATTAATTATATCTGATTATTTGATTAAGTCTCATTTACCAGAATAAAAGATTCTGATGATATCCCTAGCTAGAAGTCTTCGCAACTGAGGATATATTTCCCTGTCTTCATTCGCTTCAGAACAAGGAGGGGTTCCTCCTAGACATATCGATGGTTATGATTTAATCTCTGATAGGCTAGGTATGTCTTGGTTTTAGAGAACCGGTAGAGCAACACAGAAGACTTAGATGACATGATCACATCACTCATGGATTTAAAATTTAGTTAGGGAGAAAAAAGTTACACTTATCAACTAGAGATACACAATACTAGGAAAACATCCTATTAAGATTGCTTAATAAATTCATCTTTGGTACAATTCCTCTATTCCAAACACATAACAACAATAGATATAATATATTTTTTAAAAAGTTTTAAATCTTTATCTTGAAAATTTTTCTGTGGTAGCTCATATGCACAGATCCTACACTCAGATGAGCTGGTGTGCAGTTTGGGTGTTTTTTGTTGAGTTTTAAATATTCAGCTTATTGTTGTTTCAAGGGGAGAGACCTGGGGATGTCTCTCTCTCCGCCATATTTCTCCAAACTCCAGTGATATAATGTGTTTTTTTTTTTTAAAGTTGAGAAGATTGTAAATGTCTCTGAGGACCAAAATGGGATAGAAATACAAATAAATAAATACAGAGCAGGGCTTGTGTCTCAGGCCTAAAGGCTGTGGCCATGAGTCTCTGTTTGTTTGTCTTGTTTATTTATGGCTTTCAGTTTTATATCCCATATATGAGTGAAATCATATGGTTCTCAACCTTTTCTGACTGGCTTATTTTACTTAGCATGATAATATCAAGATCCATCCATGTTGTTGCAAATGGCAGTATTTCATCTTTTCTTATGGCTGAGTAGTACTCCAGTGTATCTATGTACCACATCTCCTTTAACCAATCATCTTATACCAAAGGGCATTTTGGTTGTTACCATGTCTTGGCCACCACGATTAACACTTCAGTGAATACTGGGGTGCATATCTTTATGGATAAATGTTTTCAATTTTTTTTGGTAGATACCCAGAAGAGGGATTGCTGGGTCATATGGTAATTCTATTCTTAATTTTTTGAGGAACTGTCCTACTGTTTTCCATAGTGGCTGTGCTATTAATTTACATTCCCACGAGAAGTGCATGAGGGTTCCTTTTCCCCCACAACCTCCCCAACACTTGTTATTACTTGTCCTGTTGGTGATAGTCATTTTAACAGGTGTGAGGTGGTAGCTCGTTGTGGTTTTGATTTGTATGTCCCTAATAACTAGTGAAGTCGATCATCTTTTCATATATCTGTTGGCCAAATGTATGTCTTCTTGGGAGAAGTGTCTGTTCAGGTCCTCTGCCCATTTTTAAATTGAATTTCAATGTATGCTAGTGGACCCCTATCAGAGAAAGATTGGGAGAAGGCAATTTTGCCTCTTCCCTCTGCAATGTCCCCTGAGCCCTGAGGGAATAGTCACAGAGAGGGCTTGTACACCCATCGACAACTGCTTCTTTATGTGCTGTAGTCTTCTGGGTCTTGGGGATGCAGGCCTAATTGGTTTTCATCCCTCAGGTGGAAGTCTTAAAAGTTAGGGCACTAAATCTGGGTTCCTAACACTTTGCTCCTCAGGGAGAAGCTGAGAGTTGGGAGTTCCTTCCTGATCGTATGGCACTGTGTTGGGGGTTGGGATACCAGTTTCATGGCTCACAATGGGAAAATCTTCGAACTTCCATTTATGTGGACCAGTCAGATTAGCCTAATTCTTATTATTTCAGGGCCCATAGCATGTCTCCTACAGCTGACTGGATTCAAGAATGATTTGTAATTCTAGGGTCTTCACCAAAATTGAAATACGCCAGAATTAGGGCTTCATCTGTTCAGAGTAAACTCTGGATGAAAGTCTGATCTTGAAGTAATCAGAATTTTTGCAGTCAAAAGTTTTGCAGAAAATTGTCTCCATTTAGGGGATTGGTTTTCTTATTCTTTTTTTTTTTTTTTTTTTCGGTTTTCTTATTCTTAAGATTAAGCAGAGACCAGGCTTGCATGTCTAATTACAAGATCTCACTGGTTTACAATGCTTCTGATGATAGCCCTAGCCACCAGTGGCCCAGGATGCAATTCAGGTGAGGGACAGTAAGATGAACAGAGAAGAGATGCAGGGAAGGGATGCTTGAAAAAATTCAGAGATGAAATGGTCAAGCTGAGTATTCTATAGCTGGGAAGATCATGGCCACACTAAACCTTGTAGTATTATATCAGAAGATTGGTGACCAGCGTTTGGATGATTATTCTCTTGGTAGCTAAAACACAGTCATTGGATTGAAGTTGAGGCTCTTTTTGTCAGAAGCACTAGGCATAGCCAAGACAAATTTCAATGATGAAGGTACTAAAAAGTGTCCTAGTATAAGTACTCAAAAATTTGGATCAAGTCAGGGGGCTAGTTAAACTGATTGGGGCTCCTGGTTTGGTGGACATGAGTCAGGAAACACCACAAAGAAAAATTTGTTATGTGTGCAAGGACATTTCATGTGAGTGTGAGGTTTGCGGCTCGGTTTGATTTCAAGGATAAAAAGGAGCACAGGTTTGGTACTTAGATTCCACTATTAGCTCAACCTGAGAGGGGAAGCGATACAAACCTATAAAGAATGGCTGGTCACATCTGAAAGTGTAAATATCATGTGAGTGAATGAGGAATAGTTCAGAAGGGAGAGGGGAGCTAATGGACAGAACCAGCCGATTTTCCAACTCTGAATAAGGCAGGAGGAGAGACAGAAAGGAAGGACGGCTGATGCAAAGGTTCTTTCATTTTAATGGTCATACAGTTATTTCTCAGGAAAGTCAAAGCTAAATTCAGGAAAAGAGCAAACAGATGGGAGTTTCAAGAATTATGGAAACATTATAAAGATCATAAAATTTGTCTGAATTTTCTTACGTCTGTATTCAGATGGTGTATCAAGCATCTCAAGCACCTCTTCTAAGACTTCTAGACGACTCTTTTACTAAACAAAACAAAACAACAGATCTGTGTTATAAGTTTTGGAAAGTCTCCCTGGATTAATTTAAGTCATTTTTATCTCAGGGGAAACCCAGGGGGTACCATCTCTTTCAATGTCCCTCCTGTTCCACTGATTACTCTCTCAAAACTTAGTCATTGCCTACTATGTGCCAGGCACTGCGAAGATTCACTAGGAATATTAAATTAATAAAACAACATTTCTTCTTTTGAGTTACTTCCAAGGGCACTCTCTATCAGCCGTGCCATAGCCTTCTTGGCCTCCATAGACTTTCTTCTAGCTCCTATGAGTGGGGAATGGTTGAGGGTGGGCTGGGAGCCAGCTTAGTTGTATAAAACATGTCGCTACAAAGAGTTCACAGGTCTGAGAGTACAATGAATGGGATTGGATGACCTCGTGCATGTAGGATGGTCAAGTCCTGGGTGACCATCAGATCTGGTTAGGAACCTTCCTATGCCATTTAATAATGTGACCTTGGGCCAGTTGGTTACCTCAACTGGGCTTTGTTTCCTCATGTGCCACCTGAAAATAATAATACACATCTCCCTTAGGGTGATTTTAATTTTAAGTTGTACCAACATATGGAAATTATTAAGTGCAGTGCCTGGCACACGGTAATTTTCCAATAAATGGTGGACTTTTGATTTCCTAACGGCAAAATGACAAATGATCCTGACATCCAACTCCACTATTAAACATTTTGATTATGACAATCCTCCCTCTTCCCATTCCCAAACCAGAATCTATCTTGGGATCCCAGAGCCTCTTCTTTCCTCCTCCCCAAGGACCAAGGACAACATTGTATTCCTTACCTTGTTTGAAATTTTTATCGCAGGCTGTATCACATTCTATTTTAAGCTTGTAATTGTTAAGGTTGCCATCACAGCCAGTGAAGATAAAAAATTCACATCTTTCGGAGGTTTTGTTATAGAAATATCTAAAGTGGACTTCATAGCAGCTGCCAGTCTTCTTGTCCAGCTTGCAGGGATCTGCATGAGGGGTTCCCATTGAGTTAGAGTGAATTAGTTAGGAGTCAGCAGGAGATCTTGTCTTCATGGGTCCTTAAATATTCCTCATGTTAGTCTGGAAACATTCCTATATTCAGAGTCACTGAAGGGCAGCTGGTGTTCTCTTGGAATTAGGATTATTTGGCAAGTTTGCCCTTGGGCATGTAAATTGATTACAACTCCAGGTTCTGGCAGTGACTTGAAGAAATAGTAAACAGTGAAAAAGGCGGTTCTACCAATAGCTTGTGCAAAGCGATGAGGTTTTTCTTTCCCAGTTTACAGTTTATTAAAGCACAGCCTCTCCATATCTTCATATTTCTCTCCTTTTAACTACCCACATAGAACATATAATTTAGAATGCTCATTCTCCAGTTTTCATATACTCACTATACCATCAACACCCCAAATTTCAGGTAACTGTCCTGCTGCATCCTCAAAGTAGCATATACATCAAGATGAATAATTTCAGGGGTGATAGTCTTTTGCTCTCATATCCTGTCATCTTTCTCTGTGTTGCCTTCTCAGAGGCAAACCTGTTTTTATTGAGGAGAGTCACATTGCGAGTGGCCAAAACACCAACAACAGGGTTGTATTGGCAACTTAGAGACTGTTGTTTATCCTACATAAGTAGCCTGTCTAGATTTACTCCCTGGTAAAAGTAGCTATTTAGGGACAATTGCATGGATAATCTTATTTCATACAAACATCCTCTGAAGCAGGCATTTCTCTGATCTACATTTTACACAGGGGAAACTGAAGCTAAGGGAAGGTAAGCGATTGAGTGACTTGACTAAGGGCATGCCTTTGCTAAGTGGCAGGACCAGAGTTTGAGGTGTCTGACTCACCGTGTAGACTGTGCCACCTCCTCATGCTCTGGAAGCACTGAGCCAATACACATTATCTGTGAAAGGAAGCTTCATCGCTTTTCACCTCTACATCCATTAAACAGGAACTATGTGTTCAAGTGTCCTCTATGTGCCCAGAGCCTAGATATTGAAAATGCCTGAATTTGTTCAGTTCCAATCCCCTTTTTCTTTCATTTCAATACATACTCTTGATTGGTCTAGAATCTTTGAAATTTGTCACGAAACCCCTAGTTCAAAATAATTCCAGTCTTTGGAACCCCTACCAAAGACAGCCCCATCTGGAAAGGACTTATTTGTATCCTAGTTTGTTTTTTTCTCATCAGACATCCACAAGACCCCTAAAGTAAGTCATGCCCTGAGTCAAGGGACTAAGAGTCTATGGGCATTGACACAAAAGAAGGAACTTCCTGGACCGCCTGGATATCACGTTATCCCCAACACTTTTTCCCTCATTCATAATTAGTCTTGGAATTTATTTTCTGCTTCAAGTTCCTACCTTTGAGATCTCCACATATGATGTTGCTAAGTTTATAAACACCACCCATTAATGGAGTAGCCACCAAGAAGAAGATGAAGAGCCCTAGGAGAAATCCCAGCTCAGCAGGCTTCATGGTGCAGCAAGCAGCAGGTAGGAGAGTCTTGGTATCGACTGATGTTGTATTTTGGACATGATTTTTGAGAGGGTTGAGCCCACTTACCCCAAGGGCCAGGACTGGGTATTACTAGGTGTTGAGTCGAACAGTGAATGCTTGGGTATCCAGCCATGAAGCTGAAGGTCCCAGGTTGATTAGACCCCCTGATAGTGAATTTCATGTTCATGTAGAAACCATAGAAACTATAGGACCAGAGCCTCTGCATATGTTTAACCATGGAAAGTAGAACCATCAGAGCAAAGTATTAAAAAAGAATTGTTTCTTTTCCTCTCTTCAGCCTTCTGTAACAAGGAAGAAACTGATCATGGTGCAAGAAAAAGACTGTGATAAACACAATAATAGTAATAGTAAATGACCCTTATAGTACTTTCTTTCTGCCTGGAACCATTTTAAGCAAGATATTATCCATTTGGGTCTTGCAATCTTATTTATATCTTTGATATTATTGTAAATGGTGTCTTTGTATATTCTATTTCTTTCTATTTGTTTCTGTTGTATAATATAATTTGTGTTATATATTCATCTTA
>NW_011888928.1:1759817-1772209 GCF_000151845.1 Pteropus vampyrus
TAACTGAATTATCACATGCACTCCACAGGTTAGGTGCAATTATTATCATCATTTACAGATGAAGAAACTGAGGCTGAGGTCAAGTTATATGTTCCAGGTGACACATCTAATTATGTAGTGGAAACAAGATTTGAACTCACTACATTATATCATCTAGGAACATAGGACACCTTGGTTCTGTTTTCTTGTAAGAGTTTTGAAATTTTGATTCTCCCATTTCTACCTGAAATTGATTATTTTTGGTAAGCTATAAAATCAAGGTCCAGTTTCATTTTTCACATGGTTCCAGACCATTTAGTGATGAGTTCCTCTTTTATCTAGTTATATGATAACTTCATTTATGTATGAGAGATTATTTCTGAGCTCTTTATTTCACTATATGCCCTTCCTCCAAAACCATTCCTCTTCAATCACTTGAATTTTGTATTATTTGTATCACTTCGCATTTTCTATAAATTTTAAAGTCAGTTTATTAAGTTCTTCAAAAGACCCATCTTGGATATTGATTTGAATTGCCTTGGATTCACAGATCAGTTTGAGGAGAATGTCATCCTTACAATATTGTCTTTGGTATATAGTTCTCCATTTATGTTGTTTTTTATTAATATCTTCCAAGAGATGTTTATGATATTATCCATTTGGGTCTTGCAATCTTATTTATATCTTTGATATTATTGTAAATGGTGTCTTTGTATATTATATTTCTTTCTATTTGTTTCTGTTGTATAATATAATTTGTGTTATATATTCATCTTATAAATGGTATCTTTGTATATTATATTTCTTTCTATTTGTTTCTGTTGTATAATATAATTTGTGTTATATATTCATCTTAAGTCTAGTGTAAGCATTTCCTTAATGAGTGGTGATACTGAGCACCTTTTCAGTGTTCTTGTTGGTTATTTTTTTCTTGTTGGTCATTTTTATGTCTTCTTGGAAAAATGTCTATTCCAGCCCTTTGCCCACTTTAAAATCAGGCTATTTGGCTTTTTTCTCCTTAATGAGCTATATGAACGCCTTATGTATTTTGGATATTCACCCCTTATCAGACATGTGATTTGCAAATATTTTCTCTCTTTCCATAGGTCGCCTTTTCATTTTGTTGATTGTGTCCTTTGCCGTGCAGAAACTTTTAAATTTGATATAGTCTCACTTGTTCCTTTTTGCTTTTGTTTCCGGTGTCATATCCTCATGTATTCTTCTAGGAGTTTACGGTCTCAGGTCTACAGTTCCTGGAGGTTTCGTAGAGGAATCAAGATCATTGTTCAGTTAGAGGTTTAATCACATCACCCTTCAGGGATGGAGTACTTTCCGTAATGACGCCTTGTTCCATCTTAGAAGATATTTCAAGGATCAGAGACGTGGAGCTTGGCTTCTTCGGGCGTTAATTTATATGGAATCTAGAGAAATTTTTTAACACAGAATTTAAAATGTAATGTACACTTTGATCCCTTTACAAAATGAGAAGTTTGGATAAAGGAAGGATTGAGGGGACACGAATAATAATAGTAACATTCTCCTTAGACTCTTTGCCTGCGTCATTTCATTTCTTCTCATGATACACGTGAGGGTAGGTATTATTCAGCTCCATTTACAGATGAGGAGAAAGGGCCCTGAGAAGTTGGAGTCACCCAGCATCTTCAGGTCAGCAAGGGAAGAGCGGGACTAAATCCCGGAGCGGCCAGGGCCCTTAGCCCTTACTCTGTCCTCGTACCCCTTTGTGAACGGATGTTTCTGAGCTCCTTTCTTTCTTTGTTTTCCAGCTTATTCTAAATTTTCAAAAGCAAATATAAATTAGTCTTTAAGAAGAGTAATGTATAAAAGGAGGTTGAGTCCAGCAGGCCAAAGGGAAGCGGGCAGCTGATTCCTGAGGGGCTCTGGACTATGCAGTGAAGATTTTCCTTGTGAGAACAATTCATCTCAGGATGAGTCTACTCCTTGAGGATGAGTCTACTCCTTGCTGGCCTCCTTCGTACCCCATTCGAAAAGTCAGAATCGTAGCTTCACTATGTGCAAGACGTGATATTTGGTTTTAGCGTCCTGTGGCCAAGAAGTCAGATACAGTTCCTGCTTCATGAGACTCGTATTCTAGATAGAGAAAATGTTAAGTTAAACAATTACAGTACAGCGTGATGAGGGTTAATATAGGGGCAAGATAGGGTGCTGTGAAAGGACAAAGAAAATGTTTAATATAAAACTTGGAGCATGAGTGGGAGCCCATCGGGAAAGTGGGAGAAAGACATTTTAGGCAGAAAGAAGAGTTAGAGTCAGAACATAGAAGGAGAGAGTGCCTGGAGTCTTGGAGAAAGACCAAGTGTAATTAGGCAGGTTTCTAAGTATGAAAGGGAATGAGGAGTTATGAGGCCTGAGTTGAAAGCAGGGTAAAGAGTGTCAGTGGAAAAATTCAATGGAAAGAGGAAACTGTGAAAATCTACTCAGCAGAAGTAAACTGAGCCACCCAAGGTGACGACTCCTTGAGAAGAAGACATCCCAAGCATTGGGTTTATGTTCCAGCTCCACCATTGGCCAGTTGGCTAACGCTGAGCACAGTACTTTAACTCTGTGATCCTTAGTTTCCTTGTCTGTAAACTGGGTGTTATGGTTGTTGTGAGGACCACGTGAGATGAAGCATGTCATAGATAAAATATTAATTCACATTTAAAAAGCTGAAAGCCCTTGACAACTCCCATCAGAGCCCAGGTTGCATGGAAGACTGTGACGAGTCTGCATGGGTCATCCGTCCTCCATTCCAGGTCACCACGGGAAGCTCGACACTGTATTTTCTGAGAACAAGATCAGCATTTTTCTTGGGCCCTCACTGGCACTGCCACCTCCTTCCTCACCTGAACTTCCCAGCCAACACTAGGGTCTCCAGAGCAGAAATGATGAGTTGAGGAGAACCATTCTGCAGAGAACAGGCTGCAGGGTCAGAGAGAGCAAACACTCTGGCACGTGGATCTAACAGATATTACAGTTAATGAGATGCATCAAGAGTATGGTCTGAGCTGATCCTACCAGAAGATAACAGGATTCGGTGCTGTTTCCATAGAAGACACAATCAGGTTTTTGGATTCTTTTTCTGCCCATCCAAGATGAAGTCCTGCCTTTTTGGAAATGTGTTGAGATGAGGCTTACTAAGGCCCTTATATGCACAGTCATGTAACCTTGAAACTACAATAAAAATACCTATAGAGTTTCACCAGTCACCTTTAGCTCACCTTTCACCTGGATAACACCTGGGTTCTTACTAGGAGATCAGTATCTTCCTGTGGCATGGGCCCTGGATTATGTGATGACACTGATGCATCCACTGATGGCCCGTGTGTGGCCTGCACAGTTAATTATGCACAAGATGCAGAGGAAGCTAGCATGGCTGACTCACCAGGGCCTCCACTTACTTCCAGTTGTTGAACACCTTCATACATGGTTAATAAAAAGACAGTCTAAGTGGAAATACCACCATTCTAACTTGGAAACTCCAGTGACTTCAGGACAGTTAGAAGACCCTAAGCTCCTCATTTTCCCCAGAGTCTGAAACAAAATCCATCAAGTTATGAATAGTAGCTTTGTTTTGGTGGTGGAGTTACAGAAGACTTTGTTTTGCTCACCTTTCTTGTGATATCGGTAAAGGAATAAAGATGATCCCTTTTTTTTTTTTTTTAAAGAGGAAAACTCTAGAACCCAGAAAGAACGACTTGCTAGCAGCTTCCAACCTTTGCAGAGTCTCTGCAAGGACCAACTTCTCCCATTTCCCATGGCCTCATTAATCCTCACAAAACCTGAGGCGTAGATGTCCTCTTCATTTGTCCCATGGTGAAGCTGATGATCTCAGAGATAGTGAGCTGACCAAGGCCACACAGAGTGTGAAGAGCTCAGCTTGACTCCCTGCCCAGGGCGCTGCCAATCCGGGGGCGGGCAGAGCCTGTTCCTTGGCACAGGCTCAGATCTGAGTGCCCTGTGCTCCCCCTGGGGCATTACTCTGCCTCCTCATATTGCTCTAGGTTTAATAACTTACTCTGGACCACATCCTGCCCCTTGGAGTGAGAACATAGCCCCAGGAGGGGAATAATGAGGAGAGGCACAATCTAAATGACAAAAGCTATTCTGACCTTGTGGGAATATTGGTGCCTCTAGAGAGGCTAGAGGAGGAAATGGAGAAAATTCATCCCTGGAATGCCAGGCCAAAACTGGATACTGACAGAGTGCCCGTGCAAACATGCATCCATTGTCTGCCATGCTCTTTCTCAAGTTTTTCTGTTTAGGTCTGTAGGAGAAAATTATTTTTAAATATCACCTAGTGAAATTTTGTTCTTAGAGATGTAATTTTTAATTTTGCATGACTTTCATCTTTAAAACTAGACCATGAAGTAAAGTTCTCCTGTCATAGGGAAAGCAGAACCCCAGATAACCCAATGACAATAGACAGTCATACTCATGCTTCTGTTTCCCATGTGGAAGCTTAAAAGATGTGGGGTTTAACTGCAAGGGCCAGTCTCTTGAGAGAGAAGTGGCTGCCTAATTGCTAAAAGTTACTGAGTGATTATTATGTAGAGCTTGCATGGGTTACCTATTTTAATCTCACTATTATTGTTGCAGTCTTAAAGATGAGGAAGTCGGTGCCCTGAGAGGTAGATTAACTTCTTGAGGTCACTCAGCTAAGAAGTGGTAGAGCCAGGGTTTGAGTCCAGGTGTCTGGCTCTGGGCCCATACATCATCACTCTGTACCTTGTCTCATATGTTGGATATTGTGCTCAGGGCAGGGAACATGGTGGAAAACAAGACAGTTTAGAAACTCACTATTTGACTCTCCTGCCTTGTGAATCTTTGGGGATCTCATTTGGGCCTTAGAACAATCTTGCAAGGTTGGAAAGAGTCCATGTTTTATGCATGAGAAAAAGAAAGGCAAAAATGGAGAATTGTCTTACTCAAGGTCATAGAAAGACTTAGTTGCAAGATAGGATTAGAAACCAGATGTCTCAGCAGTACTCTGATGCCCTTTGCTCTGGGAGTGCTCTCCAGTCATTAGACTTGAGGCCAGTGCCAATTCCCATTGCGATTAACCAAATCTTCCCTTGGACTTGGAGGCTCTCCAGAGCCCAGGAATACTAGGGGCCAAAGGCTGGTGTTTGGTGAAAGAGGGCAAGCAAAAACAGAACAATTTTGCTTTTGGATTTTGATGACACTTGCAGCCCAAATATAGTGGCCCAGGCCCAGGGATAAAGGTGGATTCTGGGACAGGGCAGGGCCTGTGGATGGACAGGTTTGTGGGTGTGTCGCAAGAGGCAGATTCAGAGAGTCACAGATGTGGTGATGGGGAGAGGAGGATTATACAGTTCGGGAGTGGAGGAAGGCTCCTGATCATGACATTTATGGAGTATGTTATTGGTAAAGAGGAGAATGTTAGAGAGAAAAGGAGATCCATCGTAGTGGCTGGTGAAGATTCTTCTGTTGAGCTCCCACCAGCAGCTCCCGGATAAAGACTGGGCATGAGAAGCCCCTTAACCTCTTCTGGATTTTCGTGTTGTTTAATGCATAGACTATCCCCATAGATGGCAGAACAGCACTGAAATCCTTTTTGACAATCTTCCTGCAATATACAGAACTGAATACAGTTTCCAGGGTCCAAAAGCCAAGGAACTGCTGGGAAATCAGCTACTCTGATCTCCCTTGTGTGTCACAGGGAGGTGGAATAAAATTTTGTCCTTAGCTGCTGCCTGTAAGTTCTCAGTAGGGAAAACCAGGGCTTGAATATTTGATCAAAGATAGAGTTTGTTAGAACCCTGCATCTACTGGTCATTCACCAACCTTGCTGATCAAATGCCAAGTCCCCATAGACCCTAGTTGGGTCCAGTTCCAAGGGAATGAACAGTGTATGTGGTGAGCAAGAGAGGGCTGTGCAGGGCCATTTGCACTGACTCATTATGTAGTCTCAAGCAAGACGTAAGGCCTCTCATAACAGTATAGTTTATCCTGGGGTCAACCTAACATGTTATTTGTGTATAGGGAAGATCTGGGGAAAGGATGAAGACCACACAGCACACTAAAGGTACTGGCATCGGGATGCTAGAACTCAAATCGCAAATGATTTCTGTGGGTGACTTCTTTCATGGGGAGAAGGGTCAGTATTTTAGAATGGGGTCAGCTTCTAGGGTCAAAGATCTGCTTCTCCTTCTTCCCAGATGGCTACTGATCAGGAGGCCAGAGCACCGGGAGGCTCCCACTTTTTACTGTTAGAGAAGAATGTGCATCTTCATGCTGACATTCTATTCCCCCCTCCCCCCAGCACTCAGGTCAAAGCCAAGACCACCTCTGCCAGGAGATCCTGCCCCAGGCCTCTAACTCACAATCTTCTCTCTGTTTCCTGAGTCCTAAGGCATTAAGGAAGGGCCTCATTAACCCCTTTATCCAAGCCTAGTCAGGTCTTAAATTTTGTATCTTGCGGCTTGCCCTTTCTTTAGGGCAAATGTCATAGGTGAGGCATTCTATAAGCCCCTATTGATTTATTGCTCTGCAGGTATTTTCAATTAGAAGAGGGTTTGTAGTATATCATGCTCATCTGAAAAGAATAAATGAATAAATTTGGGGCTAAACTTGTAACAGCAAATGGCACTAGAGATGGCGAAAGAAACCGAGGCCTAAACTGTTGATGATCTTGCAGAGACGAGCACCCAGATTCACCCCAGGCCTCCCTGTCATCCCATGGCTCACTGCGACAGTACAAAGAATCGGAACTGGTCTCCACTTTGCACAGCTTGTGTTCAGTGTGGAGAAGGGTTCCATGAGCCAGGAATCTCAGAAAGGTTGCCCTTCTCAAGTTTTGACTCCTCTTCTGGGTATCTGGTCCCAGCCTCACTTATCTCACTTACTTGTCTTTCAGAAAGCTTCTTCGTGCCTTTCCTCAAATTTTAGTCCTTGATTCTGCAATTAACTCTACCCTGGATACCCCCGTTCTCTTGCAGCTTGCTTAGCCTCCCTCAGTTACAAACCTTCTCTGAAACTCCTAAAGCAGGACCTTGCCTACCTCGACACATGAGATACCACACATATTCCTGCTCCGAGCCCCCAATATTCTGAAGATGCTCTCCCCACAGAAGAGCACAGGTATGATGCATAATAATTCATTTCCCATTTGGTACTGGTCAAGGTCAACATTGCTGTGGCTAGCACTCTCATTAGGTTGAGCTGGGCAATGGTGGCTGCTGAGATGGACTCCACCTTCCCACTGATGCTAAACCCTGGTAATTGTACATGTACCGCTGAATTTTTAAAATGTGAAATAAACTACAAGACTTTCTTTTCTTTCCTCCCAAAACATCCTCCAAGGCCGAGATTATGTAAATTCCAGCTTGAGTCCTACAGACTTAATTTTCCGCTCTGTTTTAATGCTTGAAAAGGTGGCCCAAGCATCCATGAAGGAACCAGGGCAGCAAGAATAATGAGGCTGATAACATTTAGAGTAGTTAATACTTATCAAGCATTTACTGTGGTCCAATAAGAGTGCTCTATGTCTGCATGTCAGTTTCTCCTCCCAGCTATTCCAATATTAAATCCACTACAAAGATAAAATCTGAGGCCCAGAAACTACCCAAGATCACTCATTAAGCAACAGAGCAGAAATTCAAACCTAGATCTTGCTGACAATAAAACTGGGACTTTTGAACACGATACTGAGTTTTTTCATGAGGTGTGCCCCGGCTCTCAGCTCTCCGTTCCTTTCATCTCTACAGTTGCTTCTTCCCTTTCCTGGGCTCATACACAGCAGCTACTCAAAAAATGTTGCTTGGGAATTCCAGGCACCAGCTGTCGTACCAGGCAGATCAATAGCCGGAGCTGGAGAAGCAGCACAGGCTTCATGCTGCTGGTGGGATGAGTGGTAAAAAAAAAAGTCGTGGCTGAAGATCGCTGGGTTCAACCAGGCACAGAGAAGGGAGGGAAGAGGGATAAGGGAAGGCATGCTGTGACTAGGTAGAGGTTTCAAATCTACACCCCTTTCATCTCTTTAATTTTGACCTTGTTATATCTCTCATCCAGGTCTTGTTAACATGCTTTCACAAAATTTTTATGATTTTCCCCATGTAGAGTTCTGGCATATCTTTGTCACATTTATTCCTAGAGGCTTGAATTTTTAAATGAAATCATAAATAGTATTGTAATTCTTTAATTAATTCTTTTCATTTGTTAGTAGTATAGAGAAATAACTTTCGTATATTGATCTGTAACTAGTTACGTTGCAAAATTTTCCCATTGCTTATTATAATTTCTTGGTGTGTGCTTTTTGGGGTTCTGTGTAGTCAACCATCATCTGCAAATAATAATTTCTATTTTTCCTCTTCTAACTGTATGCTCTCTGAGATGCCACGTTGTGCATCCAGGACCTCCATACATTAGTTTATAGAAGTGGTGATAGTTTATAATCTTGTCTGATACCTTATTTTAAATGAAAACTTCTTAAGTTTCCCTTTTTAAGATAGTGTCTGTTTAGGTTTCTCATAAATATCTTTTATCAGGTTTAGAAATTTCTCTTTCATTTCTGACATACCAAGAAATTGTTCATTAGTTTATGTGAAATTATATCTATTGTGTTTTCTACATATGTTGAGATGATAGCATTATTTTCTTCTTTAATCTGTTAATGTATTGAATTACTTTTCAAATTTTCTAACATTAAATCATTCTTGCATTTCTCTAGTAATCTAATGTGATCATTGTGTATTATCATTTTCATATCATTTGGTTTTTAGTTTGCTATTTAAAAATTTTTTTTAGTTTGCTCTTTTTAAAGAATTTTACATCTATGTTCACAAGGGAACTGGGCCTGTAAACTTCTTTCTTCACACTGTTGTTGTTTGTTTTTATAGCAACTTTACACTGACCTCATAGAATGTGCTGAGTAGCTGTCCTTTATCAATTCTTTGGAAAGTTTTGTGTACAACGAAGATAATTAGTTACTTGAATCTTTAATTCTGTTTTTTCTTTTTTGCACAAATACGCTCATTTGCCCCTCATTTTTATTATTTATTTATTTATTTATTTACTTACTTATTTATTTATTTACTTATTTATTTATTTATTTTCTAGGAGAAGCAACCCTTGGTTGACCTCACAGATTGCAAGGAGCTTGTCAGCTTACAATCCTTTATTTTTTATTTTTATTTTTTTTACGCCTACAGCACCTAGTCTTGCTAGGTGTTGTTTTCATTTAACAATATATCCTGATTTTCTCTTCTTACAGCTGCGTTCTGTGCTACCATGTGCACACAGCTTAGCCATACAGCCAGTCTCCTACATATCGGCATTTATGTATTTACCAAGATTTTGCTGTTACAAATACACTGCAATGAACAATCATGTGCATATTTTCTATATTGTTGAATGTGTAACATCAGGGTAAATTTCCAAAAGTGTGATTGTTGGTTAAAATGGTAAATTCATATGTAGTTTCGCTAGATAGTTCCAAATTCTATTCCATAAAGGTCGTACCATTTTGTACTGTAACTGACCATGTATGTGTTTCCCATAATAGAATGTGTTGTAATGCTTTTGAATTTTTTTGCCAAAATGATAAGTGAAAATGTTATCTCTGCAGTTGTTGAGGTTCATTTATGTTGTAGTACGTAGGTATCAGTACTTCATTCATTTTTATATCTGAATAGTATTCTGTTGTATGTAAACACCACAATTTGCTTATTCATTCATCTGCTGATGGACATTTGAGTTGTTTCCAGCCTTTAGTGATTGTGTATGGTGTAGTATGAACATCTGCATATAATTTTTTTTAGTACCTATTTTCAATTTTGAGTATATACCTAAGAGTGGAATTGATGGATTACATCTTTAATTTTGTATGTTTAATTTTTTGAAGAAACTGTGAATTATTTTCACAGTGGTTGAGCCATTTAACATTTTATCATTCATGCATGAGGGTTCCAATTTCTCCACATCCTTGCCAACACTTATTATTTTTCTTTTTTTGAATTAAAGCCATCTATGTGGGTGTGAAGTGGTTGCTATCTAATTGTGATTTTGATTTGCATTTCCTTAATAACTAAAGATGTTGAGCCTCTTTTAATGTAATGATTGACTGTATATCTTCTTTGGAGAAATGTTCATTCAGTCCTTTGCAATTTTGTAATTGGGTTGTTTATGTTTGTTTCCTTGAATTTTAAGAGTTCTTTATACATTCTGGGTATTATACACTTATCAAACGTATGGTTTTCAAATATTTTCTCCCACTTTTTAAATTGTCTTTTCACTTTTTAAATAAAGTCATTTGATGCACAAATATGTTTTTTAGCTTTAAGTCCAATTTATCTATTTTTCCTTTTGTTGCTGTGCTTTTGGTGTCATTTTTAAGAATCTATTGCCTATACTTGAAACTAATAATAAAATAAAACTTAAAAAATTAAAAATTAAAAAGAATCCATTGCCTAATCCAAAGTCATGATGATTTACCTCTCTATATTTTTAAAGAATTTTATAGCTTACGTTTAAATTGTTAATTAACTTTAAATGAATTGTTGTATGTAATGAGAGATAGAGATCCAATTTCATTCATTTGTATGTGAATACTCAGTGTCCCAGTACCATCTGTTGAAGTGACTGTTCTTGGTCTTGGCACCCTTTCTGAAAATCAATTTGCCATAGATGTATGGGTTTTGTCTGGCCTCTCAGTTCTATTCCACTTATCTATATGTTTATCTTTATGCCACTACCATACTTTTTTTGTAGTTGAGAAGAATATGTATTCTGTTGTTGTTGAGTGGAGCGTTCTATTACGTCTTTTAGCCTTATTTAATGTAAGCATCCCCCTCTGGAATCTAAAGCTTCTTAATGCATAGAACTTAACATTACAGAAATTAAAAGCACAAATCCCTGGGGGTGATCTGGAGTGTGGCTACTGGTTCTGGACTTATGTATTCTGTCTACGGGAGATGTTGCAGCATACAATGGCCTTTGGTTCAAAGTATAGTTTCCAACCAGAAGGTAAGTGCTCCATCTTGACGGTGTCATCTCCAAACTGGCAATTTTTATGTTTCTTCAGTAGGCCAATCCACAGCTGTGTCAGGTTGACAGAGTCTGGGTGATATAATATGGGATAGAATCACGGGATCTTGTGATTATGGACCTGTTCTTGCACTCTGGTGTAAATTTGTCAATTAGCTTGAAGTGGTTTTGGCTGAGGCACTGCAGACAGAAAAGCCAAATCATGCTCCCAGAATATATGTCTCTTCCAGTCAACGTGAGTCACTCTCTTTCCCAGGAGAAATGGGTCTGATGTTCTAAACTTGAATCAAGTGGCTGATTCAATTCCTGAGACTGGTGCTGTATCAAGGGCTCAGCCTTGGTCTGTACTGCTGCTAAGTTGTACATTCAGCAAAATAGTAGCCGCATCAGCTTTGTTAGCTGTGGGCTCATTCTGACAAGCTTATGCATAGCCTACATCTGTCATCATGGCTACTCTATTCATGGGTCCATTGTGAAAGCACTGGTGTGGCTAAAGGTAGAGTCTGGCCTACAGTAACTGGCCAAGATATTTAGTATACCCAGATGTATCGTCTGTCTGAGTTCTAAGATACTATGTGTCTCCATTATTTCCATGTCCTCCTTAGTGTCTATCTCTCTGATATACTGATAAGTAATTATATAATATCTTTTATTATACAATTAATTATAATTAATATGTAGTAATAAAGCTGGAAAATACATGTGTATAACATATATTTTCCCATCTTTATTAAAATATAATTAATATATTACAATTGTATCTTAATAAAGGTAGAAAAAAGTACATGTTTTATACATAATATATCCAATATACATGTTAAGTTTTTCATCTTTATTAAGATATAATTAACATATCCCATTGTGTAAGGATAAGGTGTACAACATGTTAATTCGAGACACATATTGCAAATGATTTGCAATATATAAGAATATCAAACTAATATCCATCATATCACATAATGATGTGATATGATATTTTTTCTTCATGGTGAGAATATTTGAGATCTACTCTCTTAGCAACTTTCAAGTATATAATACAGTATTATTAGCTATAATCACCATGCTGTATATTAGATCCCTAAAATCTAGTCATCTTATAACTAAAAGTGCATACCCTTTGCCCTAGATCTCCCCTGTTGCCCTAACCTCCAGCCCCTGGTAACCACCACTCTGCTCTCTGTTTCTATAAGTTCACTTTTTAGATTATACATATAAGTGATATTATATAGTATTTGTTTTTTTGTGTGTCCAACTTATTTCGCTTATATGTCTCAAGTTTCATCTAAGTTGTCACAAATGGCAAGATTTCCTTCTTTTACCTGACTCAATAATATTCTGTTATCTCTATCTATCTATCTATCTATCTATCTATCTATCTATCTATCTAT
>NW_011888928.1:1773267-1773589 GCF_000151845.1 Pteropus vampyrus
GAGTTCCTGGAAAAGCCCAAGACTGTTATGAGTGGGACCTGGGTTCTGGGGTCATAAGGGAACTTTGAGGTTGAGAGGAGTGCCCTGTGGAGGCTGATTCCATTGATCCTTCTGCTCCTTTTAGGTGTCAAGGTCTGTGAGAAGCGGCCCAGTACAAATGTTTGCCACAACCACTGTTCGTTTTTCCAAAAGTGTACAAATTCAAATACCACATGCTGTTCGACCTACTGTGGGAACGTTTGCATGAACATCCTGTGAGTGGGAGAGGGGCCTGGGCTGTGCATCCTGCTCCCGCAAGCCTCTATGTATGACTGCGCCTGCG
>NW_011888928.1:1775769-1809012 GCF_000151845.1 Pteropus vampyrus
CCTGTGTTCCAGAGAGCTCTCTGGACCCAGCCCAAACTCCACCCAGCCCCCTAGAACTCAGAGGCTACACCTCGAATGCTGGGAGGAATGCGCGCCTGGACATCATTGCATGTTCTGTCTTTATTGGCACAACTGTGTGCCTCCCTATTAAGTAGAGTAAAGGAGCGAAGACCCCTGGAAGACCTTGAATCTCATGGAGGTGGAGGAAGAAGCAAATGTAAATTCTGCCATGACCTGGGTTTCGAAAATGTCAAGTCCCAGCCTGCAGAGGATTTCAATCAGGGCTGGTCTGTTTGTGACCAAACACTTAGTCCCATGGTTGCCATGGCTTTTGAATTATTTTTTCTCTTCTCATGCTCCAGACCTACTCCTACCAAATTCATCCTTTCTATTCCTATTGATCCAGATAATCAGAAGTAGCTTTCTCATACGTATCAACTCAGCAATATACCTTCACTCTCTTACTCCAGGACTAAGTTATCTCCTTGGCTCTCTGAAGAGACTTTGATCACTTGTTATCCCTCAGATTATCAATGCCACTCCATCACACTGATAACGTTATCTTAACTGGTTGTAGGGAACAAAAATAGCAGATATACCAGGTGCTTTACCACAGGCGTGCAGGACGATGGGAGCTACACCTATAATAGTCCAGAACTTACCACATGGGTGAAATTTCCAGAGATCCAGTGGTCTGGGGCATAGTCCTTCTGAGGCATAAGATAAGTTGCTGCACCTCGTACTGTCCACCATGTAGGAAGACACAATGCTTGCTGGGCCTTTTTGGATTTTGGAATCAATAAATGCCATTTTGGGGTATTCTCTTCTTATCTATTTCTGGGAAGAATGCAAACTCAATGCTAATTCTGAGTGAGACCCAGAAGGAATGAATTCATCTTCAAATGCAGGCTGGCAGCTACTGTGGCTGAAGAAGGAAAACAGAACTATCTTTTAAGAAAACACATCCATCTAGTTTTTTTCTTGTAGTTATTTCTAGCTTCATGCCAACATGTGGCTAGAAAATATGCTTGATATAATTTCAATCTTCTTGAATTTATTGAGGCTTTTTTTGTGGCCTAGTATGTGATCTGTCCTGGAAAACATTTCAAGTGCACTTGAGAAAAATGTGTAATCTGCAGTTTGGGGATGAAATGCTCTGTAAATGTCTATCAAGTCAAATTGGTCTAATGTGGCATGTAAGGCTATTATTTCCTTATTAATTTTCTGTCTGGATGATCTATTTATTTAGGTAAGTGGAGTATTATAATATAGTATAATAATATCATAATATAATACCAATATTATAGTATTACTTGTTAATTTCTGCCTTTATGTTCATTAACATTTGCTTTATAACTTGGGTACTCCTATGTTTGATGCATAGATATTTACAATTGTTATATTCTCTTTTTAGATTGATCCCTTTAAAATTATATACTGTCTTTCTTTGTCTCTTTTTACATTCTTTGTTTTGAAGTCTATTTTGTCTCATGTGAATATTGCTACCCTGGCTTTCTTTTCATCTCTATCTGCATGGAATATCTTTCTCCACCTTTTCACTTTCAGCCTGTGTGGATCTTTTGATCTGAAGTGAGTCTCTTATAAGCAGCATATTGATGGGTCACTTTTTAAAAATCCATTCTGTGGCCCTATATGTCTTTTGATTGGAGCATTTAGTCCATTTATATTTAAGGTAATTATTGATAGGTACATGCTTATTGCCATTTTGTTAATTGTTTTTGTTCTTTGCTGTTTCTTCTTCTCTTGATCTCTTTTCTTTTGATTTGTTGGTTTTCTTTAGTGTTCTGATTGGATTTTCTTCTATTTATTTTTTTGAGTATTTTTTGCATGGTTTTGGTTTATGGTTACTATGAGGTTCACATATATCCATCTATGTCTGTAACAGTCTATTTTAAGCTGATAGGCATTTACACCTTAACCATTTTGAGTGCACACTTCGATGGCATTAATGCATTCACTGCGTTGTACAATCATCATCGCTATTCATTTCCAAAACTCTTCATTACATGAAAGTGAAAATTTATACCTACTACACAATAACTTCCCATTTCTCCACTTCCCCAGCTCCTGGCAACCACTATTTAACTTTGTGTCTCTGTGACGTTTTTGTTTATTTTTTATTAGTTTCAGATATACAGTACAATGGCTAGACATTTATATAATTTATGAAAGGGTCCCCTCAATTACTCTAGCACCAGCTGGCACTATACACAGCCATTACGATAATATTTACTGTGCTCTACTCTACATCCTCGTGACTGTTTTGTAATTACTAATTTGTACTTCTTCATCCTTTTACTTTTTTGACTCAGCTCCCCAACCCTGCCCACCTCTGACACTCACTGAGATCATCTCTTCTACCCTAAGTTCTTTGAGCATCCTTAAAACTAGTACTTTGAACTCTGCCTCTGATAGGTTGCTTGCCTCTATTTTGTTTAGTTTTTTCTGGAGTTATTCCTGTTGTTTCATTTGCAGCATCTTTCTTTGTTTTCTCATTCCTGTTGCCTCTGTTCATCTCTGTGTATTAGTAAGATTTGTTACATCTCCCAGCCTTGGCCAGGTGGCCTTTTGTAATAGGTGTCCTATGTGTCTCAGTGGTGCCAGGGGCCCCGGGGCCTGTTCCTTGTATGGGTTGTGTGTGTTCTTCTGTTGCAGCTAATCCATGATTGCTATTAGCCCATCAGTGGGTGAGATTGACTCTCAGTGGATGGGACTGACTCTCGGGCTGACTGGTTGTGGGGACTGGCCATGCCTACAGGGCATAACTGCTGTGTGGGGGCTGACCCCACACAGCGGGATTCAGCTCAGCAGGCTCGTGTACCTGTTGAGACCACCCTTTGGGTGTGCCGCATATAAGGCTAGTCAGGTGATGCTCTATCATAGTCTGACACCAGTCTCCGGATGTGTTCGTTCTAGGGCTCCTTGGGAGAGACTCCTGTGTAGGTCAAGGTCAGCCACTGCCTTTAATTATTCAGCCATTGTGAGCTGAGGGCAGTTACCCCCAATATTGGCCCTGGGGCAGCTCAGCAAAAGGACCAACCTCAAGGCCTGAGGCTGTCTGCAAGTTTCCCATAAGTCTCCGCAGCCGTAAGAGCTTTTGGTTTGTATGGGAGTTGGGTGGGGCGGAGACCCAGAGAGTTACAGGGGTAAAGCACGCAGATTTCACACGGCCACTGCAGTGGAGCAAACCGATTCCACCAGGCCAATGCAGATTGCTGTCACGGCTGAGCCTGCGGTCTCCTGCAAAAGTCACAAATCGCAGCAAGACAAGCTGCCATCCGCCTTAGGCCTGCAGACCCCAGAGATCCATCCAAAAAACCATGCAGTCCGGGCTGGCACCAGTGGACCACCACCAAAAGTCTGCCCCATAATGTGTGGGCAGCACAAGCTGAAGGCTGCTGCCAGTCCAGGAAATGTGCAAGGCATGACTGGCTGCCTGGCAACAGGCCCGCTGGGGTAATTTGTGGGTTGGGTAGGGCAGGGTCTCAGGGAGACAGCAGGTCAATCTAATCTCATTGGGCCAGTGAAGCTTAAGAATTGGCTAGCGGTGGGGAGGGGTCAACACAGGCAAGATGGTGCCCATCTGCAGCCTGTCCTGGAGGGGGCCCAACAAAGGAGCAATAGTGGCTATCCCTCTAGTCCTCACTGTAGCGCCACACAACTTGATCCCTGTATATTTCTTGCACCTCTGGAGCTGCTGACCCTCTCCTGGACCCCAGGGCGAGTGTCTGCGAACGAGTGAGTCTGTACGCAAGCCTTTTAAGGGGGACATCTGGGTTTTCAGGTTCCTTCCATCTCACCCAGATGGCCAGAATCCTTACCGATTTTTATAGTCAGATTTTGCAGGAACTCCTCTTCTTGGGACTGGAACCCTGGGCTGAGGAGTCCCTGTGTGACACTAGGGCTTCTTGTTCTTTCAGAGGGCCTTCTGTAGCAGGGCTCTCATTCCTGGTGCTCAACTGCCACACATGAGTGCAGGACCAGCCCACTTGGTGTCTCCACCCCTCCTAACAGTCTCGCTGTAGCTTTTTCTTTATATCCTCAAATGTATGTGTCATGATCAGTTAGGCCACAATGATTCTCCAGGTTGTTTGTTTTATAATTTGGTTGTAATTTTAATGCAGTCATTGAAGGAGGCAAAATCTGCTTTTACCTAGGCTGCCATCTTGACCAGAACTGTCATGTGTCCATGATTTTCACTACTCTAAGTATCCCACAAAAGTGGAATCATATAGCATTTGTCTTTTGTGACTGGCTTATTTCACTAGGCATAATGTCCTCAAGGTTTATCCACATTGTAGCATATTGCAGATTCTCCTTCCTTTTTTAATACTGGATAATATTCTATTGTATGTGTATACGTGTGTGTGTGTGTGTGTGTGTGTGTGTGTGTGTGTGTGTGTGTAGTATTTTGCTTAGCCATTCATCTGTCAGTGGATACTGGGACTGAGTCCACATTTTATTTCATTTATTTATTTTTGAGTCTATATTTTAGCTGTTGTAAATAATGATGCTATGAACGTGAGTGTACAATTATTTTTTAGTTATTCTTTTTTAAATTATTTAGATATACACACAGAAATGGTACTGCTGGATCATATGGTAATCCTATTTTTAATCTTTTGAGTAACCACCATACCATTTTCCATAGAAGCTCTACCATTTTACATTCATTTCCATAGACATTGAACTTATGTTCAGATAGTTTTCAAATGGTTCTCCAGGTTAATCATTCTATAATTTAGTTGTAATTTTGATATAGTCATGGGAGGAGGTGAGCACAGTGTTCACCTACTCCACCATCTTTACCAGACCTATTTAATTCATTCCCATCAACAACGTACAAGTCTCCAATTTCTCCACATCTTCACCAACAGTTGTTATTTTGTTTTTTTGATAGTAGCCATCCTAATGGGTGTGAGATGGTATCTCATTGAGTGTTGATTTGTATTTCCTAAATAATCAGTAATGTGGAACATGTTTAAATGTGTTTATTGGTCATTTGTATGTCTTCTTTGGAAAAAGGTCCTTGTTCATTTTTAAATCAAGTTGTTTGGGGTTTTGTTGTTGTTGTTGTTATTGTTGAATTTTAGGATTCTCTATGTATTCTGGATGGTAATGCCTTATCAGATATATGATTTGCAAGCATTTTCTCCCATTTTATGAGTTGTCTTTTTACTCTATTGATAAGCATCTTTCGATGCACAAAATTTTTAAATTTTCATAAAGTTTGTCTATTTTTTCTTTTGTTACCTATGCCTTTGATGCCATGTCCAACAAATTATTGCCAAATTCAATGTCATGAAGCTTTTGACTGTTTTATTCTAAGAGTTTTGTAGTTTTAGGTCTTACAGTTGTCTTTAATTCATTTTATTTTAATCTTTGTATACAGTCTTAGGTAATGGTTCAACTTCATTCTTTTGCATATGGATATCCAATTTTCCCAATGCCTTGTGTTGAAAAGACTATTCTTGTCTATGGCCATTTCACCCTGAACAAGCCCAATCCCATCTGATCTCGGAAGCTAAGCAGGGTCGGGCCTGGTTAGTACTTAGATGGGAGACCACCTAGGAAAACCAGGCGCTGTAGGCGTGAAACATAAAAAATAAGGGATTGTAAGCTGACAAGGTCCTTGCAATCTGTGAGGTCAACCAAGGGTTACCTCGCCTATTAAAAAAAAAAAAAAAAAAAAAAAAGACTGTTCTTTCCCTCATTGAATGGTCTTGGCACTCTTGTTAAAAAAAAATCATTTGATCATGTATGCAAAGGTTTACTTTTGGGCTCTCTATTCTATTCCATTTGCCTGTATGTTTGTCTTTATACATCACACTGTTTTGATTATTGTAGATTTGTGTTGAGTTTTGAAATCAAAAACTGTGAGTCTTCCAGCTTTCTTCTTCATTTTCAAGATTATTTTGGCTATTTGGAGTCCCTGAGATACCATATGATCAGCCATAAGGTACTGTTAGGCTCATGCTAGCAGTGGAGAAGTTAATATAGAGATGGATGAGGAGTTACAAAAGTCATCACACAAATGTTAGAGAAAAGTAGATACATGGATTTTCTCCCACCCCATAATCACCCGGACTTCCAAGAAATGTGCATTTTGGGGGAGTGGAACCTCCTGCACTGTTATAGTGTTCTGCTTCTACCTATATTACCTGGAGCAACAAACAAACAAACAAACAAACAAACAAACAAAAAAATAAATAGAAAAAAGGAAAGAAAGAAAACGAAAAAGAAGAGAAAAGGAAAAAGAAAAGAAAAGAAAGTACTCCTTTAATAGGAATTCAGTGACAATGTTATGGCCTGGGGCAGAACTCACAGATCTGCCACAACCAGAACTATGATTACGTTCTGAGTCTTTGAAATCTGTTCTGCTCATTACCCACCCCCTGTGCAGGGGCTTCGTGGTTCCCAGAGACCAGGAAGAAGAACCATCAGTCAAACAATTACCAGCACTTTCAACTTGACCATCTTGAGAGGTAGGTGGAGGTCAGAGTCCTGGGGCTGGAGGTGTGAGCCTGTGAACACTTTCATCTGTGGCTTGGTTGGTTGAGTTCCCTATTCAAACCAGGTGCTCGGATCATGCCAACACTATTCTTCTATAGAAAAAATTATTGTTCTTATTGTTCAAATGGGAAAACTGAGACAGAGAAAGATGACATGTATGGACACCATGTCCCTACAAATGTGATACCCCGAGAAGAGCACTTTGTATTGTTTATGTAGTATTTCCACTGACAATGCATAACCTGAGTCTAATTATGAAGAAATTTCAGACAAACCCGAAATAAGGAATGTTGAATTGAAAGGAAAGATGGGCTGTATTTGTATCTTCAAAATTTTCAATGTCATAACAGAGAAAGGACATTATTGGGTGAATTATAAAATGGAATACTGATGGTAGGTTAGATAAAAGTATTAATGTTAAATTTACTGAAGTCGACTGTTTAACTATGGTCATGTAAGACAATGTTCTTTTTATCAATACTCACTGAAGTATTATTCCTAAACAAAGGCCATGATATACAACCCTTGAGAGAGAGAGAGAGAGAGAGAGAGAGAGAGAGAGAGAGAGAGAGAGAGAGAGAGAGAGAAGATAATTAGGAGAAAATTCTTAAAACAGGTGAATCTGAGCAAATGATATTCAAACGCTCTGTGTACCATTCTTACTCTTGTAACTTCAACATTATTTCCAAATAATAGTATTTAAAAAGTTAAAAGCAACCCATTTAAGGGTTCATGTGCCTTAAATTTTATTTTTCTATTTTATTTTTTTTCATATACCAAAAATAAAATAAGTTTAGCACTTCTAAAGAGTTTTGCACCTTTTAAAATGTCTCTAAGTAATTGTGCCTGCTTTTGAACATTTGAAGGGATTTCAGCCAATTCATGTAGGTTATCTTTTGCTTGATCAAAAACATTGAAGCAAAAATACTTTGAGGGAAAATTGGTTACTTGCAGGAAAAGAGACAGTTATTCCACTGTGACCATATAATTCATGGTATCCAAACTTCTTTGTCTTTGCTTCTTTTATCTTCCCTTCTGCTTGGCTTAGTAGTGCGAATCACTAGTTTGGGAGTGAAATAGTACTTTTTAAACAGACTTAACCTCCTCCTTCAGAACCCCAAATCTCACTACCAATGAGCTGCCTAGAATAATAGCAAGCATTTATTTTATATACTGTTCCAGATCCTAGACCCTCTCTTATTTTTTCTCCTTCATATTGACCTTCATCTATTATTATGTTATGTATCTTATTTATTGTGTGTCCCGTTTATTCAACTATAAGCTTTATGAAGGTGAAGATTTTTCTCAGCTTTGTTCATTACCATATTCTCAGTGTTTAGAAGAGTGCCTGGGTTATAGTAGTCATTTAATATAAGTATTTGTGAGACAAATAAATATAGGACAGATGAATGAAGGATAGAACCTCACCCACTCACCAGAATTAATTCTAAATAGATTAAATAGTTTTTAAAAAAAGATCACAACTAAGTCAATGAAATTAAATAACTTTCACTCCTCTGGAGATGAAAACAATCTGAGCTTAATAATAATAATAATAGCCAACATTTATTTTGCGCATTCTGTGTGCCAAGTCCCATGCTCAGTGCTTCACATATTTAACATTTGCAATGTGGATACTAATATCACCCCAATGTTACAGATGGGGGGAATCTGAGGCTCTGAGACATTAGATGGTTGGCTAATCATATGTAATAAGCTAAATGTGTTGGGGTTGGGTTTCAAACCCAGGTCTCTGTGACTCCAGTGCCCAAGATTTTTGTCCTTTGTCCTGTACTATACGAACAGTCTTCATTATTGTATCAAATGGGAGAGAATGTCCCTCTTATGGTGAGACAAAATGTGTATCCTGTTGGCAGAATAAACCAATCTTTGTGGAGAAAAAACTGGCAACAACTGTGTATGGTTTGAAATAGGCAGCATCCTTTACCCAAGACTCCCAGTGTGACAAATCTGTGCTCTGGAGCTAATTATGCATTTAACCAAATTTTAGTTTCAAGAAAGTTCCCAATGACATTTGCCCCCTACCCCAGGAGAGAGAAATCACAAAGTTTCAGGTGTCTTATGATTAACAGGAAAATATTAATGATATGTGTAACTAGTGTGTTGGGAAAATATTCATGGGGAGTTTTACAGGTAATATGTTGAAAGGCTTGTTCTTTGTCTTATTTAAAATTATTCAGAAGAGCTACTTCTTTTCCTGCCTCTGTATGAAAACTTGGGTATAGAACTTGATTTTTCTAAACACTGCCTAGATTTAGAATATATAAAAACGGCTAGGCCCATGCAATAGTCAAAACCCTAAGCCTGAATTCAAATTGTGGGCTTCTCCCACATGTAGAAACTCTGAAGTTGAGGAAGAGAGTGGTCGGTTTCCTCACTCTCTCCTTTCCTCCTGCAGCTGGCTAAGTGCCATTTTGGAGGTGGAGGAGGGAGAAGAGGTAAGGGGGTCCAGATAGCTCTTTTTGGCAGGTAGTATTGTACTTTCGTATATGTGCTTTCTGGGCTTAGTATTGCTTCAAATGAACTCTGTTGTGGGTAGTTTTCTAGGTCCTCTGAGTGTCTCTCCAATCCAACTGATGGAAGGTTCTCTCAACATGGCCGAATCCAGTTCCTTTCTATCTGGTCTATTGCAATTCCTTTCCTAGACCATAGGGATGTGGCCACTCACCTTCTACTTCCTTATCTGAGGTCCCAGGCGGCCTGCTTGGAATAATCTAGCACAAACCCACACTGGGTTTCTTGCATTCTTTGCCCTATCAAATTAGTGCAAGTGGTAGCCTCTTTCTTGTGGCCATAAAGGTCACTTCAGCTGGCCTCTTATTCTTTTGTGTTCTCAGGCATGACTCAGGCATCTACCTACTGTGTCTCTGCAAACCCTTGGGGGCACATACAAAGCTCAACGGGAGGTATCCTGACAGCCTTTCTGGTGACTTGGAATTAAGAGACTTTGCACTAAGAAAGCACCTCATTCTTTAAAGGAAATCTGCTCAAAGATGTCCAGAACATATGTCAAATTCCTGACCATTTTCCACCTTTAAAACAAGTAAAGGTTTTAAGAGTCCCTTAACCACTTTTTAGCCATCTTTCTCTTTCTCTCTCTCTCAAGCTCACTGTAGGGTTTACCCACAGATCTTGGCCAAAACTTTCATTTTAATATCATATTACAAATTTTTAAATAAAAAATCAAGATATGTAACAGCAAGCCTCATGCGATTTCAGTTTTATAAAAACAATTCATATCCATATAGATGCACATTTGAAAGACTAACACTCCAATATAGTGGGATTGCAAGAAATATTTCATTGTCTTCTTTGTATCTTTTTATATTTTGAGAATTTTGTAAGCTGAATTTTAATGATCTTTTAAAAAAATTTATTTATTTAAATTAGTTTCAAATATACAGTACATTGGTTAGACGTCTACATAGTTCATAAAATGATCCCCCCAATTGCTTCCTCCCTCCCCTGGCCCTCTACTTAGCCATCATATTAATGCTAACTGCATTCTTTATGCCATGCTCCCCATCCCCATGACCAACTATCGACTACTAATTTGTACTTCTTTAACCCTTCACCTCATCCTCCCAGCCCCCCAAACCTCTCCCCTCTGTCTATCACCAAACTATCCACTATATTTGTGAGTCTGTTGTTGATTAGTTTGTTCTTGAATGATCTTTTAATCAAGGAAAGACAAAACATTTTAAAAAATTGTTTTTCCTGGCTGTATTGATATATAATAGACAATTCAATGAGGTTGTTTTTTTTTTTCAGTTATAGTTGGCATACAATAACATACCAGTTTCAGTTGTACAACCTAGTGATCAGAGATCCACTAACTTGCAAAGCAGTCACCTCACTAAATCTAGTACCCCGCTTCCCCTTACATATTTATTACATTATTAACCATCTTCTGGGCAACAAATTTTAAAATAATTTTGTTTTTCTACTAAAGGGAGGCCTGAAGCGTGAGATGGAGAGATATTTTTTAGCAAAGCCAATATTCAGCTGAGGTGGAGGGCAAGGAGGAATAATTAGAAGACAAAATGTAAAGAAATTCTCTAAGCAACTTTCTCTTGCTTCACAACTCTATTTGTATCTCTTGATCTCTAGCAGCAACTAGAAAGGGAAAAACATCCTGACAATCTATATTCAGACACATATGGTTGGCATCATGAAGCTCTGGACATCTCTTCACATGACATTCCTCTGTATGGCACTACTGTCTGTACTGGGAGGATTTAAGGAAAATCGAGTCCCAGGTGACGAGGCTGGGTTGGGGACAAAAGGTGGGGAGTTGTTGTGCTTGTTCCTGGACAAGTAAAAGGATATTTTGTCTGGCACATCTGATTCAGGACCCACCTTCCCTGGGCCACCTATTGGAGAATTACAATCTTTTTATGCACAGGGATCCAAGAAATTCCCAAGTTGAGGTCCTTTAATGCTTCCTCTTCCAACCTTGAAAGTGGTAATGAGTATCTATTTACTTTTATATACATTCTATAGGTTATAAAGTTATAATATTTCCCCAAGTCAAGCTACTTTGTATGGCGGAGCACCAATACAGAGCTGCTTATCTTCTTATACTCCCAGAAGCTCTGCATCTTAACTATGTGTACTTTGATGAGTACTAAAAGGATATTTCTTAATATATACCCTTAGTTTTAGTGGCAGAATCTTTCAGAATGTGAAAAGATGGAAAAGAGATGAGATGAGTCCCTAGTGGGGCAAAATTGGGGGCCACATGATAAGAAAAAGGAATCAATGGAGAGAGCCAAGAAAATTGAGTGAGAGAGATAAGAATTTAGAGAAGCTGAGTTAATAAAGGCAGGGTCAGCAAAGGGGGATTGGGGAGACGAGAGAAAACCTATTCCTTACTCTTCCTGGTCTAGCTTCCCACACTATGAAATAGGTGTGGTAATGAGGCTAGAGGATATCTCAGGCCCTGAGATCTCCTGTTATATAAATGTAGATTTTATAGAAAGCACATGAAGGCTGGAAGTTCACTGGGTCCTATTTCTAGGATGCTCAAAGAAAACCCAAAGACCTGCAATAAGAGTAGGACCTATGGGAGCAGAGAAGGCAAAGAGATCAGTGAAGATATAATGAGGAGGCTCAGGAAGTGGGGTTTCTTATAAGGCAGATAGATATCTTGGTGGGTACTTGGGGCTCAGATTCTCAGAGGGGCTGTTAAGCTTATGAAGGGCTTCCCTTCCCACGCTTGTCAGCCTCTTCCATCTCATCTCAATTTCAGGGGATGAAAGACTCATTGAGGAGTGCTGGGGAAGTCCAAATATCCGGGACTGTGCCAAGAAGTGTAGTACCACCTTGAAATGTGGAAACATGAATCGCACATGCTGTTGGACCTATTGTGGAAACATCTGTTGGAAACCTATAGTGAGTTGGGAGGTGTGCCCTTGGCCAGGTGTTGTCACTGATTCTCAGCCTCTTCTCAAGTGCTGTTATTCATAAACAGAAGACTGATGTATCCCAAACCCTAGGCACAAAAATAGCAGAAAACAATGTCCCCTAAACCTAGAAAGCAATTCACTAGCAAATAAACCAAGAAATTAGCTTAGGGACACATTGCTTCTTTCATTATATAATCAATGCCTGTGCTGTTCTCATTATATTACACCACAGTTTGCTCTTTTCCTTATTTTTGTCCAGATTACTAACCATTGCCTCCATAGTCGGTACTTTCCATGAGCCCTTTCGGCTCAGCCAGTCCTCAAATCTCTACCTTTCTCTGTTCAATCAACCAGTACCACCACCCCTCACTCAGAAGTGAACAGTTCCCATTGTGACATAAAGTATTCCTGTCTTGTGGTCTGGCAGGATGGGTAATATTAAGCTTGGAAATGAATGAATGTTTCTCAGAGTTTCCCAACCTCTAAGCTTCTAACCTTTCTCTCTTGCAGAAAACCAATGCAAGACATCTAAAACCCTAACCTCTCACCTGGGACACTATTCTCACTGAGGGCTGTACAGGAACAAATCCTTGACAAGTAAACTTATTTACAAACAATAACCTTTGGCTTTTTTTCTACTCCATTCCTCTACCCTTGATTGTCCTTGTAACCCCCAATATTGTCCCCATCCTACAGTGTACATAAGCGTCCAATGCTTCCTTCCCCATCTCATACTTTAGAACAGATAGCTAGTCTCATGGCCTTCACAGAATAGAAGTTTATTTCTCACAAGCCATTTTAACATGGGTAAATGGCAAGCAACCCTCTCATTCAGTTTTTTCAGAGGGCAGGTAGTAAGTTGGTTTCTCACAGGATGTGGGTAAACAATTCTGAAACTACTTTACATGTGTACAAAATTGAAACAATAAGTGAACAACTAGACGATGATAGGAGCCAGGTTTCTAACTGTCATGGAAAAGAAGTTAGAAATAAGCAAAGGGAGAATGCTGATATGAACTCTGGGGCCCTGGGTTAGAGTCAGAGACATCAATATGAACTTGAGTTTAGCTTAATCTATATACAGATAAGCGGATGCAGAAATATAGACACATCTGTGTACATGGGTTAGTTCTACATACCTATATTTTCTAGCTATACCAGAAATGGCCCAGGAAGCGGTGACACGACAGTAGCAATAAGCACACCAAGAGCCCAGATCTTGGTTTCTAAATACCATTTTTCAATTAATGAGCCAACGTTTCTTAGAGAAATGGCTGGTTCTGGTACTGGGCTTGGAAAATACGAGATGAGACTGGGGCATCCTTTAAGATCAGAAAGTAAGGAAATGCTCAAAATTCAATATCATGGGGAAAGAAGGACTGACATGAAAGAGCTCCCAGTGGCCAAAGCTGAGAACAATTTGAGCTTGAAATTGTTACTGCTGGTCTATTAAAATAAAATGTTATAAAGACAGCAGAAAAATAGCAGATAGCTTCAGTGTAAAACTACTATTAAAGAAAACAACAGAAATTGAAGTATTTCTGTTGAAAAAAAATCCTCCCACCAAAATAACCTTGAGTCAGAAAAAAAAATTAATACACCACAACTTAATTAAATATCTGTAAACAAACATTTGAACATGTGAAAAATATCTTCAATCAGACATTTTAAAATAGCATTTAAGTAGGAAGAAAACAGGAAGGTATGAAGTAAGGGATTGATAAAACATAAAAACTTGAAGAAAGAAATAAAATTCATCTCAGAAGTAAAGATTATTACAAGATACTCGAGACAATATAAATTATAAGAGATATTGCGAAAAAGAATGAAAGAAACCAAAAGACCAAAAATAAAATGCAAAAAGTAAAAACAAGAGATGAAAAGATTAATAAAGAAGATGGGCAAAGAAAATCTAAATATATATAATTGAAGTTTTTTTTTTTTAAAGTAATGTTAAAAAATGCAATCCAAAAAACTTTCCATAAATAAAAGAAAATCTGAATCAACATGAAAAAGGATCATCATACACCCAGCAACGATGACCCAGAATCACCTTGAAAATGAATGTTTGGTGCCCTCTAACTGAGATTCCTACTTCTACCTCCTCACACCCTCTCACTAATGATTTCCAGGAAGTGAAATCCAGGAAGACCCAAGCTAAGACACTGGACACTACATTACTGATGGCTACACTCCTAAAGAATGTAATTTTAATGGTAGAATTTTAAACTTAGGAACAACTTCCTCTGGACAGAATCTTCCTTGAGTCCTGCATGTCCTGCCTATTCTTATTTTATTTGGGGCCCGTGTGTCTTTCTTGATGGTAGATAATACACTCAGCACCTAAATTCACCCCTTGCATTCCAGATAACTTTCTGTAGCTTCTTAATTAGGCATTCTAGGTTTGTTACAACACAGATAGTTACCAGATGTCAGGTGGGACACACTTTGCTGGTGAAGACATCAGTATGAACCCATGTGAGCATTGGGGGCAGCCAAAGAATTGAAAAAAGGCAAAAATTGACTGACATGACAATGTACAAAATAGGAGGATATTTCTGGAGTCCTCCCATCTGCATTGACACAGAGAGGGAGCAAGTCTGTAACATGAGAACAAATAATACAAAAAGCCAACTATAAAGCTGTTTTGTCACAAACTGACCAGCTCTAATTGAAATCAGTGTGATGGAGTGGCAATGATAATCTGAGGGATAACAAGTGATCAAAGTCTCTTCAGAGAGCCAAGGAGATAACTTAGTCCTGGGGTAAGAGAGTGAAGGTATATTGCTGAGTTGATACGTATGAGAAAGCTACTTCTGATTATCTGGATCAATAGGAATAGAAAGGATGAATTTGGTAGGAGTAGGTCTGGAGCATGAGAAGAGAAAAAATAATTCAAAAGCCATGGCAACCATGGGACTAAGTGTTTGGTCACAAACAGACCAGCCCTGATTGAAATCCTCTGCAGGCTGGGACTTGACATTTTCGAAACCCAGGTCATGGCAGAATTTACATTTGCTTCTTCCTCCACCTCCATGAGATTCAAGGTCTTCCAGGGGTCTTCGCTCCTTTACTCTACTTAATAGGGAGGCACACAGTTGTGCCAATAAAGACAGAACATGCAATGATGTCCAGGCGCGCATTCCTCCCAGCATTCGAGGTGTAGCCTCTGAGTTCTAGGGGGCTGGGTGGAGTTTGGGCTGGGTCCAGAGAGCTCTCTGGAACACAGGTCAGGACACCAGTTATCTCAAGAGAGAAGAACAACTGTTTCCAGAATAACCCATGGTCCATGGTGTTC
The DNA here is from genome assembly GCF_000151845.1 of Pteropus vampyrus. NCBI lineage: Eukaryota > Metazoa > Chordata > Mammalia > Chiroptera > Pteropodidae > Pteropus > Pteropus vampyrus. The sequence continues at coordinate 1,791,031 of NW_011888928.1, forward strand.
ATGCCGGGGGCGAGGAACAGGTCAGCCTGGCACCCATAGTGTACCCATGTGGTAGGGAGCACTGAACTTGGGGCCGTGGGAGGCCATTCCCTATGTGGGCCCTGGCAGATAGCTCTGCCTCTCTTAATCGTCTTTCTTGGGGTGTCTGGGGCGTGGCCAAGCACTGGGAAGATGCATGGAGAGTGAGGCATCTGAGGAAGCACCAAACAAGAACTCCTGTGGAGCACAGCCTTACCACCTACCTCCCTCTGATGAGGTCTGTGCTGGTGGTCGGTCATGATGTCTTTCCTAAGTCCCCCCTGTCCAAGGGCAGCTCTGATAGAGGTGGAGAAGATACTCCTACACCAGGAGCCCTGTCGTGCTTCTGAGGTGGGTCAGAGGCTCTGGCCTGATGGAGGCAGATTCCCTCCTCTGACGTCTCCTTCATTGCTGCCCAGCAGGAAACACAGGACTGGAGCAGAACACTGCACACGTGCCTCCAGCAGGGCCTGCCTGCCTGAGTTCTTCAACCTGACTCCACTTCCCGATTGGCCACACATGACTTAGTCCCTGGATCTAGCCCCAGGACCATTTCAGAGGAGTCGCGATTCCACAGAGTAGTGGGGGGGCCTGCATCCAGTGGTTAACTCTCACTGGCTCACCATGAGACCGTGGGCAAGACCCATGGCCATCCTGTGCCAACTACTCCTTATCAGCATCATCATGAACCACCTGTTCGCCCCTCACGTGGCTCCCCTCTAGATTAAAAAATAAAAAAGTAGAGAGAGAATGAGGAAAGGTAGGAACCAGTCAGTTAATGGAAGGCACTGCAGTCTCAGGTCCTGACGCCCAGTTCCGGGCCCCATGGTGAGAGCAGCCATCTTGGTAGAGGATGGAGTGGGGGAAGTTTGCATTAGCACCAGCACCCTCTTCCATGCTCTGGTCTCTGTAATGGAAGAGAAGTGAGCACACAGAGAGTTCACCCTCCTCTAGCTGCATCTAGTTCACCATCCTCTAGTGAATGGCCTCTCACTCTCTCTGGTCTTGGGCAAGTCGCTTAACTTCTCTGGGATTCGTTTTCTTCTTTGTAAAGAGAGAGTTACGTGAATTTTACAAGGAGAATGGAGAGAGAGAGAGAGAGACAGAGGTGGGTCAAATTGAAGAAGAGGCCTCCTTGGGGACCTCCTACTCTGTGCCCCGGGGTCTGTGCCCCGGGGTCTGGCTTCCACCTGCCTCACGGTTCACTTGGCCCTGCTGACTCCAGGGTTCACTTGGCCCTGCTGACTCCAGGGTGAGGAGTGTTCTTATTGGCCCTGGGGGATGCCACGCATGCGTGGTTTCTGCCCCTGGAAGTGCTGGCTCAGTGAGCAGAGCAACGAAAGGGCTGAGCGTCTGGGGGCTGGCAGGGGCACGTGGGCCAAGGGAGAGAGGGCAGAGAAACGTGACAAAGGAGGGGACTCAGGGACTGGGCCCCCGAGAGGCGGGGACACTCTGGGGTACACACGGGGTTCTCAATGACCACAGCACTGGGAGGCAAATAGGCAGGTCCCTGCCGTTTGTCCTGGTTTATTCGACAGGAACAAGAAGTTCAGACAGTGGAGAGGGTGACATTGCGGTTGGTCCCCCGGGGCCTGGGATTTGAGGTCCTCGTGCTTTGGCCGCAGGCGCAGTCATACATAGAGGCTTGCGGGAGCAGGATGCACAGCCCAGGCCCCTCTCCCACTCACAGGATGTTCATGCAAACGTTCCCACAGAAGGTTGAACAGCATATATTATTTGCTTGACATGACTGGTAATTTTCACAGTTGAATTTGCACAGATGTGGCTTGACTTTCTTCACACACGGCTTGACTTCTGTGGACACTACTATAGCTGAAACAGAGCAGGAGGAGGGACAATGGAATAAGCCTCCACAGACCACCTCTTTCAAGGGCATAGCATCCTCTGTGACCCCAGACACAGTCCCACTTATTACACTCACACTTTTCAGGGAACTTATTTTCTGCCTCTCACCAAATCTTGGTGATCTGTGGTGTCTTAAATTCATCCCTCCATCTCACTATCTTCCCCTAATCTCAATGCCTGAGCATCCTGAACCTTCTCCACACTCCTGTGGCCAGGACCCTGTGTCTCATATTAGTCTTGGCCTTGGTGAAGTCACCCCATAGAATCTAAACTCTGACCCTGAAAACTCAGCACAGTCTGAGACATCTGCAAACTCTCCCCACTCTCCAGAATTTGCAGGGTCCGGAGAGGAAGACAAACTTGCCTCTCCGCCCTCTCTTTCCTCTTGTCACTGTCACTGTCCAGTTTTTCTGCACCTTCCCAGGAAAGAGCACTTTCAATATTTCTCTTCCACAGCCACCATCCAGGTTCCCCTGATGATAATTGTAACCTGACCCTGCACACCCCAAAATTTAATTTCCCAATATCCTTTCGTTCTGCACCTATTCCCATTAACACCTCTGGCTGTTGACCTGTCACGTATGTGCATAAATCAAAGAAGAGTTGTTCTGTTTTCTCATCTGATCCTCAGCGTTGTGGCCCTTTCACTATTGTACGTACCATATGTCTCTGGATTTTTAGAACAGAGGCTAAAAAAATGTAGGTTCCCCTCCACCCCCATCACTAGTTTCAAGGCCCGGTAAAGGGGCTGTAGGGCCATGGTTGGGGAGGACCCAGAGTCTTCATAGTAGCTGCGGTCAGAGCAGGATGTACTGAAAGGTTCTAATTCCTAGATCCTCTGTAGCTAGACATAGCTCCACTCCCTGCTCCCCATCCTGCCCTCCAGCCCATCACCTACTTTTCGTCTTCCTGAAAAGCCACCCTCCATGGGCCTGCAGCAGCAGCGCACAGAGAAGCAGGATGGGCAGCAGAGCCTGGGCTGACATGAGTCCGGCCAGAGCAGTGAGCTCTAAAGTCTGGCACAGGCTTCGCTGGAGAGTTGGTGTGAGGATGGAAGAAAGAAAGCACAGGTTATTCTGGGCTCCTCCTGCCTCACTGGGTAGGCCAGGGCTGGGCAAGGAGTCCTTATTTCCTCCCCTGCACCTGCCCCTTCCATGGCCTGTTCCGTGTGGGCCTCCTGCAGAGATGGCTCCTCCTCTCACATAAGTAGCCTCTCCTTTTGTAAATAGATTTTTTTCCCCTGAAAAATTTAATCTATTTCTATTTTCTAATTACCAAATAATGAATGGATAAAAAGAATAATATAATTAAAAAATAATAATCTCAGTGTGTAGAATTAATTTGTGTCTCGTACAATTGATCCTTGAATAACATGGGTTCAAATTGCATGGGTCCACTTATACTTGGATTTTTTTCAGCAAATACTGTTGGCCCTTGGGTATCTTTGGGTTTAACATCCGTGGCTTTCAGCAACAATGGATGGAAAACAGTGTTTTCCATTTCCCAACCTGGTTGAATCTGCAGATGGGAACGGATGATTAAATTAAGTCTTGGGGGATCCAGAGTTATAAGCAGATTTTGACTGGGGGGGGCTGGTGTCCCTACCCCTCACATTGTTCAAGAGTCAGCACCATTATCTTTTTAGTTTCTTCGTGTATTTAATGCAAGAAATCCTTTGTTTTCTCGCATTTTTGAATTACTTATCTTTTGTTGCCCATCTTGTCCCGCCTTCATTTAATCATGTAAATATTTCACAAAACATCGATGTCCTTAATTGTACATCTCTCACTTAAAATAAATACCTTTGCCAAGCATTTGTGTTGTACTAATTACTTATTAACTAGACAATATCATGTTGAGCATTTTTATTCATAAATCCTTACTTTTTAAAAAATTTAATTTATTGTGGTAACTTGGGTTCATAGTTATAAGAGCTTCAAGTGTTCAGTTCTATAATACATCATCTGCGTATTGCACTGAGTGCTCACTATCCAAAGTCTAGTCTCCTTCTGTCACCAGATATTTGACTCTCTCTCTCCTCTTCATTCTCCCCTCACTCTCCCCTCCCCCTGGTTCCACATACTGTTATCTGTGTCTACGAGTTTGTTTGTTGGTCTTGTTTGTTCATTCGTTGCTTTTTGTTTTATATCTCACATGTGAGTGAAATCATATGGTTCTTGTACTTTTGCATCTGACTTACCTTGCTTAGCACGACACTCTCAAGATCTACCCATGTTGTCGAAAACGGCAGTATTTCATCCTTTCTTATGACTGAGTAGTATTCCATTGTATATATGTACTACATGTTCTTCATCCAATTGTCCATTGAGGGACACTTAGGTTGTTTCCACGTCTTGGCTACTGTGAATAATGCTGTGATGAACACAGGAGAACATATATGTTTATGAATAAATGTTTTCAAATATTTTTGTTAGATACCCAGAAGAGAGATTGCTGGGTCATACGGTAGCTCTATTCTTAATTTTTTGAGAACATATCATACCGTTTTCTATAGTGGCTGCACCAATTTACATTCCCACCAGAAATGTATGAGGATTCCTTTTTCTCCGCTTTCTCTCCAACACTTGTTTCTGGTCTTGTTGATAATAGCCATCCTAACAGGAATGAAGTGGTATCTCACTGTGGTTTTGATGTGCACTTCCCTTATATCTAGTGAAGCTGAGCATCTTTTCATATATCTATTGGACATTTGTAACGTGTCTTGGGAAAAGTGTCTGTTTGGGTTCTCTGCCCATTTATTTTTTGTTTTGTTTGTTTGTGTTGTTGAGTTGTGTGAGTTCTTTGTATATTTTGGATATTAGCCCCTTATTAGAGGTATCATTATTACCCCTTATTACCCCTTATTAGAGATACCCCTTATTAGAGGCATCTCTTCTCTCATTCGGTTGGTTGCCTTAATTTTAGACTGATGTAAGAGAAGTAGAAATTGTGGATGAAAGAGTAAGTAGATATTTTAAGTATAAATAAATACATACATACATACATACATACACATACATACATGTATGTGTATATATACATTAAGAGAGAGAGAGAATTAGTTTTTGAAATAAACATGTGAAACTCAACAGAGGATGAGTGTCAATTTCCTCAAATCCTGTAGGGCATGGTAGTATAAATGGGGAGATATTGGGCAGGAATCAGTCCTCTAGTGCCTATAAAAATTTGGGTAGCGGAGGAATGTTCACAGATATCGCGCTCAGGCAGATGTGGAATCGTATCCTGACTTCAAAATACACCAGCTTTGTAACACTGGGAAAATCCTATGACCTCTATAGACTCAGTTTACCCATATTTTCTTGGCACCTCGGCTGTGAGGATGGAATTAGATGACACATATAAACACCTTCACAGTGTGTGGCACACAGTAGGCACTCAGTGTAGTCCATTTCTGTTTTCCCCAATCAGGTATTAAGACCTAGCTCTGAAAGAGGAATTTTGGATGAAAAACCTTTTGGGCTTGGAGGAGAGAGGGAGGAAGAGAAAGGGAGAAGAAGAGAGAGAGAGAGAGAGAGAGAGAGCGAGTGAGAGCAAGCACTGTTGTCTTAAATTCTGCATTGCTTTCTGCAGACCCACCTGCATAATCCAGAACCAAGAGTGGCAGGAATCCTGGGAGGTACCTCCTTGGTGCCCCTCAAGCAAACCATTAAGGACCCCCAATATCTGGGCCAGATACAGAGCATGAGGCTGGGAATGCCCTGCATAAAATGTCATTTTCTTGCTATATAAACCAGTGTCTTGGGAATCCATAATTCAATCATTTTAGGTGTGGCACCATTTGCAATTCCCATCAAAGTTCCTTTCAGTTTGCTCCCTCTCGCACCCTTGTACCCGGGTCCCCAAATTCTGCCTTATGTCTCTGTACTTGTCCACCCTCCTCAGCCAAGTTCCTGGAATCATGGCATATATTTCTTGCTGTTCAAGGCACCCAAAAAAGGGGCAAATCACTCATATATGGATATCTCCTTTCACTGTATAAAATGTTCCTATGAACAGGATTTGGGAGAAGGAGGTTTGTTCATTGGGAGTTCCTGGTCTTTTCTACTCGACTCTTCTTTTTCCTAATGAGCTCCAAGTCATGCATATGTGTGCGCAATATAATGCTCCTCTCTGATATTTGGTGAACAATCCCCCTACCCCTTTGGTGAAGTGATTGGTGCTAATCACTTCGCTTCCTTCATTTAATAGGGGGTCATCTATTTTTTCTAAAGTCTTTCCGTTTCAGTATCTTTTTATCCACTAAAAGCTGCAGAGCATTTGGTGGGATATGTTATGTTTAAGTAGCAAAGGAGAATCAATACAGAGAAGGGTGGGACCTTTAATAGCCCACACAACAAGTTAAGGAGAAATACATATACACACCATTCTCCTCTCCCTACATGTGAATAAACTCAGATGCCTTATTAAGACTCTAGACCAGGGTCTGCTGGAGGCGACCAGAGCTGTAACCCAGATATGCAATGTTCCTCCAAGCTTAGCAGAAGATACTGCTCACATCAAAGAAGACCCAGTACTTCTGTACTTCTAGATGGGTGAGTATCAAAGAAAACAATCTGCAATATGACCAACATGTAGTTCCTGGGCAGAACTTAAAGATCTGTCACTACCAAAATCATCATTAAGTTCTAGGCCTTTGAACTTTGTTTTTCTGATCTTCTGTCCCCTGTCTCAGGCCACAGTGTCCCTTCCCACTTCCCCAAGTAAGAAGAGTCCAGATAAAAGAGCTGTCAACCTGTTACTGCAGACATTCAACTTAGACACCTTCAGAGGTAGGTGAGGGTACAGGTCTCGAGGCGTGAGTTTTTATTTGTGGCTGACTTGGATGGGTTCCCCACTCAGGTGGTGTCAACACTACTCCTGTGAGGTGGGGAGTACTGTCTCTGTTGTTCAAATAAGAAAATGGAAAGAGAAGTGGCATGATCTAAAGGGACAGAGATAAAACAATATACCAGCATTCCTGACTCAAAGTCCAATACGTTCTCTTCCTTAACATCATCTGGAAAGCCCAGGGATCCAAAATTTGGGGTTGGGGAGCAGTAGTTCCATGTCTTAAGATGCCTAGGGACCTTTTCATTGTCCTATACTCTATTTCAGGATGGCCAAAGAATTCAACCAGAACTCTGTGTGTATATGAGTAGTACCCGGCCAGGACATGATGCTTTTCTGGTATCACTTAATACACCTGAAGCATACAAAAAAGGGGAATTGGGCATCCCCAGTTCCTGAAAACCCTTTAAAAGCCAGTAAAGAACTCAGAAAACTGGGCTAAGCGTGAGGCTTTTTAAATGAACAGATCTTAAAGCTCTAGAAAACTTGGTTCTAGAACATTTTTGAATACAAATAAACAACTTCATAGAACCCATTACTCTGGATTTATCGTGTTTCTGTCACTGTGCCAGTCTTCTTCCTCCTTCTTCGTGCAAAAGGCAGGTGCCGGGAACCCGAGGCCATCCCAATCCACACCAGCCTTGACCCAGTTACCTCATACGTCATATCCTCACCTGTAAGTGGCTAACAGAGCATCTGCATTATACATCTTTCTTCCTCCGTGCTGGTGCCTTCAGAGGATCCGAATACTCTGAGCCATGTTCAAGGACTTCCCTGTGCAAAAAATGCAAGTGATTTATAGTATTTCTGGAAGCCTACCAAGCTCAAAAATAGTTCTCCTTTGGCCTAAAGCTTCACTAATTAAGTTGTATCCTTTGATGTCAATATTGCCCAATGGTAAATGATACCTCAATACCTTATCTTGGCAATTTTCCTTCATCAAGCCATGCTGAGGCAAGGTGGCAGGAATGTGGGTTCTGAATGGAGTAAGCTGCAGAGCAGATATAAGCATCTAAGAGTGGAAACGTGCAAACAGCTGATCTTTTACATTTTAAGGACTTTTCTCCTATTTTCTTCTCTCTATAATCTCTTTCTCTTGCTCTTGTCTCTCGTCAGGTCACTTAAATTTGTCTCAAAGTAATGTGCTAGAGGGTTATGTGCCTAAAACTTGCATTGAGACTATTTATGTAGATGAAAGTTTTAAGAATCCCCTGACCGGTTGCTGGCCATCATTTTTTCTCAAGTCTGCCTGAGTAATCCATCTCCTCACTCATTCTGGAATCACTCTTTGTTTTAAGATCTTGACTAAAATATATTATCTAGTTACATATGTTTTTAAATAAAAAACCAGAACACTTAATATGTTCTATTATTCTAATTTCATAAAAATAATGACTACAACATTAAAGGATATACATATACTGATTATCTCTGGGGTGGTGGAATTCCTAATGCTTATTCCTTTCTTATTTGTATATATTATTTTTGTTTTACAAATTATACAATCTGAAGAGCTATTGATTTTTAATTAGAAAAATAGCGATGCATTTTTAAAAGAAATAATTTTGCGAAGAAAGTGGTATGTAATGTGAGATGGGATGGAAGCTTGGGGAAGCCAATGGCTAGCTTGATATGTTGTTGGGTTCCAGAGGGTGAATAGGAAAAGTAGGAGAAAAAATAACACAATATTCACAAGAACTTTCTCTCCCTTTCCTACCCTGTTCTCAATTTAATTCCTTTTCTACCTCTAGCAGCATTTGGAAAAGACCTGTCTTCTGCCAGAACTTAACCCAAACACAAATAGAGACTACCATGAAGCCCTGGGTTCTCCCACTCATCATGCTCATCTATGGGGTCGTGATGCTTCTGCCTGTGCTGGGTGGTATCAAGAACAAACATCCAACAGGTTGTGTGGCAAAGGAGGAGGGTGGTCTGCCCTGGCCTGGGATGTCTGGCATAATGATTCAGGCACCAATTTCAGGATCACCCTTCAAAGGATCAGAAAGCTCCTTAAAGCAGGGACATCCAGGAAAGATTAGGTTGGATGTTCCCAGTCTGGCATCCCTTCAAGCTCCCTCTCTCAGATCTGAAAGCAATAATGGGTATGTGGAAAGGAAACATAGTTTTTGTCTACATTTCATAAGCTCACAGGAAATTATATTTTCCAGTGTTAGACCACTGTGAGTAGAGGAAACATCAACATAGAGCTCCCCTCTGAGTCCGTAGTTTTAGAATCTCTGAGTCTGATCTGAGTGAGCCTTTGATGAATACCAAAAGGGTGGGATTTTAGCACATTCATTTCATTTAAGGGGCAGAATCTTTTAGACCATGAGAAAAATAAGAGGTCCTTAGGAAGTCAAAGTTAGAGGTCATCTGATAAGAAAATGGGGATAATGAAGGGGCTGAGGGAAAGGATTTTCTTGAAAGGCAGAGAAATGCTTGGAGCTCAGGTTCTAGAGCCGAGGGATTGTTAAGCTAGAGAAGAGTTTCTTTTCTGAGTTATGGATGGATCGACCCTGCCAACCTCTACCATCTGAGTTACAGATGACACAGAAGAAACTGAGCAGTGCTGGGTACAGCCTCCGGAAAGGTTTTGTGAGGAAAGGTGCACTCGATCACTAACATGTTTACAACCAAATCACACATGCTGCTGGACCTTCTGTGGAAACATCTGCTTGGACAATGAGTAGGTTGATTGGCGAGGGGAGGAGGGACCCGGGCACGCTGCAGTTCATCCAAATCCTGGGCAGAGAGACAGGTGGCGTAAGGCAATGCACTCTGATCGCCACACCTAGACTGCCACTCGCTGCAAAATGAACTAAAATACCAACATGGGGGGCCTTTATTTATTTTTTTCACTCTCATGCAGTCCTCCCAAAACATCATCCACCAGCTTGCTTATCCCTCCTTATCCAACGTCTCCAGTTATTGCCTGTGTAGTCTGGCCTCTCCATTGGCCCCTTGTCTCAGCCAGGCCCAAAGAGACCTGGTCGCTACCTGTCTGCTCAACTGGCAAACCTCTTGGGTAAAATTGCTTAAAAGCAAGTAACTCCTGATATCACAGAAAGAATTGATATTCCCATAAACTGGGGCCAAGGGTGTTATTAAGTTTGGGAATGGATGTCCCCCAGGGTTCCCTGAATTTTAACCACTTAACTTTTCTCTTCCAGAGAACCCATGAAATCATTGCTAAACCTTCGCTAACTCACCACTAATGTGAGCAGGAGGATGACTATATGGTCTAAGAAGATTGCTTCCTGGCTCTCTGTTTGATACCCACTGGCTCCAGCTGAGGACCTCTCTATTCTCTCCTTGACCTCTCTTTCCTGAAACGGCTCAAGTCCTTGCCAAATAAACTAATATACCAAACTGAGGGCTCCGCATTTTCTTGTACTTCATCCCTGTACCTGTATTTCTCTCATTACAACCTCCAGTGGCCCCCCACAGTTGTTCACATTCCATTATGGGCACAGGCACCCAACTCTGCCTTCCCAGTTAGACCTGTGTATTAGTTTGGTAAGTTCATGGCTGTAGCAAAAATACAGAAGTTTATAAAGATGTCATGGGGTTAACACAGTATAAGTTTATTCTCATTCACAATATATTTCACTGAGGTGGTCAGTAAACATCCACCCGTACCATGATTCAAGGACCCTGGCTCCATCCTACCCCTTCTCTCTTCTAGGGAGCAGCAGTCCAGACAATGAAATCAGTAACATGATGTCTACCCTTAAGCCCTTAAACCACTGAGAGTTGGAGACTACCCAGAAGAACTTGGAAGAATGCTACATGACCTCAAGGAGGATCATCTTCTTGACCCAGCTGTGGTTGGGGGAGGGGGCCTAGGGCAATGTCTCTCCTACCTACCAACTCTCTTCCCTGAACTATTATATCATCAGCCTCAATTCCTTGAAAAATACGCTGTGCCAGTAAGGCAGAACTTCTGTTTGTTCTTGTATGGCCCCGGTCCCGCTCGCTGCCCCACGCTCCCCTTTTACCTAAGTCCCCCACCCCGCCTCCCAGTTTGGATTTCCTTGCCTTCTTGCCCTTTAGAGGCTTGATCTTCTTAACCGCGACTCCTGGACTCTACTTCTCTTTATTGACTTACATCCCTGGGGAAAACTGCTTGTGTGTGGATGTTCTTATAGCTACAGAAAACACTGTCCCTCCGAGATTCCTTGGTATAGGCTTTCTCCTGTTATCTTGGGTCTGTGATTCTAGTAGGTTCCCACAAGCTACCACCTCTTTTAATGAATCCATGAGGTACAATATTCCCTGAAGGTGACAGCACCGATGGACTAGAATTGAAAGAGAATGCCATTGGCCTCCCCCAATTCTCTTTCCAGACAATGCCTAATTTGTTACCATTATTTATCCAATTGTTTGGGAGCTATAGAAATATTGTCAAATGTAAATGCTCTTAAAAAGAATAAGCAACCTTTAGAGGATTATAGAGAACCTACCATATGCCCAGCCTTGTGGCGAAGGCCACTCCATGCGAGTGGAGGTGTCACTAACTCTATTTGTTGACATATAGCCCAAGGAAAGGTTAAGCCTTATGATCCAAATGAGTAGAAACCAAGATGGGGCATGACAAGAAGGGACCAATGGGACATACGGTCAGTGCCTTAAAGTATAGAAGACAGAGGGGTTGCTGCGGGTTGTGGTATCAGGCTTCCTGGTAGAAGAGATAGTTGGTCCTACCTTGAGGGGTGGGGAAGAATTGAGATATCTAAGAGTGAAAGTCATTTTTTCTCCTTGACAAAATTAAATCTAGAACTGGGGGGAATAGAAAGAGAATCTGAAGGAAACAAAAGGCTCATATCCTATCATTCCCTTGGCCCCAACAACAACAGAAGAAGTTGTGGGTAAGGTTGAATCATGAATTTGGTATTAAGCTATATGACCCTAGCAGGTTCTAATTTGCCAACTTTGCCTTTTCTGTCTCTGTTGTTATAGCCATAAAAACTGAAGAGCACAAGTATTGTTTCCTAAAATTAGCAGAAGAGAACAAACAGGCTCAGATAGGTGGCTGAACCTACCCAAGTTCACCCAGCAAGTTTACGGCCAATGAATATACAGATCTCATTCTCCTATGCCTCTGTACTTGAGTTTCCTGAAATATGTCCCTGCCAAGGGCCAGAATTGTGCTTAAAGTAGGGGGTTTAAAGTAGGGGAATAGGGTTGGGGAGGGGCACTGTACGAAGGAGGACAGGTCCTTAGTGTTCTCCTGCACTCGCAGGGGGTGATTGCCTTAGGACAAAACCAGTGAACTGTTTCTCACTGAGCAATTAGAAAAAAGAAGCAGTTGAGAAAAAACTCTGGAGCCACCAGGTAGATAGGACACGCCCTTTCGCTCCCAGGTGCACTTTGCCCTTGGCTGTCTGGCTTCAAAGCCAGGAGTTAACCCACTCTGAAAACTGCAGAGGTAGGAGGAGGTTGGCATTCAACAGTGTGGGCTGGGAGTCCCCCAGGGTATCTCATTTTGGCTTTATTGGAAGAACTGACCCGAGTAAACTGGCCTGCTGTTGTCAGAAGCATAATTGACCAGCAGATGATTTTAACATACTTCTCTCAGTAACTGATAGAATAATAATAGTTAAAAAAAAAAAAAACCAGTAAGAATATAGAAGATTTGAACAACATCAATAAAAAAGTGACTAATCAACTTATATCGAAAAGAGTCCGGAATTACTATGGAGTATACATTCTTTTCAAGAGTATATAACACATTTAAAAAATGAATGTCAAATTGAAATTGAACTGACCATAGTGGAATCAAATAACAAATTAAATTAAATAGAAAAACTTTCCACTTGATTAAAAATTAGATAGAAAAACTATTCTAAGGAACCATGGGTCAAAACCAAATCATGATAGGAAATAGAAAGTATTTTGAACTGAAAAATGAAAATATGACATATCAAAAAATACGGATATAGAGTGACGTCAACAGAATGATGACATGGGAGACCCCAACCTCTGTTCCCCCACAAAAATCAACAACTACACAGCTATCCATGACACAGCTCTGGGAGAGGTCTGCAGCCCACTTAAGAAACTTCAGCAACACAGTGGAACTAAAGACCTGAGAATAACTACACAAGAGAGAAGGAAGAACAGCTACATTCTGCCGGCATTGTCCCACGCCCCATGCTGGCATTGCTCAGTTCCAAGTGGAAAATTCCCAGCTAAAAAGAGTTCCCCTCAGCAGAAAAGGAAGAGAAGGGTGTGAGACCAACTTCCCCAGCCTTTTGCAGCACCGCGCAAAGGTCTGCCTTGGTTTCACCCCACCCAGACCAGCAAAGCTGAGACACATGGAGACAGCTGGGAACAAGGGAGACAAGCAGGGTTACCAGTGGCAGCCACATGGCAGGAGTGATTGTGGTGAACAGTGACCTGTTCTGCAGACACACCAGCAGATTCCATCATTGAAGAGGCCCGTGGCCAGCACAGCTGCCACAGACATTCTGTAGATTTCACTAGCTTTTGCTCCACAGGTATTCTTAGTCACTGACACCAGCCACCTGAGTCCCTCCCTGCTCCCTACCCCTGCTCCTGCCGGAGTCCATGAGCTGCACTGGTTGCCAGTCCAGTCTTCTGTGGCTGCATGACTGACAGATGACAATCTAGACCCTCACATTGACTCCCACAGCAGTGTGCCTGCTTGGGGCGGGCCCTTCGGGCTGTGCACTTGCATGCTGCCTGTCGGACGCCCGTCACCGGCCCCTACTGCAGTATGCTTACCCGGAGTGGGGGTTGAGAGGGAGGACTGTACAGCCATGGAAGAGCACACGGACAACCAGGGCCTCTCTAGCTGCTCGCTGTCCTGGATCAAGCCCTGCCTACATTCAGCGGCCTGTATCACCGTATTCATCAGCAGATAGCCCCTCCAACGGTGCAGTGCACACCCTAGGCCCAATTCTCATCATAGGCCTCCACTGCCATGAGCCTTTGGTGAGACCCAGCAGTCACAGTAGTGCACTCCTGTAGCTGTCAATTACCCCATAGTTGGCCCTGGCCCTTGCTCCATGCCCAGCCCCAACCACCACGTGTGTCTGCACACGGCCCCTACTACTACACAGGCACCTGCAGCAGGCCCCTGCAGTCAAGTGCGCGCACACCACCAGCTCTGGCTACCACCACTGCCTGCCCTGGTTTCCAGCTGCTGGGCCTGGAAGTGCTGCCGAGCACTCCAGCAGCCCTTGCAGACACTGCGGACCATCTGCACTGCTGCCAAGGACCACACAGTTGTTGATGCTGTGAAGCCTGGCAGCCTGAGCCAAAGGGACATCACACCCCTCTGGACCTAGTGCCATCACATGCCCTCGCATTTGGCACCCTGCACTACTAGACTCAGGGTCACAGCATGCTCTAGTGTGTCCCCAACCTGTGGGGACACTAATTGGTAAGATGAAAACATATGAAAATATACAACACACTGGTAAAGGTAGGTATACAGTCAGATTCAGAATATTCTAATATAGCAATATGGTGGTGTGTTAACCACTTGACTCTAGTATAAAAATTAAAGGAAAAAAGCCTTAAAGTAGCTATTAAGTACAATAATTTGTTAATGAGTACACAATACAGAAAGATGGAAATTGTGACATCCCAAAATTAAAAAAGGGAGTACAAAGATATTTATATGACAGTGAAGTTATATTCTTATCAACATAGACTATTATATTTATGTTTTCCATAAACATCATGAAAATCGTAAAGCAAAAACTTCCGATGTTCACAAAAGATAAAGAGAAGGTGATCAAAGCATATCACTACTTAAAATCATTAATTCAAAAAAGAAGTCAGCAGGAGTGAAAGACTGGGACATAGGATGTACCAAAGGGTCAGAACATAGGATGGCATTCGTAAGTTCTTACCTATAATCACTCTAAGTGTAAATGGTAAATAGATTGAATTCTCTAATCCAAAGGCATAGACTAACTAGGTGGATCTAAAACAAAACAAAACAAACAAGAACTAACTGTAGTCTGCCTACACGAGACTTACATCAGCTTTAAGGGCAAACAGGCACAAAGTGAAAGAATGGAAAAAGATACTTTAAGTAAATGGAAACCAAAAGAGAGCAGGTGTATCTAAGATAAAATAGACTAAGCCCCAAAGAGTAACAATTACAAGCATGGTCCTTACAGAATGATAAAGGGGTCACTTCATGAAGAAGATATAACTATTGTAAATATATATACGCCCAGCATTAGAGCACCTGAATAGATTAAGCAAATGCTAACAGATCTGAAAGGAGAAATGGACAATAATGCAGTAAGAGTAGGGGACTTTCATATCCCATCTTCAACAATGGATAGATCGATCAGACAGAAAATCAACAAGAAAACGTTGGACTTGAACCATACTTTAGACAGATACAGAATATTCACAGGCATATACAGACATAACAGACAGATACAGAACATTTTATCCAACAGTAGCAGAAGATACATTCTTCTCAAGTGTACATGGAACATTCTCCAGGATAGATTATGTGATAGGTCACTGAGCAGTCTTAAAAAATTTAAGAAAATTGAAATCCTACCAGATACCTTATCTATAACAGGAGGAAGCTGGGAAATTTGCATATATGTTGAAATTAACACACTCTTGGACAAACAAGAGTTAAAATAGAAATCAAAAGGAAAAAAAATCTTGAAACAAAAGAAAATGGGCACACAACGTACTAAAACCTATGGGATGCTGCAAAAGCAGTTCCAGGAAAGACGTTTATAGCAATTAACATTTAAATTAAGAAATAGAGAGATCTCAAATAAACAACCTAACTTCTTACACCTCAAGAGACTAGACAAAGAACAAACTAAGCCTAAAGTTAGCAAAAGGAAGGAAAGACGAGGGCAGAAATAAATGAAGTAGAGACCAGAAAAACAATATGAAGGAATAATGAAACTAACAGCTGTTTTTCTAAAACTTCATCGTGTTCTGATAATTTCCCTTCCATTCTTCTATTTTATCTCTATTTCTATCTTCTATTTCTTTGCTGATGCTTTCTACTTTTCCATCAATTTCAAGTGTTCGTGATGGCTTGCTGCAGAATTTTTATAATAGTTGCTTTAAAATCTTTGTCAGTTAATTCTAACATTTATTTTATCCTAAAATTATAGTTTGTTGGTAGTCTTTTTCTATATGAGTTGATATATTCCTTTGCCTTCATTTGCTACATAATTTTGGATTCTATACTGGATATATTGCATTATGAGACTCTGGGTCTTGTTTAAATCCAATAAAGAACGTTGATATTTTGTTTTCAAAGGTAACTAAAATGGTTAGGTTTAGGCTGAAAAGTTGAACCTGTCTTCTGTGGGTTGTGGTTCCCAAGATCAGCTCAGTTTTCAAAGCCTTTTCAGTTTATTTGTCATCTTCCCGGCAAACGCACCGCCTAGTGGCTAGTCTGGGACCTAGGTGATGGTGTGAGTTCATTTCTCAAAGTACCAAGTCAAATAGCATCACATCCGCACATTCTCAGCGTGGAGGTGAACCCAAGAGTAAATAAACAACTTTGCGGGTTAGCTTTTCTGAGTTCTACGATCTCTTTCATCTCAGTGCCTTCTGCTTTCCCAAGGCTCCAAAAAGCTGGGGCTTTGATTATTCTGCTCTGCTAGGCGCTTCCAACAACTGCATCTACATCCAGGACCAAGAAACGGGAGAACAAGGAGAGAAAAAAGAAATAGAGCAACGGGAGTCTGCCCACACTCTTAGAATTACAGCCGCACCCAACAGACAAAGTTTTCCCCTCCTTCGGAGTGTTGGCTCCTTCCAACCCCCATACCAGCTGCTGCCATCACTACCATAGAATTTCCTAGGAGCTAGGGGTGCAAGAGAACACAGGAGAGAGAGAAAAAAAGGGAGGGGTTTCTGCGCTTCTTCTGAGCATCACAAGTTTCCCTCCCCATGCATCAAGCCAGAATTACAGGGTTTCTCCTGAAGCTCTATCTGCTCCCTAGTGCTTATTTCCAGGTTGGCCAGGGGAAAATCTCAGTAAGCTCATCACCAGTAAGGTGGTGCTTGAATTCTAGTCTTCTTTCCCCATCTGCCTACTATTACTTACTTTCCAGTTTTTATAGCTGTATTCTGTAGGAGAGACAAGGAACCGGAAAAAGGAAATAGCTTTTAAACCTAGAAATGGGCTTGCCTTTCCTTCTAGTAGGCCTTTAGTATGGACGTTTTTGTTAATCTCATTTGGCCCTGAGTAGGTGGTTTATTGGTTTATTGTTGCTGTGGTCACCTCAAGTGTGCCACAGACTTCAAATTGCATCTTCGGAACACAAATACCTGTGTTTAGGGTGGATCTGGGTTTACCAGACGATCTTTTTCCAGATGACTGCCCACTCTCAGTTTCGTTCTGTCTCTGAGAATGACCGTCTCTTGCAAGTTCCTTGGTACTAAGTGCTTTTAGCCTGGGGTTAAGGCAGTGGTGGTGGTTGGGGTTCATTCTCTTGTTTCGATTCAGTCTCCGTCTTCGGCAGACACTGTGTCCCTGGGTCTCAGGTATGCGGTTTTCTTAGTGATCCTTCCCTTCCTGGGACCCTCAAGACAAAGTTCTGACTCTGGCAAGTATTTCCGCCTCTCCCTCAGCTGCTAAGAGATTTCTCTCGTACCCTTAGGGCAGCAGTGTGGCTTCTCTCTCCCAAGATTAAGAGCTTTATCAGTGGGACAGAAAGGAGAGCATCCAGGGGGGATTTCTTGCTCCTCTGTAGTGTGTGCCGCCTACTCTCCCTCCCCAGTTCTGAGCCATGAGGGAGACTTTTGCAGATCTCTAAATATCTTTTCTGTAAGTGCGCAGTGGGGTCCTTGGAGAAAAAGTCTGAGAGGACATGGACTCCCGCTGTGTCTGCAGCCAGTGCACGCTCAGTCTCCTGGGATCTGCCATTCACCCTAACTGAACTCTTCTTTCTGGTACCCGGCTGCGGGTTCCCCCAGATCATCAGTGCTCACGCGTATCTCTCCCTGCAGGTGTGCCCGTCTTTTTCTAGATTCTGGATGAGTTGGTTGCCCTGTGATCTCAGCACTCTGGTGAGTTCAAGAAACTGAGCAGAAACCAAAAGTCCTCTCTTTTTAATTATTTTTAATTGTGGTAAAGTACACGTAACATAAAGTTAATTATCCTAATTAGTCCTAAGTGCGCGGTTCAGTGGCATGAAGTACATTCACCTTGTTGCACCACCCTTCATCTCTAGAAATCTTTTCATCTTTCAAAACTAAAACTCTGTATCTATTAGA